>NC_134530.1:255286796-255586796 GCF_050624435.1 Tenrec ecaudatus | reverse complement strand
ATACACCAATGGGAAAAACAAGAGCTTAGGGATGAGATAACAAAAAACAGTACCAGACTCATGGACTTTGAAAATCAACTGGAGGAGGCAGAGAAACACAACAATGACCTAGAGGACAACCAAGCAGACTTTAACAAATGTGAACAAAAACCTAATAAGATCATCAGAGAAGCTGAAGAAAACATAAGAGCTATGTTTGATGCTATGAAGAGGAAAAACATCAGAATAATTGGATTGCCGGAGAAAGACGCAACGAAAAAGTCATCTAGAACAATAACAAGAGAATTTTTGGAGGAAAACTTCCCCAGCTTAATGGATGAAAACCAGGCAACCATTCAGGAGACTAAAAGAACACCAGCTAGACTAAATTCCAAGAAGTCACCAAGGCACATAGTAGTTAAACTATCCAACTTTGAAGAAAAGTAGAAAATCCTGAGAGCAGCTAGGGAAAAACAAGCAATTACATATAAAGGTCCCCAGTTAGGAATATGCTCAGACCTATCAGAAAACACTATGAAGAGGAGAGAGTGGAGTAAAATATTCCAAAAATTGAAGGAAAATGATGCAAACCCAAGAAAACTCTATCCAGCCAAATTATCTAGCAAGATAGATGGAGAATTAAGAATCTTCCCAGACAAGGAAAAACTCAAATAATACATTAGAAGAAACCCAGCCCTAAAAAAGATCCTTGCCAACCCAGAATGGGCAGAAGAACAGCACTCACCAAGCATATTTAAGAGACCGCCACATAGAACAACCTCACCCAGAGGGCAGCAAAGAGAAAACAGACCCCAAGGTAACATTGGCTTAAGGGTGGAAAGAAGTCAAGAATTAAACACACACACACAAGCACAACACACTGATAAGAAAGGGAAGTAGGAAAACACCCAACACAAAAGGTATAAGATGACAACACACAGTCCACAGATGGAGATAATTATTCTGGATATTAATAGACTGAACTCAGGCATTAAAACACTGAGACTAGCAGACTGGTTTAGAAAACACAACCCATCAATCATCTGCCTATAGGAGACACATCTCAAAGCTACAGACAAAAATAGGCTGAGGATCAAAGACTGGACAAAAGCATACCAAGCAAACAGCAATTCAAGAAAAGCAGGGGTTGTAATCCTAATTTCAGATAAAACTGACCTCAAAGTGCAAACCGTAAAAAGAGATAAGGAGGGGGCACTATATAATGCTCAAGGAAATGGTAGACAAAGAACCACTAAGCATTTTAAACATATATTCCCCGAATGAGAGGCCATCAACCAAACGCTCCAAAAGATGAAAAAAGAAATCACATCCTCAACAATTATAGTGGGTGACTTATTAAATACACCACTCTCTAAGAAAGATAGATCACAGGGAAAGAAACTCAACAAGGAGGCTAGAGATCTAAACATTACAATTAGACAATTTGACCTGATGGATATTTACAGAGCTCTGCATCCAAATTTTTAAAAATCAATTTCTTTTCAAGCCCACATGCAACAGATTCACAGTTAAACCACATGCTGGGACATAAGGCGAATCTGCATAAATTTAAGCACATTGATATCATAGAGAACCTCTCACTCTCTGAAAACTGTTCCATAAGACTGGAAATCAACAAAAGGAAGAGGAAGAAAATGAGCAAACAATTGGAGGAAGAAAAACTCTCTATTGTGAAAGGAGTGCTTACTGGCCGAGATAAAAAAATGAAATTAGGAAATTTCCAGAAACCAACAAGAATGAGAACATGATGTACCAAAACTTATGGGACACGGCAAAGGCAGTTCTCAGAGGAAGTTTCTTAGCAATACATGTACACATGAAAATGGAAGAGAGATTTATGATTGATATGCTGACCAAAAAAGTTACAGAGACTAGAGCAGAGTCAACAGGACACTCCTACTAATAGCAAAAGAAAAGAAATAATACAAGTCAGGGCTGAAATTCATGAGAGAAAAATTAGAAAACTATGGAAAAATTAATGCAGCTAAAAGTTGGTTCTTTGAAAGGATAAACAGAATTGACAGTCTGCTGGCAAACCTAACCAAAGAAAGGAGGAAACAAATTTCAATAGCAAGGATGAGGGATGAAAGAGGGGGCATTACAACAGACCCTAATGAAATCAAAAGGATAATTACACGGTACTACGAAGGACTGTACTCCAATGAATTCAACAACTGGGAAGATATGGACACATTCTTGTAAAAACAATCCTTCCCTAGACTAGCCCCAATGGACGTCAAGAATCTCAACAGACCCATAGCAATAGAAAAAATAGTCAAGGTTATCAAGGGATTACAAAAAAAAAAAAAATCCCCTGGACCAGATAGCTTCACTGGAGAATTCTACCAAGCATTCAGGGAAGAACTGACACCAATCCTACACAAACTTCCAGAACACAGAAAAAGATGGCAAACTCCCAAACTCCTTCTATGAAGCTAGTATAACTCTGATACTTAAATGAGGCGAGGATCCTACAAGAATCAAGAACTGCAGACCAATATCCCTAATGAACATCAGTGCAAAAATGCCTAACAAAATACTGGTCAAGAGATTACTAAAGTATATAAAACTAATTATTCACCATGATCAAGTGGGATTCATACCAGGATGCAGGGATGGTTCAACATACGAAAGACCATTAGTATTATTCACCCCATTGACAAGAAAAACTATAAGAACCACATAATAATATTGATAGATGCAAAAAAAGTATTTGACATTATCCAACACCAATTCCTGTTTAAGACACTCAAGAAGATAGGAATGGAAGGAAAATTCCTAAAGATAGTATAGGCTATATATGAAAAAACTAACAGCTATACATAGGCTATATATGAAAACCCAAATGTGGTAGTCAGTGGAGAAAAGATGAAAAAAATCACACTGAAAACAGGAATCAGAAAAGAATGACTCTTGTCCCACTCTTATTGAACATCATGCTGGAGGTTTTAGCTAATAGAGTAAAGCAAAGAACAGGCATAAAAGGTATTTACCTGGGGAAGGAAGAGGTGAAACTATCATTATTTACAGATGATATGATTTTATATATGGAAAATCCCAAAAACTCCACAAGCAGAGGACTGGAAGCAATAGAGGAATATGGCAGAGTGGCAGGATACAAGATCCACAAACAGATGTTCATCAGACTGCTATACACATTGGATAAGACCACAGAAGAAGAGATAAAAAAGATGGTACCCTTCACAATACCCAAGCACAAATTGAAATATCTAGGGTATACCTGACTAAAAGAACAAAAGATTTATATGAGAAAAACTACAGAACACTATTACAAAAAACAAGACTGACCTCAACAAAAGGAAGAATATCACATGATCATGGATTGGAAGATTCAATATAGTAAGATGTCAGTTGTGTCTAAGGCACTATATAAGTTCAAAGCAATCCTGATACAATTATATTCACCTTTCTTCAAATAAATGGGAAAACTGATTACCCACTTCATATGGAGAGGGACAAAGCCCAGAATTAGCAGAGAACTGCTCAAGAAGAAGGACACAGTTGGAGGGCTTGCTTTACCTGACTTTAGCACATACTATACAGCCATAGTTGTCAAAACCGCATGGTGCTGGTACACTGACAGATACTCAGACCAATGGAAAAGAAATGAAAACCCAGAAATAAAATCATCAGCATACAGACAACTGATCTTTGATAAGTGCCCCAAAAATATCAAATGGGAAGCAGATGCCCTCTTAAACAAGTTGTGCTGGAAAAAATTAAGCAAGACCCTTATCTCACTACATGATCAAGAATAAGCTAAGGTAGATTACAGACCTTGAGGTAAAACCCCAGACTACTAGGGCCATCAATGAGGGAATTTGGACAAGCCTGGGAACTTTGGTGCAGGGAATACATAGGCTATCAGAAATCGGGGAGGACCCAAATACAGATGAGTCACAAATTGACAAGTGGGATATACTGAAGATAAAACACCTGTGTCCATCGGAATACTTCACCAAGAAAGTAATGAGGCTCCACAGACTGGGAAAACATCTTTAGCAATGACACTCAGACAAAGGCCTTATTACTAAAATCTACAATACTCTGCTAGCCTCCAAAAAGAAAATAAAAACTAATTGCCCACTGAGGAGGTGGGCAAAGGACCTGAACAAAAGTTTCACAAGGGCAGAAATCTGAATGGCCAAGAAACATATGGGAAAATGTTAACAATGAGATACCACCTAACACTTTAAAAGATAGCCCAATTCAAAAATTAAGAAAGCAACAAGTGTTGGAGGGGCTGTGGGGAGACAGGAATTCTCATCCACTGCTGGTGGACCTGTAGGTATGTACAGCCACTATGTAAATTGATTTGGTGATATCTAAAACAGATGGAAATTGAGCTACCATACCACCCAGCAATCCCCTTACTGGGCATATACCCAGAAGAAGCAAGAAACAAACCATGGCAAGACATCTGTGCTCCAGTGTTCATCGTGGCACAGTTCACCATTGCAAGGAGTTGGGAACAACTCAAATTTCCAACAACAGATGAATGGATTAAAAAACGGTGGTATATACATACAATGACGTACTACACATCCCTAAAAAGCAGTGATGAACACATGAAGCACATCACCACATGGGAAGAATTGGAGGAAATTATGCTAAGCGAAGTAAGCGAAGCACAAAAGGACAAGTACAACATGAGTCCACTGAGGTAATCTTTAAAAAAATGCAAAGGGGGCATAGGGAAAAAGCTGCTGTATACAAACATTCCTGGGGTGAGGACCAGGTAGTATGGCAGGGACCAGGCCAAATCCAGGGATACATATGGTAGCCAACTAAAAAGGAGGCGGGAGCAGGGTGGGAGGTGGTGGGTGGGGGGGAAGAAATGGGTAGCGGGAGAAAAGCACTAACTCACCCAAGGGGAGAATGTTGTATATATCTCCACAGGGAAAGAGGGACCAGACTTCAACCCGGTGCTCCAAGATGTGAATGCAACATACTGGCATGAAGCAGGGAACCAGTAGAGAGATCTGAGGGGCCAGCCCCAATCCCAACTACATGGACAGTCACCCCTTCCCTAAGAAGGATTTATTTTAGAGGACAGCACTGAAGCTACAGCTCAGGAAGAGGGATATGTCTGATCAGAGCACACAGGAGGAAATGAAGGGGGAGGAAGAGAGAGTGGAGCACATCCTGACCCACCAAGCCTTGAGGACAATATCCCTGCTTAGAGAGGACCATATGGCCAGCCCCATTATGAAACACAACATCCCTCACTGACTCATAGACCTACAGGGGACAACACTGGAGACACAGTGTGGGAATTGCACCCGTTCTGAACCCACCAAACTGAGGCAAAACACTAAGGGTATGCAACAGTACAGTAAGGGGAGCAGAACAATGAAGTCCCCAGGGAATACCAAAAATAGACTTTGGGGCCAGTGCGTGGCACCCCAACAAACTCCACCAGAGTCTGTTGACTCCTAAAGGTCAACAAACAGACCTTGAACTATTTACAGGCTTTTCTTTTTCTTGTCATTGATTTGTTTTTTTGTTTTGTTTTGTTGCTTTGTTTTTCTCTGTCTTGTTTTTATGTACATTATTATCTCTGCAGGTCTATCTAGATAGGATAGGCAAGATAAACAATCTGGAGGAGAAAACAACATGACCGATGTTTCCGGGGGGACATAGGAGAGGGGGTGAGGGGAAAGGAAGTGGATGATAACCAACCCAGAGAAAAGGGAACAGCAAGTGATCCAAAATCCATGGTGTGGAAGGTGTAGGAGGCCTGGTAGGGCTTGATCAAGGGCAATGTAACAGAGAGAATTACTGGAACCCAAATGAAGGCTGAGCATGATAGTGGGAGAAGAGAAAAGTAAAAGGAAATAAAGGAAAGAGCTAGGAGGCAAAGGGAATTTATAGAGCTCTAAATACAGGTATGTACATATGTTAATATATTTATATATGATGATGGGGAAATAGATTTATATGCCTATATTTATAGGTTTAGTATTAAGGTAGCAGATGGACATTGGGCCTCTACTCAAGTACTCCCTCAACGCAAGAACACTTTGTTCTATTAAACAGGTATTCCATGATGCCCACCTTCCCGACACGATTGCTGAAGACAAAGCAGGTGCATAAGCAAATGTGGTGAAGAAAGCTGATGGTGCCTGGCTATTAAAGATATAGTGTCTGGGATCTTAAAGGCCTGGAGATAAACAAGCTGCCATCTAGCTGAAAAATAACAAAGCCCACATGGAAGAAGAACACCAGCCTGCGTGATCATGAGGTATCAATAAGATCAGGTATCATGTATCAAACAACAAAAAATCATATCATTGTGAATGAGGGGGAGTGAGGAGTGGGGACCCAAAACCCATCTGTAGGCAACTGGACATCCCCTTACAGAAGGGTCACTGGGGGGAAATGAGCAAGTCAGGGTGCAGTGTAGAAATGATGAAACATACAACTCTCCTCTAGTTCTTTAATGCTTCCTCCCCACCATTATCATGACCTCAATTCTACCTTACAAATCTGGCTAGACCAGATGATGTACACTGGTACAGATAAGAGCTGGAAAATTAGGGAATCCAGGCCAGATGAACCCCTCAGGACCAGTGGTGAGAGTGGAGATAATGAGAGGGTCTACAAGTAACCCCCTCCCTGGGGGAACAGACAACAGAAAAGTGGGTGAAGTGAAACCTTGGACAGGAGAAGGCATGACAAAATAATAATAATTTAGAAATTATCAAGGGTTCATGAGGGAGAGAGTTTCGGGAAGGGAGGGGGAAAATGAGAAGCTGATACTAAGGGCTCAAGTAGAATGAAAATGTTTTGAGAATGATGATGGCAACAAATGTACAAATGTACTTGACATAATGGATGGATGGATGGATTGTGATAAGAGTTGTACGAACCCCCAATGAAATAATTTTTTTAAATATCAAACTTGTTGCCACAGAGTCAATTCTGACTTGTGGGGGCCCATGCACTACAGAAGAGGACTGTGGGGTAGTTACAGAATCTCATGTCAACTTCAGTGAAGGGGTGGAATCTAGCCTGTCAGTCAGGTGACAGCCTGATGCTTTCTTGTAGACGTAGCCTTCTCATGAGGATTCTGGGAGCTTCCTTTCTTCCTCCCTAGAGGTCAGACACATACTCTCGCTCTGCTACACACTCCTGATGGCAGCCAGAGTCCTGGAGCTAGAGGAGCCACATGGAGACCCACACCAGCACTAAGATGCTTCCACCACCACTGGATCCACAAGACTTTCCACCCACCAGCCTGTGATCTTCCGGCATTCGGTATCCCTGGATTTGTTTCTCTAGTCAACCCAGTCTTTGTTTTGATTTTTGGTTTAAAAAGGTAAGCATTGTTAGAAAGTAGGGAAGGGAAATACTGGTTGGGAACCAACAATGTGTGCAACAGAGAACACAGCCCATTCCACAAGAAGTGACTTTTTTTCTTTCTTTCTTTAATGTGACTCTGGAAAGGGAAAAAGAACCTCGGTGATGATGTGGGTTAGGTGTCTGGCTGCTAACTGTAAGGTGGGTGGTTCAAATCCATCGGCTGCTCCATAGGAGAAAGATGAGGCTGTCTTCTCCCATCAAGATTCATTGTCTCAGAAACCTATCTAGACACCATGGCAGTGGTTTTGGGGTAGTAGGGGGAAAGATCCCTGACGGCACAGTGGTTAAGCACAAGATTGGTGCTTTGAACCACCCACCAAACATCGTGCAGGAGAAAAGACCTGGGGGTCTGCTCCCATAAAACTACACCCTAGAAAACTTAGTGGGGCAGTTCTACTCTGGACTATAAAGTCACCGTGAGTCTGAAACAACGCAAAGCTCCACCACAATAACAAAGTCAGGAAGCAGGAATGACAAGGGAGATGATCTAAAAGAGCAAGTCAATGTTGACTCCTAGCAACCCCCTGTGGGTTTCGGAGACTGTAACTGTTTACAGGAGTAGAAAGCCCACTCTTTCTCCCATGGAGCTGCTGGTGGTTTTGAACTGCCAACATGCAGATTGCAGCCAGCACGTAACCACGGCACCACCAGGACTCCATAAGCCAATAATAGACCATTTAATTTAAGTAGCTTTCCTTTTCCTCAGGCATGTTCCTGCAAAGTTCCAAGGACACTAAATCTTCCCATTCATTCCTTCGTTGACTTTCCCGAGCAGAATACTCTGCTGGAACTGTGAGTTCTTTGTCCTCCCAGGGACCATATTGCTCACTTTGGATCCGGGAGTGGGTACACTAGTTTATTCATCCATCTCTGTGATCCAGGTTAATGAGAATTGGTTTCTAGGAGGAAAAAAATAAGGCAAGCTCGCATTATGTGACGTCAGATTTCTGAACCGGTGTGACTAAGCCTGTCGTTAGTTGCCATTGAGTGAAGTCCCACTCGTGGCAACCCTACGTACGACAGAGTCAATCATTGCCTGTCCCTGTGCCTTCTTCACAACCCTTGCTGTGCTCAAGGCCATTACTGTGGCCATGTGTAGTTGGAGGGTCTTCCAACCTAGGGGACCCATCTCCCAGCAATGTAGCAAACAGTTGACTTTTTAACCTTTTCTTGTGATTCAAGTAGATGTTTATAGAGCACAGTGGCTTTCCATTCCACAAGCCATACACAGTTTGTTTTGTGATTTTTTTATTGGAACCCCCACGTTGTAACAGCACTCAACCCACTTTCGTACTGTTTGCTATTTCCCTTTGTACTTCCTTTCTATCTTGGTTTTTGAGCTTTATCCCTGAGAAATTGTTTCCCTTGGATCTCCTATGACTGATTGTCTTAAAGAATGCTTCCTGGTGTGATTGCTTACCTCACAGACCTGTCTATTAGAAGTTGAGTCACGAAGGTGAATTCAGTTCCAGGTTAAAAATATCTAAGGGTCCTAGTCTCAGGGGTTCCACTAGTGTCAGTAAGATCAGCAACCCTGGTCTTGTTAAATGGATTTTTAGTTTTGTTCCACATTTTCCCACTGTATGCAGAAACTCCTATGGTGACCCCTTTCAAAATGGTCCTCTAGTGATCCCTTTGACATAAGCTGCCGGACACTATGTAGTTCTTCTGATTTCATGGTTGTGCGTGCCACGGTTCACATCATTGATTAGCCCTTTCAATTGATTGTTTCCATGCACCTTTGATTTTTTTTCCACCCTTCTTTGCTTCCCATTGGAGACACACTTGTAGTTCCTCCTTGATGGTGCCATAGGGTTTTCATTGGTGAATTTTCAAAAGTGGGTAGTAAGTTTCTTCCTCGTTCAGACCCGTCTGGAAATGCCACTGAGAGCTGTCCATCATGGGTGATCTTGATAATAATTGAAATCCTGGTGGTGTACCACTTCTGTGATCATAGCATCCTGCCAACCAGCACAGTATGATAGATAGGTGATGACTAACCTTTACCTTGTAGTCAATTTCCAAGTACCTGTGACCATAGGTAGGCCTCTTGCTGCCTACATAGCCAGCATCTCCCAAGAATCCCTCTGCACTCTGCTTCTGTCCCTTGGCCATCAATCCTTCGCCGTGTTGTTTATCTGCTGTTGTAGGTGAAGAAAATGAGGAAATCAAGGCTCAAACAGCCCATGGGTGGGAGGACCAAGAGTGGAGCTAACCTTGTCTGACCACAAAACTCTTCCATAATTACCACTGCTCCCATTATTTCCACTCTCCTTCCATTAATAACATCTAGAAAGATGAATCTCGCGGCTCCAATATCCCCTGTTCATGAGAGAACTATGGTCAGATCAGCGACTATGTTGAATAGTACAAGAACAGAGACAAACAACACACGTGTTTGTCACACCTTGTTTCTCAAGGCTTCTGTCTCCTTGCTCTCAGGCCCATCACCTCCTTCTCTCCTCCTGTGCCCAGTGAAACAGGAGTGCTATGAATCAGCAGGCAAATCTCCTTTCCCAAAGACCAAATAAGGGGCTTACTAGCAGCAATAAACCCCACAAGGTTTTGTTCTCTTAAACAAAGTGTAATCTGTCTGGGGAGGGTTCATAGGCCCACAAACAACTGGTTTGACTCCCAAAGGAAAAGAAAGGAAAAGTGAGGCTTCCCACCGCTGTTTATGGAGAACAGCCATCCCTACCGCCCACACCACAGCTCCATAATAGGGCAGAGGAGAGCAGCCCTAGCAGAGGGCTTTTATTCTGAGCACTGGGAAAGAGCAAGAGCTGTGTCTTTGGTCTGTGACTTGTCAGCCTCCAACTTTCCCTTTCCTTCTCCCTCCTCTCATCACTCCACCTCACCCCACCCCCACGCCCAGGCCCTGGTGCTTTCAGCCTATTGCTTGGAAGGGAATTTATTTCACAGCTTGACACTGTTGAGAAAATCCACAGCACCTTCTTAGGGATGAGGTGAGCAGGAAGCTGCAGGAAATGAATTCAAATTTTCCACTGTCTGGGCAGTTGAGCTTCTGGACAATAAAACAGAGAGATCTGGATTTTGCCTTGTGGTAACATGAAGTCTGAAAGGATCTCTGATGTCCCAGGCTGGTCCCGAGACGTTGGGGGCTTAGTCACCACGGAGGGAGAGGTGAAGCGACCTCAGCTGCTGGGCCTCGGAAAAAGGCCTCCTCAGTGAGTCTCCACCAGAGGCACGGAGGTGAGAGATGGTTCTGAGAGTAGGGGCCTCCAGCTGTTGAGGATGTCATCACTGGGTTTGGGTCAGCACTGGCTGATTTGCTCTCTGCTTCCCTAAAAGCTTCCTGAGGTTGTTATAAGTAGCTGGGAGTGATCTCTTGGTTTTGAAGAGATTGGAAGAAGGATGCAGCCACTGGCCTGCGTTGAAGGGCAAAGTCAGCTGAGCCGTTTATTACCAGGGCTGACAATGATGGATGTCTTTGAGGAAGACCAGTTCTTCTCAGGCCACCTTGCACTGTGGTGACGAGGACTTGGTTCAAGATTCTTTGCAGGCCCAGAGAGATAGGCTAGGTCAGCCACATCCTCCTATCCTGTTTGTCAATAGAGGTCTGCCTCCAAGGGATAGTCTGGGTGCTGTGAGTGTGTGTGTATGTGTGTGTGTGTGTGTAAGTATGTGTGTATGCATGTTTGTAGCATGTCAGGTGTGTGATGGTGTGTATATGCAAGTATGAGTTATGTATTAGTATGCATGTGTGTTTTGGGACACAGCTTCAAATAGTTCAAAGCGGTTCAGTGATCAAGGCCCCCAAGTGGTTCATAGCAACCAAATCTGTCACAGCTTGGTATTTTGACACAGAAACAATGGATGGCAATGAGTTAAATTTTAGTGGTGTTGTTTTTTAAGGAAACAAACAGCTGTGGCCTGGTAAAGATGGCAGCCAGCTGTGCCATGTTGAATACATGGTGCTCTGTGTGGTCCTGCCAATAACATTGTTTCTGAGAAGTCCTGCCACGCTCCTTCCTTCTCAGAGGCTCAGGAACTGATGATGGAGATTGGATTACTGGAAGAATTCTGGATAGCAGCATACATGCAAATCAGCAAGTTTAACCTCCATGTGTGAAGGACACACAGCTGTCTCTTTCCTAACCCCTCCCCTACTCCCACCCCCCAAAAAAACCTACTGCCGTCTCCAGTGGATTCCAACTCATTGCAACCTTATAGAGTTTCTGGAGCTTTGTAAACATATACGGGAACGGACAGCCTCATCGTTCTCCCAGGGAGGGCCTGGTGGGTTTGAAATTACTTGTGGGCAACATTTATGTGGCCCTTGTTTATGATGGCAAGGAAACCATTTGAATCCGTTTGAAGCCCTACTTGGGGAATATTTATATTCTTCCTGAAATCAAGTTGAAAGTTTAGGTAAATTCTCATTTTGCCAGGAACTTTGATTTTAAATTTTTTCTTTGTATTGCCTACTTTGCAGAGCTTAAAGGAGAGCTGGTGGCATAGCATTAGGTTGCTAATCAAAAGGCTACTGGTTCAAACTCATCTGGTTCAAACTCATCAGCCAGGAGAAAGATGGGACAGTATGCTTCAGTAAAGATTTTTATTTTTCATTTTTGTGTGTATATCTTTTTAATGTATATTGTATTAGGGGCAGGTTGACTAGAGAAAAATTCAGTGAAACTCATACATGTGTAAGAAAGAGCTTTATATGAAGAAGTAATTATGCATCAATAAAACATCCCAGCCGAGTCCATTTCAAGTCCATAAGTCTGATACTAGTCCATAAATCCCTATTCAGACTCACACAGTGACTTGCAATGACACAGAATGCAGGAAGATCACAGGCCAGTGGATCCAAGACTTGTGGATCCCATGGCAGTGGGCACATCCCTAGGGCTCTGGCAGGTCTGGGAGTGGCTCACCAGCAGGAATGTGAAGGGAGAGGGAGAGAGGAAGGTTCCCAGCCCTCTCCTTATGAGAAGGCCATGCCCATAAGGAGGTACCATCGGGCTGTGACATGACAGGCTAAACTCCACCCCTACACTTTTATATATCAAGCTGATATGAACTTATGTAACTACCACATCTATGTACTACATACACTGTTGTAACACATGTTATAACTCTTTGGCCCTTATTTGCAGATGCTCAAGGTTACGATCTATAAAACAGTGATAATGAAAACCAATTAAAAACAATAATTTAAAATGTCATGATTTTAAAAATCATTTTATTAGGGGCTCATGCAACTCTTATCACAATCCATACATACATCAATTGTATAAAGCGCATTTGTACATTTGTTGCCCTCATCATTTTCCAAACATTTGCTCTCTACCTAAGCTCCTGGCATCTGCTCCTCATTTTTCCCCTCCCTCCGTACTCCCTCCTCTTTCATGAACCCTTGATAATTTATAAATTATTACTTTGTCATATCTTGCACTGTCTGATGTCTCCCTTCACCCACTTTTCTGTTGTCCATCCCCCAGGAAGGAGGTTATATGTAGATCCTTGTAATCAGTTCCCCATCTCTTCCCCATCTCTTTCCCACCCTCCCTCCACCCTCCCAGTTTTGCCACTCGCACCACTGGTCCTGAGGGGATCATCCGCCCTAGCTTCCCTGTGTTTCCAGTTCTCATCTGTACCTGTGTACATCCTCTGGTCTAGTCAGACTTGCAAGGATTCAGATCATGACAGTGGGGGAGGGGAGGGAGGAAGCATTTAGGAATTAGAAGAAAGTTGTATGTTTCATCATTGCTACATCGCACCCGGACTGGCTCGTCTCTTGGGCCTCCACTCCGCACCCACCCACCCCCGCCATTCACAACTATATGATTTTTTTGTTCTTTGATGCCTGATACCTGATCGCTTCAACAACTTGTGATCGCACAGGCTGGTGTGCTTCTTCCATGTGGGCTTTGTTGCTTCTCAGCTAGATGGCCGCTTGTTTACTTTCAAGCCCTTAAGACCCCAGATGCTGTATCTTTTGCTAGCCGGGCATCATCAGCTTTCTTTGGCACATTTGCTTATGCACCCATTTGTCTTCAGCAATCGTATCAAGGAGGTGAGCACACAATGATATGATTTTTTGTTCTTTAATGCCTGATAACGGATCCCTTTGGCACCTTGTGATCATGCAGGCTGGTGTGCTTCTTCCATGTGGGCTTTGTTGCTTCTGAGGTAGATGGTCACTTCTTTACCAAAATGTCATAATTTGACTCATGATAGAGTCATGCTAGCGCACCCCATTCTAAGATTGAGACCGCCTATATATCTGAACCTGCAGCCTTCTAATTAAATAATTTTATGCTTAGAACTGCACTGCACTGACAGGCTTACTTTTGTCTTTCTGAACCTTGTTGTTATAGATTGTTGAATCAGTTTCAACCTGTGTGAACTTATGTTCAGCAGAAGGAAATTCAGTCCAGTTCTGCACCATCTCGCATTTGTGTCTTGTAAAGATTTACAGTCTCAGAAACTCTAAGAAGCAATTCTCCCTTGTCCTTTGGGATCGACATGACAACAATGCTTTGGTTTATTCAATTATTGTGAAGCTGAGCATCATTCCCACCTTGTCTTAATTGTAACTTTTCATTTTTCTGAGGAGACCACCATAAGGTAGTCTGGTGCCCTGCTGGTGTAGTGGGTTATATGTTGTGCTGCTAACTGCAAGGTTAATAGTTCAAAAACACCAGTTACCCCTAAGGAGAACAATGAGCCCTTGTACTCCCACAAAGAGTTACAGTCTCAAAAACCCACAGGAGCAGTTGTACCCTCCTGACCAAAAGGTCACAATGAGTCCGAATAGACCTGATGGCAGAGAATCTCATTTATGATTATGGAAATCTAGGCCATGCCTGCTCTCATCTCCATCAATGGTCTTCCCTCTCGTCGTCACTCCTCCAGACTGAGAGAACCTCCTTCACCTGTGCACATTGGTCTGTGCTTATCTCCACCCTGTCAAATTGACTCGCACTTCACGATTCCAACCAAGCAGAGAGAATTTTCTGTCTTGAGTGCAGGTTTGATAAATTTCAGACAGAGAACTTGGTAGAATTCTTCAATTTCTTCCCCACTAGCTTCAGTAGGCTTATAGATATCATCCTATTACAAGCCACATGATACGTCAAGATAATTCTTGAAATATTCTTTTTCACGACTGGAGCACCATTCTCTTGAATTTGTCACTTCTAGAATAGTAAGTCATATGATTGTCTCATTCAAAATGGTCAATACCAAACATTTCAGCTTACTGATACCTAAGATATGGATCTTTATGCCTCCCATTGAATTTCTCACAACTTCCAATTTTTCTAGATTCATACTTTGTACCATCCACATTCTGATTATTGATGAATGCTCACAAATGTTCTTGTCATTTTGAGTTGTGCCACAGCAGCAAATGAAGGTCCTGAAAGCTTTGCTTCAGCCATGCCATTAGGGTTGACCCTAATTTGGAGGTACATGCTGTCTGTGATGAGATAATAGCTGTCCTCATACAAGAAAATTCCATCAATACAACTATTACTCATATTTATGAGCCAATCACTAAAATTAGCAATGAATAAATTAATAATTCTACTGGTGTCTTCAGCCTGAAATTGATCAAACAAATAATCATGATATATTGATAATTATTGGTGATTGGAATGCAAAAGTTGGAAACAAAAAAGAAGGAACAGTAGTTGAAAATATGGTCTTTGTGATAGAAATGAAGCTGGAAAGTGCATGATAGAATTTAGCTAGACTAACAGCTTCTTCATTTCCAATACCATTTTCAGCAACATAAATGACAACTGTGTATGTGGACATCTATGGGTATACACCGAGATCAGATGGAGAAGTTGAATATCATCAGCCAAAATGAAGCCTGTGGCTGACTGTGGGTCCAACCATCAATTGCTCATATGTAAATTCAAGTTGAAGTTGAAGAAAATTAAAACAAGGCCACGAGATTTGAAATATGACCGTGGGTATATCCCATCTGAATTTTTAGAACATTTCAAGAACAGATTGCTGCATTGAGCACTAATGACCCTAATGGTACCAAAACACCAATGGTACCAATGGTACCAACACCTAATGGTACCAAAACACCAATCAAATAAACGCATTACCATTGAGTCGATGCTGATTCTTAGTGACTCTGTAGGACAAAGCAGACCTGCTCTGTGAGTTTCCAAGACTGTGACTGTCTATGGGAGTGGAAAGCCCAGTCTGTCTGTCTGTCAGAGCAGCAGGTGGTTTCAAGTTGCTGACCTTGAAGTTAACAGTCCAATATATAACCAAAGCTAGAGAAAATTGATGAAATGACTAAACGAAAGGAGTTGAACAGAAAATTTTGAAGGGCAACTTGAGAAGACAGTATTGTAGTGAGTTATGCAAAGACATGCAGTTAGAAAACCAAAAAGGAAGGACACTCTCAGTATAGGTCAAGCTGAAAGAACTCAAGAAAAAATTCAAGTCTCAGGTTGTAATATTAAAATAGTCTATTGCCAAAATATTGAATAATTTGGGAAACATCAAAAGAAGACATAAGAACAACAGAAACATGGGTGAAGGGAGACAGAGAATGGTGTAAGATACGAAAATAATAATAATTTATAAATTATCAAGGGTTTATAAGGAGGGAGGGAGGGAAAAATGAGGAGCTGATATCAAAGGTTCAAGTAGAATGAAAGTGATGATCGTACATATGTACAAATGTGCTTACACAATGGATGGATGGATGTATTGTGATAATAGCTGTATGAGCCCTCAATAAAATGATTTCTTAAGAAAAGCTTATCGACCCAGATGTAGGATATGTTGAGATAGAATTGCTTCACTTTTTGATGTGTTTGTTCAACAAAGATTTCTACTATGGTAAAAAAGATATGAAAATATTAATAATTTGTAATTTATCAATGGTTCATGAGGGGGGAGGGGAGGGGAGGAGAAAAACGAGGAGCTGATACCAAGAACTCAAGTAGAAAGAAAATGTTTTGAAAGGATGATGGCAACATATGTACAAATGTGCTTGATACAGTGGATGTATGGATTGTTATAAGAGCTGTAAGAACCCCTAATAAAATGATTTGTCAAAAAAAATAGAAGCTGTAAGGAATACATAGAGTCATTACATCAAAAAGAACTAGTTGACAGTCGATCATTTCATGAGAAAGCATATGATTAAGATGGTACTGAAGGAAGAAGTCCAAGCTGCACTGAAGGCATCGGCAAAAAACAAGGCTCCAGGAATTGACAGGACACTAACTGAAATGTCAGCAAGCTGACGAAACGCTCCGAGCACTCCCTCATCTATGCAAAAAAAATTTTAAATGCAGAAATTATCACGTAATATCATTAAAATCACATGATTTTTTTTTTGCCTGAAGATCATTCAATAGCAGTTGTTGCAGTATATTCACAGAGAGCTGCCAAAAATTCAAGCCAGATTCAGAAGTGTATGTGGAACAAGGGATATCATTGCTGATGTCAGATGAATCTTAGCTCAAAGCAAGAAACACCAGAAGGATGTTCACTCGTGTTTTGTTGATTATGCAAAGGCACTCAACTGTATGGATCGTAACCAACAATGGGCAACATTGAGAAGAATGGGAATTCCAGAATACTTCATTGCGCTCTTATGAAATTTGACCATGGATCTAGAGGTATCCATTTGAATGCAACAAAGGTTTATGACACAGTTTAAAAGCAGAAAATATCTGTGTCAGGGTTGTATCTTCTTGACATATTTATTTCATCTGTATGTTGAGCAAATAATGGAAGAAAACAGCATTGAGACTGGGGATAGGCTCCTTAACAACCTTTGATAGACAGATGGCACAACCTTGCTTGCTGACAATGAGGAGGAGTTGAAGTGCTTGCTGGCTAAGACCAAGGACTGCAGCCTTCAGTATACATTACAGTTCAGTGCAAAGAAAAATAAAACCGTCACACCGGAGCCCAGAGGTAGCATCATGACAAATGAAGAAGACTGGCATTGTCAGGGATTTCATGCTGCTTGAGTGCACAATCAATGCTCGTGGGACCAATCGCCAAGAAATCAAATGACACACTGCATTCAGCAAAGCCCCTGCATGGAATCTCTTTAAAGTGTCGTAGAGCACAGATACCACTTTGAAGACTAAAGTGGCCTTGGCCCAACCCATGACATTTTCCATCCTCTCGCATGCAGGTGAACGTTGGACATGGACTAAAGAAAACGGAGGAAGCACTGATGTATCTGAATGATGGTGCTGGCGAAGAATGCTGAAAGTACTGTGGACAGCCGAAAGGACAAATAGATCTGTCTCGGAAGAAATACAGTCAGAATGTTCCACAGACGCGAACATGACAAGACTTCATCTCATGCACTTCAGACGCGGTGTCAGAAGAGACCAGTCCCTGGTAAAGGAAATAATCTGTCAAGAGCAAGACCTTCCACAAGATGGAATGATACAGTGGTTGCAATAATAAGCTCAAACATAACAATGGTGACTTGGGCGGGTCTGGGGCTGTTTTGATCTGTTGGACACAGAGTTGTGATGAGTCGGAACTGACTGGATGAGGGCATGTATCAACCACAGCTCGTGGGGGGAGGGGGGGAGAACTCCTGCAATCTGACAGACGCATCCTTTTCTTCTTGACTTCAAGTTCACTTCAGTTTTACTTTGCCTCCTTTTGTTAGGCACTCAGACCAATATTTAGATCGAAAGGGTAAGAAATTTGGAGGGCTTTTAAAATTCTGTTTATTTGCGTGTTTATTTTTCTTGTAACATTCTCCATTTTGGGCTCCTCCCCCACCCTTCCCCTAACCCTGCTTCCAAACCCATCCCTGGCCTCCTCGTACCAACCATTCAAGACAGGGTGGAACTGCCTCTGTGCATCTCGGAGACAGTGACTGTACAAGAGTAGAAAGCCCCAGATTTCCCCCCAAAAGGATGCATAGTGGCCATTAATATCCTGTGAAATGTGGGACATGAAAGGCATTTATGAAACTCTATGGAAATACAGGAGAAGAATGAAGAAAAACAATATAGAAAAAAATGTCATTTGAATTAGACCTTCCGTTGTCGCTACCGGGCTAACCTCTTTCCCTTAATTTTCCTCTCTTCAGTGTTATACATTGCTGTTCCCATAGTCCTGTTCATCCTCTAAGAATCCTGGTTGCGTGTTTCTAAATTACTCTATCACTTGCTGACATCTTCATTCTTATACCACTAATTGTTTTACTATTGATCTTTTTACATACATATTGCCCTGATCATATTATAATTTCTTTGGGGGACAAGGATTACTAGTGTGGTATACATGTCAATAACCACAACATCCTAAAGTAGATTGTTATTGATTGCTATGATCTCATAAATACCTTCAAAACTCATTAATAAGTTAATAATGGGCATGTTAGCAGAATCTTAACTCAATCGAGTTTTCAATTTCTTTAAATAATTTTTTTAAATTCCTAATTCTTAAAAGAGTCACTATGATAAACAAAAACCTGTTGGGACCAGCCTACTCATTGACACTATTTCTGGAGGAGGCCAAAGGGAATTAGAGAAATAATTGGGAACGTGAGGGCTTCAAAGAGTTATCAAGTTTATTCATCGTGTCAAAAATAAAGACTCGGGGTAAAATGGGTTCTCACATAATTCACTTTTGTTTAAATATGTGATGGGTTACGGCACGAAGCATCACAGTCTTTGTCTGATATACTTCTTTGTGTATATCATGAGAAACAATTTTTGAAAACTCTTTAGGTAAACAACACCATGTTCAATTTACTTTCAGGAAAGTTTGCTGCATTAGTTCGGTTCGGGTCCAGCAAGAAGTCTCAGAGAAGCCTAGAGTAACAGGAGCTTAACAAAATTAAAAGTTTATTTCCTCTACTTAGTCCAGAAATCTAGAGGTGGCTAACTCAGGACTGTTGTCGCCTTCCATACTGACAGGGAACCAGGCCTTCTGTCGTAGCTCTGCCATCCCCAGGTCCAAGATGGGTACTGGAGCTCATCCTGATACCTGCAACTCCAGAAGGGAGATTCTGTTCTGCCTTGTGGCAACCCCGTGTGTTCTAGAACCGAACTGCTCCCCAGGGCGTCTAGACTGTCCTCTTGACTGGAGAAGGTCACCAGGTGTTTCAAGCCCGGCCCCACGAAGTGGGTTTGCATCAACCACCTGTACGTGATAGTCAAGTACAAAGTGCTTCTGCCGACCCAGGGCCCTGGACCATGTTTGAGGAGTTCCGAACAGGAAAAAGATCATGTAGCTCAAAGGAAGGCAAGAAAAGTGTATTCTGAAAGATAGGAAGGGTTGTGTATTTTGGGGGAAGATACAGAGGAGGTGTCAGGAGGGTAAAAAGGTTCTTTAAAATCTGGCTAAGATGTGACTAGAAAGGAGAAGGCTTGTGCTATTAGAAATAGAGAATCATTGTTAGTTCTTGAAACGAAAGGGATTTTTTTTAGAAGTCAAGAAATATCTGTGTGTCCATAGATCAGTATGTAAAAAGATGTAAAATGGCACTTTGGGCTGCTCACCACAAGGTCAGAAGTTTGAAGCCACCAGCCGCTCCGAGGGAGAAACGTGTAAAGATCCAGAGCCTCGGAAACATAAAGGGACGGTCAGGTTCTGTTTGTTCATAAACCTTCAACAAACACCACCATGAATTTTTTTTTCTTTGTGAAGGACTTTTAATAGTTTTTTTTTTAATTTTAACAATTTATTGGGGCTGATACAATTCTTTTCACAGTTCATACATATACATACATCAATTGTATAAAGCACATCTGTACAGTCTTTGCCCTAATCATTTTTTTCTCTTTTCTTCTTTTACATTTTATTAGGGACTCAAACAACTCTTACCACAATCCATACATATACATACATCAATTGTATAAAGCACATCCATACATTCCCTGCCCCAATCATTCTCAAGGCATTTGCTCTCCACTTAAGCCCCTTGCATCAGGTCCTCTTTTTTCCACCCCCCTCCCTCCCCATTCCCCCCTCCCTCATATGCCCTTGGTAATTTATACCTCGTTATTTTGTCATATCTTGCCCTATCCGGAGTCTCCCTTCCCCCCTTCTCTGCTGTCCCTCTCCCAGGGAAGAGGTCACATGTGGATCCTTGTAATCAGTTCCCCCTTTCCAACCCACTCACCCTCCACTCTCCCAGTATCGTCCCTCACACCCTTGGTCCTGAAGGTATCATCCACCCTGGATTCCCTGTACCTCCAACCCTCATATGTACCAGTGTACAGCCTCTGTCCTATCCAGCCCTGCAAGGTAGAATTCGGATCGTGGTAGTTGGGGGGAGGAAGCATCCAGGATCTGGGGGAAAGCTGTGTTCTTCATCGATACTACCTCACACCCTAATTAACCCATCTCCTCTCCTAAACCCCTCTATGAGGGGATCTCCATTGGCCGACACTTGGGCCTTGGGTCTCCACTCTGCACTTCCCCCTTCATTTAATATGATATATATATACATATATACATATACACATATATACACATACATACACACACTTATATCTTTTTTTTTTTTTGCATGATGCCTTATACCTGGTCCCTTTGGCACCTCGTGATCGCACTGGCCGGTGTGCTTCATCCATGTGGGCTTATTTGCTTCTGAGCTAGATGGCCGCTTGTTCACCTTCAAGCCTTTAAGACCCCAGACACTATCTCTTTTGATAGCCGGGCACCATCAGCTTTCTTCACCACATTTGCTTATGCACCCATTTGTCTTCAGCGATCCTATCATGGAGGTGTGCAGTCAATGGTATGATTTTTTGTTCTTTGATGCCTGGTAACTGATCCCTTTGGGACCACTCAATCACACAGGCTGGTGTGTTCTTCCATGTGGACTTTGTTGCTTCTGAGCTAAATGGCCGCTTGTTTATCTTCAAGCCTTTAAGACCCCAGTCACTATCTCTTTTGATAGCCGGGCACCATCCGCTTTATTCACCACATTTACTTGTTCACCCACTTTGGCTCCAGCCGTTGTGTTGGGAGAGTGAGCATCATAGAGTTCCAATTTAATAAAAGAAGGTATTCATGCATTGAGGGAGTGTTTGAGTAGAGGCCCAAGGTCCTTCCGCCACCTTAATACTTGACCTATAAATGTAGACACATAGATCTATTTCCCCATCCTCCTATATATATTTGCATGTACATGTCTTTGTCTAGACCTCCATGAATGCCCTTTGACTCCTAGCTCTTTCCTCCATCTCCCTTGACCTTCCTCCTGCCCTACTACCATGCTTCATCGCCACCTGGGCTAGAGTATACCTCTTCTCTAAGCAACCTTACCCTTGATCATTTCCCACCAGGCCTGCCACTCCCCCTTCTCTACCATTTGGGGTCCCATGTTTTTCCCTTGTCCCTCGGTTTGTTAACACCACTTCCTTACCCCCACTACCCCCCCACCCCAAGTCCCCCCGGAACTGTCGGTCCCGTTGTTTTTCATCCAGATAGTTCATCCAGCCTGTCCTATTCAGACAGACCTGTGGAGTCACTAACATGCACGAAAACTAGACAGAGGAAAACAAAGCAACAGTATACAACCAGACAACAAAACAACCAAAACAAACCACTGAAAAAGAACAGAACAAAACAGTTCACAAGAGAAAAGCTTGTAGTTAGTTCAGGGATCGTTTGCTGGCCCTTAGGAGCGTTTTCCAGTCCAGTCTGTTGGGGCACCACGCCCTGGCCCCAAAGTCCACTTTCAGCATTCCCTGGGGACCTTGCCACTCCATTCCCTTGCTGTTCCGCTGCACTCCCCCAGTGATTTGCCTCGGTGTGGCATGAATTTTTTTAAGTGTTGCTGCAGGGCACTAATTTGTTAACCAGGAGGGAAAAGATTGGAAATGAATACTGATCATGGTTGTCCGCCATGCTGAATAGAACCTGTTAATGATTTTTATAGGTTAAAAATGTTACAGGGCAAATATTTTGTTACGTATCTGCACCGACTCTTCACTTACTATCTCTTTATCAGACATGTTGCATTTATGGCACTAGGAAGAAAATCTACTCTGGGATTATTTTACTCATGAACAATGTTTCTCTGGCAGTCGTGAACACTGAAGTGTGAGGCAAGAGTAACCTTGGCTGTGATGATTTAAGTGATGTGTCAACTAGGATTCTCAGTGGTTTGGCAGTTATGTAATGCTGTAACTTTCACAGTTATATAATAATGTACTTAGTCTCCATTTTTGCATCAGACCGATGGCAACCTGGTCTTTGGAACCTAACCATGCTGGTAAGTGAGGTATGGCTGAGTGTATTGAAAACAACACTTTTTAAATATTTTTCTTAAGCTTAAATGCATTATTCTTCTATTCTGGATATGAATATGAATATGAGCCCCCAATAAAATTGTTTTTTTATAAAAAAGGAACAAAAGTACTAGGGGGGCTGTCACACCTTAGAATAATCCACCAATTGAGATCTAACGGGCAGCATTTACCCAAGGACGAAGTTCAGAAGGATTGGGGAAAAGGACGCATAGAACAGGAGACACTGGGAGGAAGTGGGATAAGTGATGGAGGGGGTTGCAACACAAGAGGTGAAACAACATGTGTATGCCTTGGTGAACGTAAAACAGATGACCCACTCTGTCAACCGTCACCAATTCACAATAAAACGGTATTTGAAAAATCAAAGTGACGCCAAGAGGTTTACAACATGCAGGGGAGAGGTGAATTCCTGCCACAGCTTTGGTCCTCACATCATTTCAACTCAATTTGAACCTGCAGATGGAAAGTGGAAGAATGCCAGATTGGCTTGGGGAGGGAGGAGAGAGGAAGTGGGGCTTGTGCCAAGTTGACATTTTTCTCGACTGCATCATTAGGAAAAAGGAAAAGAGCTTTCTTCTCATTTTTCTTAACAAAAGCAACACAGGAAGAAAACAGTTTACTAAGACACTGCATACTTCAGCAAGACCCTTAGATCTTGAAAAATCTTTGCAAATGAAAAGGATAGGTTAGTCACTAGTTTTTGGTTTTTTATTAGAAACCTGTCTTGGGTTAAGGTGAGTGGGGTGTTTGGGGAGGACCGGCTTTTTTCCTGAGATCATAAACACTGGCCATATGTGCAAATAAGCTGTCGGCTTCTCCAGGGCGAGAACTTGTGTGCATCTCTGTGTCCCATTGCCTAGCACAGGGCTTGGTGCATAGTAGTTGCACTGTAAATCTACTTTGAAAAAATGTACCATCTGATAGTTAGGTTTTATGTCAACTTGGCTGGACCAGGATTTTCCCATGATCTGCTCTAACATAGTGTGCTCAACTACATGATGCAATACAATCACCATTACAATCAATTTTAGAACATCTTCCTTGTACCCATTGTTATTCATGTAAGTAGAATGTTTCCCAATTATTTTTTTTAATTGTGGCAAAAATATACACAATACATTCTCCAACTCAACAGCTTCTACACGTATAAATCAGTGCCATTAATGATCCTCTTCATCTTGTACAACCATTAT
Organism: Tenrec ecaudatus; assembly: GCF_050624435.1. Classification (NCBI taxonomy): domain Eukaryota; kingdom Metazoa; phylum Chordata; class Mammalia; order Afrosoricida; family Tenrecidae; genus Tenrec; species Tenrec ecaudatus. The sequence goes on along the minus strand of NC_134530.1, from coordinate 255,562,957 downwards.
TGATAACCTTTTCCAAATTATTCAACCACCATGAACATAAACTCAAAGCCCACTAAGCAAAAACTCTTCCTCCTTCATCCATGGTAACTGAGGTAGTTAGTTTATTGTGCCAACCTGGCCAATAAACACATGTGGGGTTAACTGAAGGGTGGAGAGATAAATGGCTCAGTAAGTTTAACCTTTTGAGTTTTCGGGTCTCTTGTTTGTGATGGTCGGGCCAGGGTGCAGCTGCCTTAGCCAGTTACCGGCTTCAGCTGGCAAGGCTCACTTCCTGCAAGGCATCCCCAAGAAGAAGCCACATAGACCTACCCCAATTCAGCCGTGGGTGCTGGAGCAGCCGTGTGGAGACCCCTGCCAGCCCTGAGATGCTTACACATTCACTGATTTGGCTTTCCTCCTGCAGTTGGCATCATAGTGTGTGTTTTGTGAGATAGAGGAGGACTTTGTGGATTGGTGTTGGAAATATGGGTTAATGGGTTAATGTTGGACTTATGGGTTTGGGCAGCACTGGGTTGGGATGTTTTCTTGATGTGCACTTACCCTTCATATAAAACTCTCTCTTATATATGAGTTTCTGTGGATGTGTTTCTCTAAAGTACTCAGACTAACACAGTAACCATAGGTCAAGTTGGTTTTTGGGGTTGGTTTTTTTTGTGGAGTATTCTTGATATCATATTCACATATCCTACACGTCCATAGTTATATCAATTTTTAAGAGTTGTATATACATAATTACAATCAGTTCTAATGCTCCCTCTCCCCTCCCACATTCATTGTTTGCTCTTCAATTCCCCTCACCCTCCCTATCCCCTACCCCCATTCCCAAAAAACTATGGCATCAGTTAATGTCTCTACATATGTATCCACTTCTGTGCTTCATAAACTGGGAAGCCTAGCAGAAACAATAAAGAACCAAATGAAGCAGAAAGAAGAAAATAATATAAAAATAAAGAGTAAGAAAGAAAAGACCAACAACAATATTTTAAAAGCCAGAGAAGGAATTTCTGTCATTGAATAAGCTAGAAATGTTTAATCCTAGAACAAATTCCAATTGGTCAAAACAGGTCACCTGATCAAGTATCATACTATACCATGGTTCAATCCACCATAATCAAGTTTACCATAATCTCTGATAGTAAAGATGTTTGAATTCCTCACCTGTGGCTAGAGGGGATCTGCCAGAGCGCTAATCTGACTAGTCTGTAGATAGATGTTGGGCTCCTACTGTCTTCCAAAGCCTTCTACAAATTAGGTGTTCACAATTTAAGCTCGGATACCTTTCCGTTAATCATATTTGGATTCACTTATCATCATCTTTGGATCACATAGGCCAGTGTGTTTGTTCAATGTGACCTTAGTTAACTCCTTGCTTAGATGGCTGCATGTTTGATTCAAGCCTTTAAGACCCCACACATTTTTCCAGTGGATAGCCGGGCACCATCTGCTTTCTTGACCACATTTTGCTGTAGCACCCTTATCTTCAGTGATCTCTTCGAGAAGGTGAGTATTGAGCAGGGCCCTGTTATAAAAACTAATTATTCTTGGATTGGGGTTAGAATTAAGTGGGACCCCAGAACCCACATGATGAGATCTTCTGTGAAGCAGCCAAGCCGCTAGCCTACTCAAGTCTTGATACAGTTGAGGGACACTTCATTCAGGGCCTGGCCTATTTTCACTATAGACCGACTCTGCTAGCTCAGCTAACTCACTTCTCCTGCTGGACTAGGTGCCATCTGGCTCATTGACCTCCTGTTATATTGCCTGCTGATCCCAGGAGTCATCAGTGAACCACTGCCCTTGGATTCCTTCAGCTGATCCCAGATTCGTTCAGCTCGGCATCCAAGAGCCTGCGGTCCTCCTGCTTCATCATCCTACTTCTTATTCATCACCCTCTGCAGCTATAAGAGTCAGAAACCTTCAGCTTACAGCTGACACACAGACTTGACCTGGACTGGATTTACCCATTTCTACAACTGTGTGAGCCATTTCTTAATATAAGTCTCTTTCTACCACACACACACACACACACACACACACACACACACACATACATACGCATGCATGTACACATACATATACATAAAAGTCACTGATTTTGCTTCTCTAGAGAACCCAGCCCCACACGCCATCTGATTATCCTGTGGCTTGCATTTACAATGACCGCACACACAGTCAAACTCCAAGTTCCCTGGCCCTTCAGCCAGCCCCTATTGAGGGTTATCAGTCTTAGGGAAGACTCCGCATGAGCTTTAGGCCCAGTAGGTAGCCTGTGAGGAAGGAGGTCAACATTGTGAGTCCTTAAAGGACTTGAGGGACTTTCTGTTACGTAAACCCACTGCTGATTGGATTCTAGCTCACTTCTCCTATCCTAAACACACCCAGAGGGATACTTCACTTATGGTTAAGTTGACATTCTATAGGGGGTGGGGGGAGTTTCCTTAGGCTTCTCTCAGTATGGGAAGTAACTAGCATTTCTAAAAGCAACAAAGGTTTTGCTGAAAAACAGTGCATAGATGCAGCTTCGCTTGTGATTCATATGTAACCCCTGCCTTTCTGCATAAAACTCTCCCCTCGTCAGTCTTTGGAGCCCTTAATGTTCTACCAAGTGTTACCCCAGCTCTGATTGTTGCAAATCCAACCATAAGACTTTCTGGCACCACTAGGTTGATGGTTCAAATCCCACAGCCCACCTGCAGAGAAGGATGAAGCTCTCTGTTCCTATAAAGATTTACAGCCTCTAAACCTCTATATAGCATCACAATGAGTCTTGAATTAACTTCACAGCAGAGGGTTTGGGTATTTGACTAAGTGCTATCCCAGTTTTAGCTGTCGAAAACCCAGCGATAGAGATCTTGGAACTGGATTGAGGGAACTGCTAAGCCCCGGTCCATTTCCTGCTTGTATACAAGTGGCTAAAATTCTTCTGACTCCTCACTCCATGTGGCTGGATGGGCTTTGCGGTACACTGGGCTCCACTCCACATTCAGGAAACAGGAGGTCACAGACAAGAGGCAACCCCTTCCCCCTCACCCTTCAAAGTGGAGTTCCACTGCCTCCTCCGAGAAGTCTTCCCTGCCCCCTCTCCTCCTTGGCCTGTCTTTCCCATTCTGGATCACAACCTTTGTGCTCCTAGCTTTCTCAGTGCAGTGCTTCTCTCTGTCCTAATATTTATGCCATGAGAACCACAATCCCTGGGTGGTCAAACAATGTAACTGAAAGGTTGGAGGTTCACATCCACCCAGAGGCCCCTTGGAAGAAAGAGCTGGTGCTGGACTTCTGAAAACTACAGGATGCAGTTCTACCAGGACACGCATGGAGTGGCCTTGAGAAACGATTTGATGGCAACTGGGTTTTGTTTTTTTAATGATGATAAAAAGTTTATCACTAAACTTTCAGGGGCAAGAGGTAAATCTATCTCTTCATATTCCTAGTCCTAAGCTAAGTGCCTTGAATGTAATAAATGCTCGATAAATGTTATTAAATGGCTGAAAGAAAGAAGTAAGGATGAAAACTCACCACCGTTCCAACTCCACGTTCCCCTGTAGGGCAGAGTAGAACCGTCCCTGTGCGTGTCCAAGGCTGTAAATCTTGATGGAAACATCTTTCTCCCACAGAGCAGTTAGTTCTAACCCTAGAGCCGCTGACCTGTCCGTTATCAGCCTAGTGCACAATCTACTGCATCACCCGGAAATGGGGAATTTTCTATTGGAAAATCATTTCAGAATTTTCTACCCAGAACTTGTCCACAGGTGGTGAGTAATATCGGAAATCTACTATTATCTAATAAGTAATGGTGCGCCTCTATTCCTCATACACACATATATCTATATGTGTGTGTGGTGGGCATCCAGGAAGAGAAAATTGGAATCGATTTAGAGGGATTGGAGGAGACAGTGTCTGAGATGGATGTGTGTGTCCTCACACATGTCTGAGCTAACTAGGTGTCTCAGAACCACAGACAAAGAAAGGCAAACACAGCCACTTGTTCCCTGTTGGGATCTCAATCACTCAGTGGTTTCCCCGTCAGACCACAGTCAACCACTGGCATGCAAGCTAAATGCAGGAGGGCAAGGGCCTTGTTATTTTGTCACTGCTGTATCCACAGTGACTGCCAAAGCCCTAGCAAGTGATCAATCGGCTCAGTATTTGTTGAATGATTGAATAAGTGAGAAAGGCCCTGAGTAGTATCGATACCACAGAGTTTCCACCATCCGTGTCCTTCACTTCACTCAGAGGCAAGCCCTTCAGATTCCCCCTCAAGTCACGTTGACATTTATACAAACTCCTGTTCCAGGCATACTGACATTTAGCTTACAAACAGTTTTAATATCTTGTTCTGGAGCTATTGTATTAAAAAATACATGCATGGGAAAGATTTCTTTTTTAAATTGTTGTATGCATGACATATATAGGACTATTATAATACATAGGAGCCCTGGTGGTGTAGTGTTTATGCATTGAACTGCTAACCACAAAGTCAGCATTTGAAATCACCAGCCACTGCACATGAGTAAGATGGGGCTTTCTACTCTCATAAATAGTTACCATCTCAGAAACTCATAGGCACAGTTCTACCCTGTCCTATAAGGTCGCCATGCACTGGAATGGACTCAATGGCAGTGAGCTCTTGCTTAGAACCCATGTATGTTATACATTTACCTTGATGTATATGATATATATATATATATATATATATATATATATATATATATCCATTTTGCCAGTTCACCACTTTTCAGTTCATGATATCAATAAATATCAATGCCAGCCACTTAATGATATTAATGAAGTTGTGTAACTAGCACCCATGATCATTGCCAAATCTCCCATGACCATAAGAAGAGGCTCACTCCTGAGCGGAAGGAGCTTTACTGCACCAGAGGAGAATTAAGGAGAGTAGATACATGACTTCCCAACACGCAGCAGACTAGGGACAATGACAGCAGCTACATCCAGCTTGAAATAACATTGTGGTTCCTGGGGGCACACCAGTTTGTTTTTTAATCATTTTATTGGGGCTCATACAACTCTTGTCACAATCCATCCATGGTGTCAAGCACATTTGTACATTTGTTGCCATCATCATTCTTAAAACATTTGCTTTCTACTTGAGCCCTTAATATCAGCTCTTCATTTTCCACCTCCCTCCCCACCCTCCCTCATGAACCCTTAATCGTTTATAAATTATTATTATTTTGTCATATCTTACACTGCCCAACATCTCCCTCCCTTCACCTACTTTACTGTTGTTGGTCCCCCAGGGAGGAGGTTATATGTAGACCCTTATAATCGGTTCCCCCTTTCTCCCGCACCTTCCCTCCACCCTCCAGGTATCGTCACTCTCACCACTGGTCCTGAAGGGATCATCTGTCCTGGATTCCCTGTGTTTCTGGTATATCCTCTGGTCTAGCCAAATTTGTAAGGTAGAATTGGGATCATGATAGTAGAGGGTGGGAGAGGAAGCATTTAAGAGCTAGAGGAAAGTTGTATGTTTCATTGTTGCTACACTGTACTCTGACTGGCTCATCTCCTCCCAGCGACCCTTCTGTAAGGGTATTTCCAGTTGCCTACAGATGGGCTTTTGGGTCCCCAAACTGCACTCCTCCTCATTTGCAGTGATATGATTTTTTGTTCCATGGTGCCTGGCATTCCAGTTTTACATCAGAAGACCATTAACTGATATTCAAAATGGTTCCTGAGACATGAAAAGTGAGTAAAACTAATTTCAACATACTCATCAGAAAAATGAAAACATTTTATGGGTAGATTAATGATTTTCATTCATAATGGATAAAATTGAAAGAAAATTATGGTGTTCAAAATAACCCAGAAGGATTTCCCTTAGCTAAGGTACTATAATTTCTTTAAGTGAGTATTTTTAACTAACAAATCTGTTTATTTTTGTGTTACTTATCCCTACCTACTGGCTTCTCCCATTAGTAGGCAGGGTCGTCTGGAGAAATAAAACCAGTGACACTCATATGTGTATAAGAAAGAGCTTGAACTCAAGAACTGGCCCAGCCCAGTCCAACTCAAGTGCATGGTCAGATGCCAGCTGGGGGCCCCTCCAGACTCATGTAGCTGCTGGCAGATAAAGCAGGAGGGGCAAGCTGGAAGCTGGAAGATCATAGACTGGAGCATAGCTCCCAGGATTGATAGGCCGCATGGCAGATATAGAACCCAAGCAAGCAGGAAGAAGTGGAGCGAACGAGAAGCCAGTTCTCCACAATGTCTCATAAATAAGCCACACTCCCAAGGAAGTATCAACAGACTGTGTCCTGATTGAAAGGCCGGATTCAACACACAGGTGTAACCAAGTTGACACTAAATGCAGTTATCCCATGAGAATGGGAGCCTCCTTACAGCCCTTCTGGAGACCTCTTAGTGTTCAACTTGGGGTCACATTACTTAGCTTTCTAGAAAGGGACTCTCTAGAAAGGGTGGAAAACTATTGAACAAAATTTTTGTTAAAGAATTTACTCTGGTGGGTCTGTAAAAGTGCCTACACTGTGGAAAACAATATGGATTTGCCACACACAACTTGGAATAGAAATTCCACCTGATCCAACAACACCTTCGCTTGGTAAATGCCCTACAGAAGCAAAAGCCTGAACACAGATGGACAGCTCACGGCCATGTTCATTGCAGCACTGTCTACAACAGCAAGAAGATAGGAACAACCAAAATGTCCATCAGTAAAAGAATGGATAAAGAAATGTTGATACATACACACCATGGCATACCAATCATTCAAAACGAATGCTGAAACCACAAAGCTCCACAAGGTGTGGATAGAACTGGTTATTACTTTGAGGACTAAAGTGCCCCTGACCCAAGCCATGGTATTTTCCATTGCCTCGTATGCTTGCGAAAGTTGGACATTGAATAAGGAAGACTGAAAAAGAACTGATGCATTTGAATTGTGGTGCTGGAGAAGAATGTTGAAGTCCCACGGACTGCCACAAGGACAAACTGGGTCTATCTTGGAAGAAGTGCAGCCAGCGTGCTCCTTAGAGGCAAGGATGGCGAGGCTTAGTCTTACATACTATGGACGTGTTTTCAGAAGAGAGCAGTCCCTGGAGAAGGACATCGTATTCGGTAAAGTAGAGGGACAGTGAAAGAGAGGAAGGCCCTCAATGAGATGGATCGACACAGTGGCTGCAACGATGCATGTTGTAAGGACGGCGCAGTGTTTCCTTCTCTCGTACGTGGGTGCTCCTAACACGGACAATACATAATGTGACTTTGATCTACAAACCTGGTCGACGCCTCAGTGCAATGGCTCCTCTGCTTGTGCTGTGGGGCATGAGGAAAGAACACTGCTCATCTGTAAGAAGTTTCTGAAACACCGTCTTTGTGTCTCAGGTCGTCGGCCTCTGCCCTGCGCAAACAATGGTTGCAAAGTTCCTTTGGCACTTTTAAATGTCCACAGGAGCCCCACTCCACAAGCCAGCCTGTTATCTAAAGGTACTTCACTGTATTCGGTCCATGGGCTGGGGGTCTGCCGCTCTGTCTCATGGTCTTGGTGCTGCAGCCTCCGGAGCCTGTGCTGCCGCCACCACTTCACACAGAGATCTTGCATGTGCTCCGTCGGTGGCTCTTCTTTCTTGAGGACCATGGGATTCTGTGTTCTGCCTCTGAAATGATTCCTGCTTCTGAAATGATTTACTTTATACCCCATGTAATGGCAAACTAACTGACTCCCCAGTCTGAGTTCTCTACACCTGCCACGCAGTTATTGGATGGGAACTACAGTGATTACATATAGGAGAGCCATGCCAAAAAACTTCATTTCCCATAGGTGGCTTACCCCACTGGACACAAAGCAAGGCAGAAAGGAGGCTCAGTGAAACTGGAGGATAGGCAAGAGGATGCCACCAGGGGTGGACCTGAGGTTGATAAGAGAGGTCTTTGAAAACTGTGAAAACCAACAAACACACTGCCATATAATCCAACTCATAGTGAAAGCTATGAAGCACTACATTAAGGTCAAGCCAAATAGTAAGTTGAAAGTATCATCACCAAAAAATCATAGAAATATTTGCTTTGAGAATATAAACGTATGAAGCTATTATTCCTTGACACATCCTCCACTGAGATCTATAGAGATCTGGAAAGCAGTGTTCTTGTCTCTCTAACTCTCCTGGGCTCTGCTATTTTGACCACTTCAGAATGGCAGTTTGGGCATCCTCAAGGGGGACAAATTGCGCTTTGCTTGTAAATATTCTTTAAGTTTGGGCAACAAAAAGAAGTACAAAGGGGCAAGTCCAGGGCTGTGGGGCAGAGGGGGCAACGTTTCTCCATGGGATTCTCATAGGACAGTCCTTCCTACCCTCACAGAATGAGGAGCATATTGTCTTGATACCAAAAGGAAAAGGCAATCCCTGACACAGCTTCTCTGGCCCTGTTTCTCACTGATGCCATGTTCAATCTTCCTGATAGCCCCCTGTGAGCATCCTGTGTTCTTCAAGAAACTCTACCAAGATTATTCTTTTGGGGTACTCTCCTTTCCACCCCACCAGCCCCCCTAAAACCCTCTCTTGCACTGACCTCTCTTCCTTGTATTGAACTGACGCAAGAGACCCTTCAGAAGCCACTGATTTGATTGGACTCGTTCGGCTAAGGCACCCTAATGAGACTTGCCATCAAATCTGTTTCAACTCATGGTCACCCTATGAACAGCAGAACCAAACCCTACTCTTTCTTGCCCCATCCTCACACTTATTCTCATGTTTGAGCCCATTATGGCCGCCATTGTGTCAATCCTGGAGAGTCCACCTCTTTTGTGATGCCCCTCTACTTGCCCAAGCAGGATGTCCTTCTCCAGGGACTGGTCTCTCCCAACAACATGTCCGAAGTACGGGAGATGAATTCTTCCCATCCTTGACTCTAAAGAGCATTCTGGTTGTACTTCTCCCAGACAACGGCACTTTCAATATTCTTGGCCAACAACGTAGTTCAAAGGCATCCATTCTTCTTTGGTTTTCCTTATTCAATGTCCAACTTTCACATGCATGTGAGGCCATTGAAAATACCACGGCTAGCCATTCACTGCTCTGAGAAACATGTGGGAACACATTTTGTTTGAAACAAACACACGTATGTGTGAACTGGACCCTTAGCCTTGGGTTACAGTTATGATTAGTTACTGAGCTAAGTTTAAACAATTCATTCAACTATCTAATACACATCTATTATGTTCCAGGTACTGTTTAAAGCACTGAGGAATGAGCCAAGTCTTGTCCTAATTGTGTTTGGGTTCCACTGGAGGGACAGAAAGCGTGGGAGGAGAAAGTAAGTGTGGACTTTAATAAAAGCCCTCTAAGTTCTAGGAAGAAAACTAAAGCAGGTAAGCAGATGGTGAGAGGAAACAGTTCTAGGTGATGTGGCCACGGGGTGACCTGGCTTCTGGAGGCAATTTGTGAACAAAGACTAATGATTCGTTTTATTGTTAGTGATTTTACCATTTACTATGTATATATTATATTTAGGACACTGTACTAATACTAATTCATCTTTCCAATAATTTACCCACAAAGATTTTCTTTTTAATCATTTTATTAGGGGCTCATACAACTCTTATCACAATCCATACATACATCAATTGTGTAAAGCACATCAGTACATTGATTTCTCTTATCATTCTCAAAACATTTGCTCTCCACTTAAGCACCTGGCTTTAGGTCCACATTTTTCCCCTCCCTTCCCGCTCCCCACTCCCTCATGAACCCTTGATAATTTATAAATTATTATTTTGTCATATCTTGCATTGTCTGATATCTCCATTCACCCACTTTTCTGTTGTCCACCCCCCAGGGAGGAGGTTATATGTAGATCGTTGTCATTGGTTCCCCCTTTCCAACCCGCCCTCCCTCTACCTTCCTGGTATCACCACTCACACCACTGGTCCTGAAGGGATCATCTGTCCTGTGTTTCCAGTTCTTATCTGTACCAGTGTACATCCTCTGGTCTAGCCAGATTTGTAAGGTAGAATTGGGATCATGATAGTACGGGGGGGAGGTATTTAGGAACTAGAGGAAAGTTGTATGTTTCATTGTTGCTACATCACACCCTGACTGCCTCATCTCTTCCCCAAGACCCTTCTGTAAGGAGGTATCCAGTGGCCTACAAATGGGCTTTGGTTCTCCCCTCCACACAGCCCCACTCATTCACAATGATGTGATTTTTTTTGTTCTGATGATGCCTGATACCTGATCCCTTCGACACCTCATAATCACACAGGCTGGTGTGATTCTTCCATTTGCTTTGTTGCTTCTGAGCTAGATGGCTGCTTGTTTACCTTCAAGCCTCTAAGACCCCTGATGCTATATCTTTTGATAGCCAGGCACCATTGGCTTTCTTCACCACATTTGCTTATGCACCCATTTTTCAGCAACCGTATCAGGGAGGTGAGCACACAAGGATATGATTTTTTTGTTCTTTGATTCCTGATAACTGATCTCTTCAGCACCTCATGATCATGCAGGCTGCTGTGCTTCTTCCAGGTGGGCTTTGTTGCTTCTGAGCCAGATACAAAGGTTAACTTTTCTTAATGTGGAAATAAAAAGTCAAATTGGTAGGTGACATTTTTCGGTTTTGTTTTTCTCTTTGTAGTAGATTATTTATTTATTTATTTATTTATTCATACACTTGTCTATTTATTTTCATTCTTAGTTTTGCATACACTCTATTTTTTATTTATTTAATAGTTCGTCACAAAATAAATGGGAGATAACAATTCAGATCATCAACTTTGTACACAACCGTTTAAACTACTAATCAAACCCTCCAAAAGTCTACCCATCACTCACTCCTTGATTTCTCTTTTTCCTTTTGTGAACGATGATCCTTCCATTGCCCCTAAGTTAACGCTTGCCAACAGTCTGCCCTCCTTTACTGCCCAGCCCCTGGCAACTTCCAAATTCTGTTTCCTTCAGTATGAAAGTCTTTATCTTGTTGTTGCCGCTGCTCCTCCCTTTTAGCAGTAGTCTCATATAACATGTGTCCTTCTGTGATTGGCTCATTTCCCTTAGCAACATAAATGTTCTCCAGGTTGCTCCCTGTCATGAGGTGCTTGCTGGTTTCATCCTGTTCCTCAGAGACACATAGTATCCCATTGTGTGCAGGGACCAGTGTTCCTTGATCCTTTCTTCCACTGATGGACACTTACATGGCCTCCGCCTTCTTGCTGTTGTGAGCAGTGCTGTGGTGAACATAGGTGTGCATGCATCTGTTCGTGTTATGACTCTTAATCCTTGAGAATATATGCCTAGGAAAGGGATTGCCGTGTCATATGGAATTTCTATTCCCATTCATCTTATTTTTCAGAGCAGTTTTACAGGAAAATTACCCAGAAATTACAGAATTCCACATACCTCCTCCTCAGCCTGCATAGTTTCTCCTCTTGTTCGCATTTGGATTCCTCTGGTGCAGTTGTTATAATTACTTAACCAATGCTGTTGTCTTATTTTTGATTAAAGTTTAGGATTTCTCTAAGAGTTTCCTTTTTGTATTGTATCGGTCTATGGGGTTTGACCCCTATATGATGTCATATATCCACCATTACAGTAGCATATAAAATATGTGATTAAAACTTCCTGTGGAGGAGTGGAACAGGAGAGAAGAAATGGTTCTCTAGGAAGTAGTGAGTTTATTCTATGATGATAAGAAAATTAAAATAGATTAAGGGCAATGGTTACACAGATCCCTAATGTACTGATATCACTAAGCAATAAGTGGCACATATGTACAATTTTAAGCAAGAATCCAAAAAAAAAAAGGATGACGTTGTTGATGCTATTTAGGTATAACCAAAAAATATCATGAGATAAGGTTTTTATGTTTTAATGGTTTGGGGTTATGGTTTCATTGCACAATTCGATCAGTTGGCCTAATGTGATTTTTAGAATTTCTTTTCTTCCTCTTAGTTTGGTGAGTAGTCCCTGGGGCAGTCAAACCTTCGGAACACAAGATTTGGTCTCTGTTTGTCTGGAGCAGCAGCAAACAGTCAGGAATCAGAGCATTCCTGCCACCTCAGCCGCGAGATCAGAAGAACTGAATGACATGCAGCTCGCGTTACAGAACATTCTAATCAAGGATTGAGTAGATGGACCCTGATCCAAGGGAAGGAAATGTGGGACCGAATCTTAACTTTCTATAGAATCCAGTCTGGAGGAACCTCGTGAAGCTATTGCCCTGAGATCATCTTTGAGCCTTTATCTGAAACCATCTCTTGAAGTCATCTCTAAGGCAAACAACAGTTTAGCTCAATTAGTAAAAGTGTTTACCTTGCACATCGCTTTCATTCAGGTGCCTGTGGATGTGAGATCGAAATGACAACAGTAAGGACAGAGGGGTGAGAAGTTTAGAGTGTGGTGAAGCAAAGTTAATGGGGATGACATCATTTGAGTAGAGACAGCAAGAAGGGAGACAGAATGTAGAGAATGTAACCAATATCGCCTAATGAGACATGAAGAAATTGTTGAATGGGTATATATTTTGCTATGTATATATTTTCAACAACAACAACAAAAGTCTGAACTGCACCGGTCCTCTCTCCCACTGGCCCTGGTGTGTGGGTTTGGCAGCAGATCTGTCTCTGTTGCCAGGAGCAGAGACTATCTAGCATGCCCCTTTCTCACCTATGTCATGTCTGTAACATCTACACAGAAAACTGGTTTCTCAACAACAACAACATCCCAGCTGCTCACCTCCTCGCATGTTGGCGAGCAGCCCTTGGCCTTGATAGCCACAGAGAGGTGGAGAGCTATCTAGGGGCTACACAAAGCCCTCACTCAGCCTTCTTGCTACCAGAAGCTGTGTTGACCACCTGTCTGTGGAGGGAGCCAGGTCACTGTGGAAAGTGCTCGGGGACTTCAGACGCCTGGGCTGGGATCTGCTTCTCCTTAGCTGTGTAAGAATCTTGATCAGCCAAGCCCATCTGAGATCCCTCTTCCCAGAGTCACTGTTAGAGCATCCTGGGAAGATATATAGCTAACCCACCCCCTCCGAAAAAAAAAGAAAGATAGATCGTTATGCCACAATCTTGCTTCTCTTTTGTGTATGAGATTGCCTCTGAAGGAAAAAAAATTTAAAAACACTACATTACCTAGTGTTGTTATTCTTATCTTGCCTTTATTTTCTACCCAGGACCATTTGTCATTAGAGAAGAGTCTGTTTTCCACCTCTCGAGCTGAGTCTGTAGCTAGAGGAGAGGGCCAGGACAGCAGTGACCGCTGGATGCCCTGCTGGGAGTGAGCGGGGAGACATGGGGCAGATGGGAAGTGTCAGCCCCTGGGGTTGCTTGGGAGAACACTGAGCACCTGTCTACAGCAAGGGCAGTTCTCAGAGCCAAGCCCTGGGCTGCTCCTATGAACAGCATGGAGACACAGCACCCTCCGCTCCCTCCTGCGCCGTGTGGGTGAACACACAATGAAAGCTCTGCCAGTCTGGGCAGCACGTGTCATCTGCAACATAGGGAGAGCACATATGTGGCAGAAGGGGTTGCAGCAATTTTTTCCATGGAGATTTTTTTTCATTATAAAATGTATGGATCTAAAAGTACAAAGACCTAAAAAAAATGTACGGGACACCTTACTGATACAAGAGAGAAAAGGGACAGAGTTGATAATAATCAGATTTCTATAATCAGTTGATAATAATCAGTTGATAATAATCAGATTTCACTCTTTGCTGCGTATCAGAGAGTGATGAAATTAGATACTCCGGACACAGTGATTAGGAGCCCTGGTAGTTGGTTTTAATTTGGGCTGCTAATTGCAAGGTCAGCAGATCAAAACCACTGGCCTCTCTGCGGGAGAACAGGGAGGCTCTCTACTCTCATGGGGAGTTCGATCTCAGAAACCCACAGGGCAGTTCTACTCTGTCCTAGGCTCTAGGACCTTTCTGTATTTGGGATAAATGAGGTTGACCCTGATCAGTGCATCAGAATCACCTGGAGCTTCAAATAATACGGATTTCAGACTCCACATCCTGAGATTCCAGCTCAGGACACCTGGGGTGGTATCTGGGTATCCGTATTATTAACAGTCTGTCTCCCCTGATGATTCTGGTGCAGCACGGAGTCTAGACTGGGCCTGGGAAGGATAGCCGGCCCAAGCCCTTCAGACTAAATGGGCTTATAAAGTGGATCCCTGGTGGCATAGTGGTTACACATTGGGCTGCGATCCACAAAGTCTGTAGTTCAAACCCACTGGTCATTCTGGGGGAGAAAGACGGGGCTTTCTACTCGCGTAAGGAGTGACAGCCTCAGAAACTCCCGGGGCAGTTCTACCGCATCCCGTAGGATAGCTATGAGTTGGCATCAATTCCATGACAGTTGGTTTTGGTTTTGTCTTAGTTTAACGAAGTAAGGCCATGGACACAGCTTAGACTTTTTCAGAAAAAATATTAGGCTGGTTGTGGCCTTGCAACCTTGGAAGATGCCCAGGGGCCATCAGAGGTCTGCTAGAGATCAGGGACAAGATGAGAGGGCACACTGATTTCTCCTCTTGGCTTCTGGGAAGTAAGTACGACCTGCCCTGGGGTGTCCATGGGACCTGTGCTCCCTGGAGCACCAAGAGGGCTCACACTCCTGGGATAAAGGGACCTTTTGATGGGGACCCCCATGGCAATAAAGCATCTGCCAGAGTCCCCTTCAGACCTGGGAAATTTCAGAAGACAGGTGTCTTGGCGATCTAGTGCTGCTGTAACCCACAAATCCCACAAGAGCTTGCTTTAACAAACAAACATTTATTCTCTCGGGACTTAGAAGTCCAAATCCAGGCCATCAGCTCTAGGGGGAAGGCTTCCTCTCGCTGTTTGCTCAGAGGGAAGGTCCTTGTCTCCTTGTAACATCTGTGGGCCTGCCATTCTCCGCATGTCTCCTTATGTCTTCATATGAATCTCCGCCTGGGTCCAGAGGTTCTCAGCACAGAGACATCGGATTCAAAGGACACGCTTGGCTCTCAGTTCTCTTTCTGGTGGTACCGAGGACCTTCCCGCTCTGCTGGCTTCTCTCTCCTTTTCTTTCTGGCACAGACTGGCTCCCAGGGAAACTCCCCTGACATCAGATCAAGGGCGGTCACATCAGATCAGATGATAGGGGATGGCTACATCATTGTACAACTGCCAAACCACTGAGCACCATGGCCCAGCCAAGCTGACACATATTTGTAGGGAACACAGTTGGACTCATGACAATAGGGAATCACATAAGGAGATTGCATGGGACTCTAAGCTTTAAAAAATTGTCAGAGCCCAGTTTTAGAAGCAAAGAGACCCCCAGAATTGTGCCATCTCTCTCTCTCTCTCTCTCTCTCTCTCTCTCTCTCTCTCTCTCTCTCTCTCTTCCCTCCCTCCCTCCCTCTCCCTCTCCCTTTCCCTCTCCCTCTCCTTTTCGCTTATAGTCTCATGTTCTTAGAGAACCTTTGCTTCTTTCTGACCGCTGCTTTGTTCTCCTTCTTCAACCTGGCTTGTTTTGCTTTCTACCCCTTCCCAACTCAGACCGTTGGTCTTCTCTCTACCACCTTCCCCTTGCTCCGTTGCCAGGTGCCAGGGAGTTGATTCTGACTCATGGTGACCTGTGTGCTTCGGGGGACTATGCCCACTGGGTTGTCAGTGGCTGGTTTTCCAGAGGTAGACCACCAGCCCTGGCTTCTAAAGTGCCTCTGGATTCAAACTAAGCTTTCAGTTAGCAGCCCGGGATGCTAATGATTTGTACCATCTAGGGACTCCACCAGGAGCCCTTGGGGCACAGTGTTTATGTGTTGGGCTGCTAACCACAAGGTTGGCAGTTTGAGACCACCCACCATCCCATGAAGCTTTCCACTCCCATAGAGAGTTACAGTCTGAGAAACCCACACAGGGAGTTCTCCCCAGTCCTAGAGCCTCCGTGAGTCGGAACTGACTTGATGGCAGTGATTAGAGGCACTCTGCCAGGTCCCACTGCAGAATGAATCACATAAATCTGATCAGCTCCTGTCCAGCCGGAGATCCACATACTCAGCCTGATCCAATCTGCTGCCACCACACATCTGGGCCGGGGGACTCAAACTGTGAACACAGCTGGGTCCATTTAGCAAGTATTGTGGATGGGCGGACTCCCTTAACCGGCAGTGAGAGTGACAAAGATGAGCCGCTCTAAAGAGGCCTATGGATGGAGCTCGTGGGTGGCTCAAAGCACTGGCACACTCTGCTGCTACCCCAGAGACTGGAGGTTCAAGTCCACCCAGGAGGTCCTCACAAGAAAGTCCTGGTGACCGACTTCTGGTAAAACCCAGTGACACACACGGATTTGTCCTGTGTTGGACTCGACTCAGCAGCAAGCCATTAGATTTAGAAATTGGCGTGGCCTGCCCTGAGCGGGACGTTGTAGTCAGGGAGAGCAAAGCATGAAGTATTCAAGCTTCAGGCGGGGGGGGGGGGGGGGGGGGGCGGGGGACATTCTTAGCAGATGACATAAGGCTTCTTGGGCATTTGGAGGCAGGCTCCAATCCGTCAGCATCTGCTCAGAGCCAAGCTCGCCGGGAACTGTGTGTCTAGGCAAGTCCAGCTGCTGAATTCCTGAGAGACCAAAGGAGTCTGGCTGGTGCTGGAGACGGGTGAGCGTGGAGCGAGTTAGTGGTGGACAAAAGATACCACAGAAACGTAGAGGTTGGCGTACTGGTGGTCCTGTTACAGTCGTGATCGTCCTGGCATTTCTCCACTGTGCTTCCTGCTCTAGACAGCAATGGGCTGAGGCTGGCC
The DNA here is from genome assembly GCF_050624435.1 of Tenrec ecaudatus. NCBI lineage: Eukaryota > Metazoa > Chordata > Mammalia > Afrosoricida > Tenrecidae > Tenrec > Tenrec ecaudatus. The sequence continues at coordinate 255,546,211 of NC_134530.1, read as the reverse complement.
CATGGGGTGCTTCTAACTTGGCCTCGAGGCTGCCACCCTGATAATGCAATCCCAAGCACAGCTTGGGTGCAAGGCACCTCCCCAGTACTGTTGAACTTGGACACAGTAGCCTCGTCCGGGGAGTCTTGGGAAGGAGCACGAATTCCTGATTTGCTGTGGTATGCTGGGAGCGTTTGTTCCTCTGAGCCTCCGCTGGTTCCCTTGGCCCCATTTTCTGGTCACTCTTACTTCCTCGGGTCATTTTTGCAATGCTTTGGGCCAAAGCAGCAACGAGAGGATCATGAGACTGTACTAACAAAGGCTCTCTGGGAGGCAGGGGCTGAACTCCCTCCTCCCCAACAAATGGAAAAAACAGAGAGGTCATTTGACTCCTGCAGAATATCCCCCTGAGAAGACTGCTGCTTTCCAGCTAACCACTAACGACAGGAGAATGCATTCCAAGCAGGCTTTAGCAGTCTCACAGAAATTGCCTAGTAACCGGTGGCAGCAGTTTGATTGTGTGATGTGCTGAACCCCACACATTTGAATAGCTTGCTAAGTAGGAGATGACCTTGAGACACAGAGCTTGTGATTGCAGATGCCTTTACGACAAAGCCCATGCAAAGCAGCGATGGAAAGAGGACTGTAGAAAGCTGTGAGGTCAAATACTGAATGCCAAGTTCTACTGACCAGGCCACAAGCAACACAGGGAACTGCAGCCGTATGGCTGTTCACTGAGAAAGCAAATGGGGAAGTGTAGCACAGGCCTTTCAGGATGTGACTTTTCTACTCCTTGACTTTTAGGCACCCCAGAAACTCCAACCAGCCCCAGAGACCACAGCAACTCCGTCCTTCCAGGTACTCAGGCTGCGGGGTTGTGGGGCCAGGCCTGAAGCTTCTCCTCAGCTAGGACTGGGCCTCCTAAGCATCCTGTGCCGGACGCAGGAGTATGTTGCCTCCTGGAATCCTCCGCTTCTATTTTGATAAACTTAAACCAGGAGACTGGAACAGTCTGGCCCTGAGAACTGGAGGCAAGCCGACCATCATAGATAATGATGGCTGTTGTAGCCTCTCAGAACAGGTACTGGAATCGTGACCTGTTTTACGTCATTCTATCATAGCAGTATGGGGTGGGTCCTAACCCTAATTACTTCTGGGTTAGAAGCAGCAGTATAGACACACAAACAGGAAGCTATATGCCATGTGACAATTGTCAAGGAACTGAAGAACTCTGGGACTGCAGAAAGGAAAAGGATGGGGGCTTTCCCAAGAGCCAGTAGAGGTTTCTCCTAATAACTGTCACCCTGAATGCAAACATCTAGCCTTGTGAACTGTTAGAAGATACATTTCTTAATAAATAAATAGATGATAGATAGATAGGTAGATTTTTTTTAAAAAAAGAAGATGCATGTCTGCTCTTTTAATAGTGTGGTCTTTCTATTACAGGGGCATTAGGAAATCCACACCATTGCATGACATTTGAATGGAGCCAATGTACAATAATTGATGTAATCGCATCTTTACTGTTAGCCATTACACTGTTGTTTTGCAAAGTTTTACTTATATCCAGATGCTACCTATTATGAGAATACAGTATCCATTTCTTTCTTTTTGAAGTTTTTTTTTTAAAAGGTAAAAATCTAGTAAATTGGGAAAAAAATCTGAGAATATTTTCCCTGGACTTTGATAGGTCATTCATCTTCTGTCCCAGCTCTACCTTTTAAAAAGTCCCATTTCCAGGTGGATTAAAGAGATGTGTGTGCCCAAAATGGCTGAGAATAAATACAACAAGAAGACAAAAGCTCTCAAGCTAAGGGCATCCAATAAACTCTAAGAGTAAGTCTCAGAAATACTCAAGATGCAACAAGGAAGGTTCGGCTGGAATCTGAAGTTCGTTCCTTCATCGTTGTTTTCCCTCCATGTTTAAGGAGGCACGTGAACTCAATGTAATTGAAGTCCCCTTTTTTGTCAAGAGGTGCTTCTCTGTATCCTCATGCAGGAACTGGAGGTCAGTGGGTCATCTTCCTGAATGGGACTGATCTCTTCTTCATGGAAGCATGCAAACGCATTGCTGATGACATCTCCCTATCTGTCCCATTCAGCTTCTCCCAAAACATCGTAAGGAAATGGTGAAATTGATGAGGCCTGAGCCTCATGGCACCGAGCTGGCCAACAGTTGGATTCCACCCCCCCCCCCGCGCCTCCCCCCCCCCCTCCCCACACACACACAGGGAGGCGAGCATGCCATGCACAGCTTCCTGGTCAATGAAGCCATCTCCATTCTGATCAATCATGCTGAAAGCCTCTTCGAACTCCTGAATCTGTGACTGGTCACACATGCCAAACACAACGTTGCACGCTGAGGGCGCTTCTTGGGGGTCTTGGTCTTCGTCCTTGTGCTCGACATGGTGACAGTTGAGTCCTGCACAGATGGGAGAATCGGAGCACTCCTGTGACCACCAAACTCCTGCCTTCCTTGCTGCTTCCTGACCATCCTTGTCTTCCAGTATCCATTTCTTCACATAGAATTCCCGAAGTAGAAATCTGCACCAAAGAGGATAGGCATATTTGTGCCACTTTGTAATGTTACCAACAATCTACAAAAAATAAAATTTTCACTCTGGCCCCACCAGGTGTTCTTATGTTCTAAATGTTATGCTAATTTAGTAGCTTAAAGACACTATCTCATCCATATTTCAAATTGTACTGATTGGATTGCTAGTGAGACGAAATATTTTTCCATTTGTTTGTTGATTATATTTCCCCTTTTCTACATTGTCTTTTCCACGTTTTCATTTACATATCTACTGGAAGCTTGTTGCTATCACAGCTAGGTGCCTTTGAGTTCTGTCCAACTCATGACCAAAGTATGTGAGACAAAAGCTTGTGCCCTTGCCTCTAAGGACCATTCAGGTTCTACTTCCAAGACACATTGTTTGTTCCTTTGGCAGTCCACGGTACTTTCAATACTCTCCAACATCACCATCATTGAAATGCATGAATTCTCTTTTTGATCTTCGTTATTCAATGTCCAATTTTCACATTCATATGATGCAATTGAAAACACTATAGCTCGGGCCAGGCCCACCTTGGACCTCGAAATAATATCCTTGGTTTTCAACACTTTAAAGAGGTCTTGCGCAGCAGATTTACCCAATGCAATGAGATAATATAGCCCATGGTTAAAAATAACTTAAAAATTAAGCAATATTTAGAAACAGGTTTTTCCCTTGGCTGCCAATATACCACATTCTCCTGGCTTACCCTGTCTCTTACTAGATATCTATGAATACAATAATAGATACAAGTATCTGTAAAATAATTTTTATTTTCATATTTTTATCATATACTCTTTTAAAATATTTTTTAAAATAGTTACCCTTTAATTAGTTTGGAAGTGATGTGGGTGTATTAAATCAGATTAATTTCTAAAGAGTATGGCTCCATTTGTTAACTAATTATTCCTGTTGCTGATGTTTTCTTTAGCACACATTCAGTTTGTATATATAATAGAGTACTTTTCAGGCTGTCCACGTCCCCTCCCTGACTTCTCTCTGGGGCTGGGATTACACTGTTCTCACCAACAGCCTAGCCCTGTTCAAGTGAGGGAAATTCACACAGTGTCTGCTTGCAGATTGAGAAATGTGATGTCCATTTGGAATGTGTGTTTGTGCTAATTCTAACCCCTCACAAAACTACTTGCCTGCGATCACGAGATGTTGAAGGGATCAGGTATCAGGCATCATCAGAACAAAAAGAATCTTACCATAGTGAATGAGGGGGATCGGTGCAGAGTAGAGACCCAAAGCCCATTTGTTGGCCACTGGAGATCCCCTTGCATAGGGGTCTTGGGGAGGAGACGAGCCAGACAGGGTGCGATGTAGCAATGATGAAAAATACAACTTTCCTCTAGTTCCTAAATGTTTCCCCTACCACCACCCCACTATCATGATCTAAATTCTACCTTGCAAGTCTGGCTAGATCAGAGGATACACTGGTACAGATAGGAACTGGAAACACAAGGAATCCAGTGAGGATGATACCTTTAGGACCAGTGGTGTGAGTGGTGATACTGGGAAAGGAGAGGGAGGGTGGGTTGGAAAAGGGGACCTGATTACAAGGATCTACATGTGACCTCCTCCCTGGAGGACAGACAACAGAAAAGTGGGTGAAGGGAGACGTCAGACAGGGCAAGATATGACAAAATAATAATTTATAAATTATCAAGGGTTCATGAGGGAGGGGAGAGCGGGAAGGGAGGGGGGGAAATGAGGACCTGATGCCAGGGACTTGGGTGGAGAGCAAATGTTTTGAGAATGATGAGGGCAATGAATGCACAAATGTGCTCTACACAACGGATGTATGTATAGATTGTGATAAGAGTTGTATGATCCCCTAATAAAAGGATTAAAAAAATTTTTAAGACTGCTTGCCCTTTTTGCCCTTGTGTTCCTTGAGACACCTGAACATCCTGATATAAATGTCTCCTTTTTACTTGAGCCAATTTAAACAAGTTTCTGTAACTTGTGACCTAAAGAATCCCAAGATAAACTTTACCTTTCCAATAGTCCAAGGAAAATCCCCAGCCAAGGAGGCTACCTCATTACTTGTCACAGAGATTAAAAAAGCTCCCTAGAACACGTCATCAGAAGGATCTGCCGAGAGAGGCAGCAAAATTCAGGAAATAAGGACATCTACATTCTGATAGAGAGACCGGTACCAGTTGCTGTCCAGTGAACTCTGGCTGCTGGTGATCCCATGTCAGAGTAGAACTGTGCTCTGTGAGGCTTTGAATGGCTGAGGTTTGGGGAATGAGGTTAGGAGCCTTTTTTTTTTTTTTGAGGCACATCTGTGGGAGCTCAAACCTCCAACTTTTTAGTTAGCATTCAACTTGCACTAACCAGAATTCCAGGCTGCACCCACGAGGGAGTAAGTACCCCTACACACACACATACACACACACACACACACACACACACACAAAACTCACAAGAAAACAGATTTTTTTTCAAAGCTATGCATTTAAACTTCTTTCCTTTTCTTTTTTTACAAAGCAACCATATTACCTGTAAGTACTCTCCATTACACTTAATACATTTGTTAAATCTGTGATTTCATTCTTGGAAACATTTTTCTTTTTTTTTTTTTTTTTTGGAAACATTTTTCAAACTCGTCTGTTTGGATGGCTGACGGCACCTTCCTTGTTTTTCTTCACCTCTTCTACATCAAATCACTCTCCTTTCACGTCCCCTTCATTCACGGAAACAAAAAGACGTCACACGGAGAAAGGTCAGGTGAGTAAGCTATGTGGGGCAAGAGAGCTATGCTGGTTTTTGCCAAAAAACTGGCGCACTAGGATGGCTATGTGAACAGGTGCATTGTTGCGGTAGCAAAACCTGCCAAAAATCAGGCCCTTTTTTGCCACACACTGTTACGCAATCTTTTCAGAACCTCTAAATAGCAAGCTTAATGAATAGTCTGACCTAGTGGAACAAACTCCAAATGCACAATGAGTCAACGTTCTTGTCCATTAGGAAAGTTGACAGATGTCCAGAACCAGGTTTGTCACCAGTCGACATTTCACCTCTTTTAAAACAAGAAGACCACTGGTACACTTGAGGTTTTTCCATAACACTGCCCTTGTAAGCTGTGTTCAACCTCACAGCTGTTTCTGCAGCATTTTTCCCAAGCAGGAAACTAAACTTCACAGTCGCACGCTGTTCTCTTACAACCAGCCATCACAAAAAATGAGGTTTGAGCAAAACTGCTTTTATTTTTAAAATCACTGTGACCAGAGAGAACCTTTCCAGGTGATGCCACTGGGTGCACTATCTCAGAGTGAGTTGCTTGATACTCGCCTAGCAGAGAAAAATGTGTATTATGAAAGCTTTGCCCAAGGGAGCTTTTTTTCCATTTTCAATAATTACATAAATAGATTTCAGTATTTTAGGTGCTTTCACAAATATTATTTCTGTAATCATACTGTGACCAATTGATCTCAAACAGCTTTCCTTCTCAGAATTGTTGGAATCTATTAGCAGTGTTGGGGTTCCCACCAACATCAACGTAATAATGAGGTCGGTACGAGGAGGACCCCCCAAAAAGACTATGAAAACAACCTCTTCTGAGTAGACTTTCATAGTGTACATTTTTCCAAGACTAACTTAACTACCACCACTGCTGAATGCCTCGTCTGCCAACGGCAGAGGCCAATACTGAATCCATGACATGGGACCATTCTTCTGGGAGAACAGCCACCAACCTGTGACATATTGACTACAATGATCCACTTTGATCATGGAATCTTATTTGAATAGACCCTTACTCTGGATACAGATTGGCCTTCCCTGCACATCATGCTGCTGCCAGATCTACCATCTGTGGACTTGGAGAATAGCTTGTCCACCATCATACTATCCCACATAGCCCTGCTTCGTATCATGGGACACACTTAACAACAAATGAAGTAAGACAAGGAATCCATGCTCATGGAGTTCGCTGGCCTTTCATGTTCCCCGTTAGCCTGAAGCAGGCAGCTCGATAGTCAGATGGCATGGTATTCTAAAGATACAAGTACAGTGCCAGCTAGGAGGCACTACCTTGCAGCATTGGGAGAGGTTCTCTAGGAGGTTGTGCTTATGCTAAACCAGCATGGACTACACTTTTCCCTTTGCCAACAGCCAGGGTTCATGGGTTAGGAACCAAGGGGTGGAAATGGGAGTGGCACCACTCACTATTACTCCTAGTGACTCACTCACAAAATGTGCTTCCTGTCCCTGCAACCCTAATCCTCTGAGGTCTAGAGATGTTAGTTCATCAGAGAGGAATGCCCCCACTTGAAGACATGACACTGATTCCATTGAACTGGAAGTTAAGAATGCCCCTCATGTCTCCAGATAAATGAGCAAAGAAAAGAGTTGCTCTATTGGGTGGTGTGATTACCAAGGGGCAATACACTGACATTACTTAATGGAGCTACACGAGAATATTTCTGGTCCAGACGATTCAACTTAGCACTACTGCAAAAAAAACCCCAAAAAAACAGGATGAAGGGGGCCCTATGACCTCTTCTGGCTTCCCTATTGCCAGAAGGCAGAGGTCAGACATGCCTCCACCCTCTAGCCATCTGCACCCTATCTGACACCAACTCTTCCTCCCACGGCACTCTATTTCTGTGCTGGGTTTGATAATTCATTGCAATGGCCGCAAAGAACTCACAGACAATACTTACAATTAAAAAAACAAGACTCAAGTCACTGTCATTGTGTTGATGCTGACTCATAATTCCAGAGGCTTATTAGGGGAGTTAACAGATAACCACTCGCAAGGATCAATGAGCAATGAAGATACAATCGTTGGTCCACAGCAACACTTCCCTCCGCCAACAGCCAAGTCTCACTCTAGTCCTCAGCCTCTCAGCCCACTGGCCCCTGGGCTTCTGCCTTCCTGGGCCCGGAAGCCCACCCATGGCTCTGCGTCACCATCTCATAGCCTCCATAGGACTCTTCGGCTCCATGGGCTCTGTGCTACAGCCAGCTGGGCTTGCGCTCTGCGCTCTGGTCTTGGCTCCGCCCCTGCAGTCAGAGAGCTTGAATGTGGCCCACTTCTGATGGTCCCGGGAGTCCTTTCCCTGTATGACTGCTTCCGAGATGGCTCTTCTACGCAGAGGAATGGGGTTGATGAAGGTGTGGATTTTGTCTTTCAGCAGACCATACCCCAAAGAAACAAAGGCTGACTTGGTCCACGCCCTCTACTAAGGTAAAGACTTAATCCCACCTTAATCCTGTCCATTTGCATAGCAGAGGACTCCCTCCAAAATGGAATTATCCACAGAGTCCAGAACTTGATAGATCACATACGTAATTATGGCTAGAAGAACCATAGTGATTGACCACATCTCAGTGATGCCCTGTGATGAAAGTCACTATAGCAACACAATGCTGACCTGACTCCCAGGGGTCCAGACCCTTCAGGAATAAAGGTTCAGGTCACCCCACCAAGCAAAGAAGCATGACAAGATGAGGGGTTTGCTGAGGGCAAAGGAAAAACGGAATGGGTGTCAGAAGAAGGTAATTCGAAATATCAGCTCCAGTCATGTGATCAGTTGCAGAAATGAGGATTGTAATTGTTATAAATATTTCCTCCTTTTGTGTATGCACCAAATATTTTCATTGCGTTCACTTATAAAAAATAGGATGTAAATGGAGTCAGCGCATTTTCAGTTGTACATGTGTTAGCTGCATCATGTTAGGTACAACTAGGTGTAATTTTGTAGATTTATAGATTATGTATGGTTTAAGGGGATATCTACAGGTGCAAAGTTGACATAATTAAAACTTTGGGTCAAGTTGGCTGTGTCAGGATTCTCAGTGGCTTGGCAGTTAAAGCCTAGTGATCCCTCCCATGCTGAGCTCTCCCCCGGGGGCGGCCTGCCTCCAATATAAGAGACACTGTGCAACATTTCGTTTGCTTTTTGATGGGTTTAAATCCTGCATCTGGTTAATCAACCTCTGTTTCTTGGACTTTAGCTAGTGGACTGCCATACTGCCCGTCAATCCTGGTTATTGTCAGCAACCTAGCATCTTACTTGCCAATTGTGGAAAATCCTTCTGCACCCAGCCGGCAGCCTGACCCACCAGCCTTGGTTTCATTTGGTGCTTCACCTGCTGATCTTGGGTTCGTCAGCTTCCGCGGCTGCATGAGGCTTTAACCTGTTTTCTGACCCATGGACCTGAAACGTTCCTGCTTCTACTACTGTGTGAGCCACTTTCTTTATCCACCCATCATCTAGGTCTCTCTCTCTCCAATCTTGTTAGGGAAGCAAGCAGGTTCCTAGCCACCTTGTGTGCAGGAGAATGAAATCCTGCCTCATGCTGAGCCACCCTCACAATTGAGCTAACGTTGGAAGCTGTCACTGCAGCCACTTTGTCAATCCATCTTGCCGAGGGCCCTCCTCTTTCTTCATCCATAACCATCTATAAGTTTTGCTTCCCTAGAGAACCCAATCAAGACTGTCAGCAAACACACTGATTGTTAATAACAAAATAATATCTTACGATATATCCACAGATGTGGGTTTTAAAGGCATCAGTAAGAGCATCAATATAATTTCTCAGCCTATTATGGTACTGAGTTGATATTGCTCTGCATCTGCCCTCCTCCTGCTTTATACCCCACCCATTGCTTTTGTTTTTTTTTAAGTCTTGATAGTAGTTTGGTTTAGCTGAGTTTGGATGATTCTTGATTTGTGTGTGTGTGTGTGTGTGTGTGTGTGTGAGTGTGTGTTTGCCATTTGACCCTCTTCCTTACAGGCTCCTTATAATAAGGGGAAGTCTTTTAAAATTAGAGTTCTGTGGGTTCTTGCTATGATTAGTTCGCTGCCCTAGAAAAGGTAGGAGAGTCATGGCAGGAGAATAAAAGGGCTGGCAAGACAGAAAGACAGAAGAACTTGTGACTTCCCTCCGTGGGCAGCGGGAATGGTGACTCAGCCGGATACCTCCACTCAGCAGAAAAACTGTCCCGGGTTTCTCATTTCCCACCAGCCCTGCACCTGTGAGCTCTCCTGGCTGGCATGGCCTCTGTGCAGTCACCTGGTGTCCTCAGCACAGGGTCCCCTGAGGCCCTTCTCCTATTCAGTCAAATGCCAGAGAGGGTGGCCATCTTCCAGTGACTGAGCTAGGAACACACGTAACCCCACTTGTTCGCTGGGCAGCTCCTAAAGCACTTCAAAAGACTGACCGAGGGAGCTCGTGGAAGCAGAGTCTCACCTTTCTGATTAAAAGACGCAAACCCATCAGTGTTACTGAAATGCACAAACAAAACTCTTGAACTGCTACAGGATTCATGTTTCATATTTTCACCACAATGACATGTGTTTAAGAGACACAAACCAATTTAGAATGTGAGAGTGATGTTTGCTTACACCAACCCTGTGCTGCTCCCATGCGGATGTATGCCCATGTGTGCCCATGCCCTGACCCTGCTGGTCTCTTCCAGTCATCCGTGCCCTGACTGGAGGAAGGTCTGTTAAATTGCCACATCCTGACCTCTTTCCCAGTTTTCTGAGGTGACACTAGGAAAATCCACCTCATCCCACATACAGGAAACGGGAAGACACAGAGAATGGGCTAGGACATTACAAACATTTAAAAGCTAAGCTGGAGGTGGAGAAGCAGCCTTCTGGGGCAGAGACAGGAAGTTCCTCGTGACCCTTTGCTCTCTTTCCTCTGGAGGCCCACCCACAAGTGGCTGTCCAGTTGATTCGAACTCAGTGCAACCCCAAGAGGGTCAGAATAGAACTATGCTCCAAGGATTTTCAGTGGCTGATTACCAGGTCTTTCTGCTGAGGTTCCCCTGGGTGGATTCAAACCTCAAACTTTTGGGTTAGCAGCTGAATACAGAGTCTCCTCAGAGTGGATCAACTAATGGGTGTTTGTGTGTTAGTGGCCGTCAAGTTGATTCTGCCTTCGGGTGACTCCATGCGTGTAAGTCTGCGACCTTTCTGAAAATTGCCAGGATTGTCTTCAAAGGGGCCGCTAGGTCGGCTCAAACTTCTTTTTCATTAGAATGCTTAATCATTGCACCACCCAGGGATCCGACTACATCCGGTGAAATAAAAACAAACTAGTTTAGCTTTTGTTCCCCCTCATCTCCAGTTCAAAATAGCCTCTGCTAGCCATCAGGCAGCCTGTAGCTATCAGGAAGTGCTCGTACGCTTATTGTTACCATCTGGCTATTCAAAAATTTAGAGCAGGGATTTACACATACGTAGTTGTGTGTCTAGGATAGTGTACCTGCCTTGGGGGTGTGGCTCCACGTCTCTAATCACTCAGGAATGCCAACATCTTTCCTCAAACACAGCAATTGCTCCTTACAGAATTAGCAAGATTGCCTTGCATTTTTGAATTGATACTATGGTAATGTTACCTAAAAGACGGGTCTTGGGGTTCAGTTCTTTCCACAAATACCGGATTCTGTAGATTCGCCACTGGCCATTCCAGGTTAACAGAAACCACTCAGTGATATCTTGAGCCGTGTAATACCTTCCGTAAACTGGATGCTCCTCAGCCTGCCCCTCCATGGGAGTCCTCTCTCATTTAAATGAGTTACTACTAGAGGATATGTTTTGTTCCTATGAGCTGAATATTTGGTTGAAGACTGGGGCTTCCCAGAAAGAAGGGTGACCACTTATGGTGAGGCCCCAAGCTCACTCCTCTGTGATAAAATGCCACCTGGAAGCCAAATCTACAAGAGGACAAATGATTTGTCTCCAAGCTAAATATCCTTGTCTTCCCTCTCTGGTCTGGAGAATGCAGCTGATGGACCAGGTCTTGCTAAGGTGAAAGGGCACCTCACCCCCAGTTATGGGATATCCAGATAACTAAGGCAGAAATTGATAGACTTCATACACACTCTTTTTTTGTTGTTGTTTTAAGAACAAAATTAGAGTTGACTCGTTTAGTGACATGTATTATTTAAAGCTTCTGGGGCCTTAATTTGATGGTGTGGCAAAACTCAAAATAAGAAGAAAGAACTGTAAACATCCATAAATATAATAGGAATGTGCACTGTAAAATATATAAATCTAAGAAAATTGTAAGTCATTGAAAATAAAAGAAAACACCTAAAATATATACATTTGGATGTAAAAGGTATTAGTAAGCTGAAATAGATTGGTATTGGCCATCTTTTTTTTTTTTTGGATGGCTATTATATGTCAGTTTGTCCTACTGCAATAATGTCCATGATGCTGTGTCTCTGGAAGCTGTGCCATGGTTATTTCAAATATTTGAAGGCTCACCCATGGTGGACAAGTTTCAGCAGAGCTTCCTGACTTAGCCCGACTGAGAAGAAAAACCGGGTGTTCTACTTCAAAGCACCGACCAAAGAAAACCAATGAATCACAATGGACTAGATTGCCTGACAGAGTGCTGTGAAATGAACCCTCAAGGTTAAAAGACACACAATGATCACAACAGTATGAGGAAAGTTTTCAAATTTGTGGGAAAATTTCAGCATCTTATAATTGCATTTTTCCATGAACATAGCAATGATGGTGAAGATGGCTTGGGACTGGACAAGGTTTCATTCTGTCATGTAAGAAAAAGGTCTCCACACGGCCAGCCCCACTATGAGACATGTCGCCCCTCACTGATCCATGGACCTGCAAAGGACAGCACCGGAGACACAGTGTGAGAATTACACCCAACCTGATCCCACCACACAGAGGCAAAGACTGGGGGAGTGCAGCGGAACAGCAAGGGAATGGAGCAGCAAGGTCCCCAGGGAATGCTGAAGGTGGACTTTGGGGCCAGGGCGTGGTGCCCCAACAGACTGGAAAACACTCCAAAAGGCCAACAAACGATCCTTGAACTAACTACAAGCTTTTCTTTCCTGTTGTGTTTTGTTTTGTTCTTTGTCAGTGGGTTGTTGTTTTGTTGTATATTGTTGCTTGGTTTTGGTCTGTCTTGTTTTTGTGCATGTTATTATCTATACAGGTCTGTCTAAATAAGATAGGCTGGATGAACAATCTGGAGGAGAAAACAACGGGACCAACAGTTCTGGGGGCAAATGGGAGAGGGGGAGGTGGGGGGAAAGGAAGTGGTGTTAACAAACCCAGGGACAAGTGAACAACAAGTGATCCAAATTGGTAGTGAGGTGGGTGTGGGAGGCCTGGTAGGGCATGAACAAGGGTAATGTAACCAAGAGGAATTGCTGAAACCTAGGTGGGGACTGAGCATGATAGTGGGACAGGAGGAAAGTCAAGGGAAGTAGAGGAAAGGGCTGGGAGGCAAAGGGCATTTATAGAGGTCTAGAAAAAGACATGTACATATGCAAATATATTTATATATGAGGATTGGGAAATAGATCTATGTGCCTATATTTATAGGTTTAGTATTAAGGTAGCAGAAGGACATTGGGCCTCCACTCAAGTACTCCCTCAGTGCAAGTATACTTTCTTCTATTAAATTGGTATTCTATCATGCTCACCTTCCCAACACAATTGCTGAAGGCAAAGCGGGTGAATAAGCAAATGTGGTGAAGAAAACTGATGGTGCCCGGCTATCAAAAGATATAGTGTCTGGGGTCTTAAAAGCTTGAGGGTAAACAAGCGGCCATTTAGCTCAGAAGCAACAAAGCCCACATGGAAGAACACACCAGTCTGTGTGATCATGAGGTGTAGAAGGGATCAGTTATCAGTCATCAAAGAACAAAAAATCATATCATTGGGAGCACACCTCCATGATACGATCACTGAAGACAAATGGATGCATAAGCAAATGTGGTGAAGAAAGCTGATGGTACCCAGCTATCAAAAGATAAAGCGTCTCGGGTCTTAAAGGCTTGAAGGTAAATAAGCGGCCATCTAGCTTAGAAGCAACAAAGCCAACATGGACGAAGCACACCAGCCTGTGTGATCACGAGGTGTCGAAGGGATCAGGTATCAAGCATCATCAGTACAAAAAAATCTTATCATAGTGAATGAGGGGGAGACTGAGGAGTGGAGACCCAAAGCCCATTTGTCGGCCACTGGAGATCCCTTTGCAGAGGGGTCTCGGAGAGGAGACGAGTCAGACAGGGTGCGATGTAGCAAGGATGAAAAATACAACTTTCCTCTAGTTCCTAAATGCTTCCTCCCCACCACCACCACCACTATCGTTATCCGAATTCTACCTTGCAAGTCTGGCTAGACCAGAGGATGTACACTGGTGCAGATGAGAACTAGAAACACAGGGCAGCCAGGGCGGATGATCTCTTCAGGACCAGGAGTGTGAGGGGCGATATTGGGAGGGTAGAGGGTAAGTGGGTTGGAAAGAAGGAACCAATTACATTGATCTACATGTGACCTCCTCCCTGCAGGACGGACAACAGAAAAGTGGTGAAGGGAGATGTCAGACAGGGCAAGATATGACAAAGTAATAATTTATAAATTATCAAGGGCTCATGAGGGAGGGGAGAGCGGGGAGGAAGGGTAAAAAATGAGGACCTGATGCCAGGGGCTTAAGTGGAGAGCAAATGCTTTGAGAATGATGAGGGCAATGAATGTACAGATGTGCTTTACACAATTGATGTATGCATGGATTGTTATAAGAGTTGTATGAGCCCCTGATTTTAAAAAATGATTTTAAAAAAGAATAAAGTCTCCAAGTGTTAGAGTAGACTTCACGGCAACTAAAAACAGCATTAAATGTTACCAACCTTGCCAGATCTAGATCATGGGGATTCCTACATCATTTCTCAACTGAGTATTCTTCCCAAGAACACTTAACTCCCTGAGGTGTCGTAAGTCTGTGATAGTTTAGGTTCTATGTCAACTTGGCTATGACCTGACCTAACAATGGAAACATGGGCAATCAGATGTAAGAGAATTAGGATGGGATACAATTCCCTTACTCAGGTCATAGCCCTGATGCAATCAACTACCTTAGGGGCATGACCTCCTTTCAATATAAGTGGATGTGGTAGGAAGCTTGTTTGCTTTTTGCTGGACCTGGATCTTACACTGACCCCTTTGGATTTGAGCCAATGATCTGCCATATTGCCCTCCAATTCTACAAGTCCCCAGTGACCCATAATCTGTACTGCTGACCTTGCTTTTATTACCTCTGCAGCCATACCCCTGACCTGCTTATGTTGAATTCATCATCCGCTGCAGCGACCAGCCTTTGGGCTTCCTGCCAACTATCAGCTCCCTCAGCTGCATGAATCCGGAGACGCCTCCAGTTTAATATCTGACTCATAGACCTGGAACATTTCTGGACTTAGACTTGCCCACTTCTTCTTTTTGTAATTTTAACAGGTTTTTTTTTTCCAGCCCTTCATCCACATATCATACAATTCAATAGCCCAATCATATCAAGAAGAGTTCTATATAATCATTACCACAATCCCTTTTAGAACAGTCCCTTCGTCCTGGCATTCCTTGTTATTCATGCAACTATTTTTCAATTGTGGCAAAAATATACACAACAGACATTTTCCCAGCCAACAACTTCTACATGTAGAATTCAGTGCCTTGGATTCTATCATTCGTGTTGTACAACCATTATTGATATCCCTCTCCAAACTGTTCTACCACCATGAAAATAAATTCCACAGCCCCCTAAGCAAAATCTCCTCCTCCTTTACCTATGGTAATCATAGGTCAAGTATGGATTTTTAGTAGTTTTCTTGATATGATATTCATATATCATAGACTTCCATAGTTAAATCACTTTTAAAAAGAGTTGTATATCTATCATCGCAATGAGTTCTAATGCTCCCTCCCCCCCTTCTGCATTCATTGATTGCTCCTCAATTCCCCTCTCTCTTCCCACCCCATCCCATTCCCGATAAACCATTACTTCAGTTACTGTCTCTATATATCCAATCCTTCTGTACTTCATAAACCGGGAAACCTAACAGACACAATAAAAAACAAAATGAAACAGAAAGAAGAATATAATATAAAGAGAAATAAAAGATCACCAACAATATTTTTAAAAGCCAGAGAAGAAATTTCTGTCATAGAACTAATGAGAAATATTTGAGCCAAGAGTAAATTCAGGAAGGGTCAAGAGGGAGGTCAACTGGCCAAGTGTCCTATTATACCGTAGCTTGATCCACCATAATCAAGTTGACAATAATTTCTGTCTGATAGTAACGCTCTTTGAGCCCCTCACCTGTAGCTAGAGGGACCTGCCAGAGGTTTAATCTGACTAGATGCTCTGTGGATGGATTTTCATTCCCACTGTCCTGCCTGGCCTTCTACAAACCGAGTGTTCACGATGTAAGTGCTGATACTTTTCCCTTTATCAGGTTTGGATTTTGTTATAATCATCTTTGGATCACACAGACTGGTGTGCTTCTTTGATGTGGACTTAGTTGATGCCTCACTTGGCTGCTTGTTTGAATACAAGTTTTAAGACCCCAGACCCTATTCCAGTTGATAGCCCTGGATTCCCTATGAACCATTTATTTTATATAAATTTATCTTGGTAAAGGCATGTATAAGTATCACTGGTTTTGTTTCTCACAACCCCCCAGCCTAAGAAATTTGGTGCTGAGAGTGGTTCTGGAGAAGGTTCTGCAACAAGTTTATTCTGCTCAGCAAGCCACTCTCCCACTTGGGCCATCGGATCCCCCTGGTCCAGCGGTACCTGATCCAATCAGGGGCAGGTAGAGATGCAATTTAGCGTCTGTGGGAGGCTCCTGTTGGTGAATCACTGCACAGATTCTTGGGATTTTATAGCAGGGCCCTGCTATCCTTTGAGGATAACTGTTTCTCAAAAGAGAGATTTGGCTTGTTACATGGGCCACCAAAGTTGTATGGACAAATTTTCTAAATTGGTCTGAAATCAGTGCTTTTCAGGCACTGATGACGCTGCCTCTTTTCTAAAGAGGGTGCTGTTGATCCGTGGCTTACAGTGCTAATGTAAATGCCCCAAATATTCATCACAGTAGAGGAAGAGATGCAACAGATGAGAAATGAGGAGATCATGTGTGATCATGTGTCTGATACGTCTCAGCAATTTTGTCAGGATGAGAAACGTAAGGCTGCCGGTTAGTTGGTATTACTTACAATAGACAAAGTGGTCAAAGAAAAAGATACGCTCATGGCTTCCAAGTTGCAGTCCAAGCATCACCTGAACGACTTTACAGTGTCCACTTGCACCATGAAAGAAAGCTTTAGGATTATAGTAATAGGGCTGACATTGTCAATAACCAAAGCCAGAATCTCATCCGAAGAGTGGCTGAATTATAATACCACCTGAATCCCCAAGTTTGAATGGCATCTGATGTTAAAATGAGGAAGAAATGTGACCCTGAAATGAAATAGGACATTGGAGTCGTAGATTCCATTGCTCCGCTTCAGTCAACGGCGCCGTCCCTCAATCTGAGATCTTCTTTTCTCTGAACCAATTCCTCTTATGTTCCAGGGACACCGTGAGGGAACTTCTCTTGGGGTGTGACTACACCGCGGGTTCTGGTTCAACTGGTAAGAGCAGGTTCGTCAGCTGGATCTGGGAATTCACAACGGAGCAAGCAGTCCTTCTCAACACGCCAAAAGCTGGGTCGGTGTCCTTTCTCTTGACCAATATTGTTTCCAGTGATCCTGCGAGGAAGCGCCCCTCCATCTATCTCCTGATTGCGATTGCGGTGCAACAAACTACCCCAAGGCTGGGTGGCTTCAAACAATGAAGGTGTCGATTGCACAACTCTTCTTGATAGGATCGCACGATTAAATTGTAATGAATTAATGTGAATTATATGCCAAGAAAGCTATTTTTAATAAATAAAAGGGTGTTTTGCTTTGTTTTTAATTTTCTCATGTCTCTCTGTGTTGCCTGGGTTTATCTGGGCGATTCCATTCTGTCTTGAGTTGACTGAGGTCACTTGTGTGGCTGCCCATAGCTGGGAGCTTGGCTGGAGAGGAAACACCCCAAATGGCTTCACTCAGATATCTCGTGCCCAACCTGGAGTGGCTGCAGAGCAGGGAGCTGGCTGTCTCTCTCTCTCTCCTTATATGGCCTTCCTCATTAGTAGTCTGACTCAAGTTTAGTTACATGGTGTCTAAATCCCAAGAGGTCAAAAGCAGTTTGATCAGGTCTCTGAAGGTGTAAGCCTACATCTGGCAGAGCTTTACATCCTGCACATTCTTTAGTCAAATCAAGTCACCGACCCAGTCCCTGGTCAAGGACGGAGGAAACAGAACTTTCCTCTAGAGAGAGGAAAAGCAAGTAGTCCTAGGGAAGGGAAACATTGCTGGCAGCCATCTTTGGAAATAATTTACCACATTGATGAATGGAAGGAGCGATAACAAAGGGAGAGGTCTTACATGTGCTGGGTGACAAATACCTTGCTATTTCTTTAATGTTAAAACGATCTCATGGGAACCCCCTGCAGAGTTCCTGGCAGCAACACATGGAACTCCATTTTACTGTCTATAGTAAATGTTCGTTAAGATTAAAGTCCATCAAAGCAATCTATAGGGACCAGGAGCAGCTCTGTGGTTTCCTGGAGCTGGGGGTGGGACAAGAGGGAACTTTCTAGGATAAGGGCAAACATGCTACATCTTGGTGGTGGCAGTGGTGATGTGGGTGTCTACATTTGTCAAATTTCATTAAACCGTGCCAATAAAGTGGGCATATTTTCTTTCATGTAAATTATACCTTGATGGGCAGCATTTCGTTCTGCCATCCATAAGGTGGTGATGAGTCAGGACCAACATCAATGGAGTTAACTTTTAATATTAAAGCATGCTCACTAAGAATGTTCAGAAAGCCAAGGGTGGAATGTGGTTGATACAGCAAGTGTTCGGGATATACTATATTTACAAGCAATAGCAAATTCCTTCGGGGAGGGGAAGGAAGCAAGGAGCTAAAGAGGATGTTTTGTTGGTTCTAAAGCAGGATACACGTTAACAGTACCATGTCCTCCTGCTATAATTGTACTTAAAACCATTCGCTCAAATCTTCAGAATGTCGAGCAGATGTTCTTGGTATTTTATAGATTATGGAGGAGTGAGGACATCCTTCTTCCTGGGCTGCAGGGAGGAGGGTGTGGCGGCCTCAATGCAGACACAAACAACAAAATGTGTGGTCATTTCATATTAGGCCATGAGGGCCTTGAACTGGCACTGCAGAAAATGAATTAGTGACCTTTATAGGGCTTCAAGGAGCCCCGGTGATGCAGCCCAGGTCGCTTGTTAGAGCCGACGCAGTGGCAATCTGCTCCCCCAAAGATCCCCGTCTAGACATCACTTCTGGGGTTGCTTTGAGTCAGAATCACTCACCCAACAACACAGAGCAGCAGTCTTCCAGAACAGGTCATTAGAATAAAATTTACCTACTGTTCGGGGTCTAAGGGTGTCGAAAGGATTGTCTTGAGGGAGGTGGATAGATGAATGAGATGGGTGTGCTAAGCGTGTGCTGCCTTTCAAGCGCCTTCAGTTTGCACACATGGAAACCACCCAGGCCCTGACACGCTCTGAGATCCAGTTCAGAAGGGAAAGATCTGTCTTGAAAAAGTAGGAAACGGAGCGATTTTTAAGAATCCTACCTCGGAGAAGTAGTCATGGGAAGGGACAGGACTCCTCCCGCAGGAAGAAATTGGGCGAAGGTTTGGATTGGTGACCTCAGTAGGGGGTTTTGTGCTCTCCTGTGCTCACTGAACCTATTGGATCCTGAGTTGGAGATCCTGAAATATTTTTCTTTAAAGGAACATAAACGTGGGGAAACAAGTGTTGAAGAGAAATGATTGTTCAAATAGAATTGACTGGATGCACATCAGTGCTTATTTTCATTCATCACCATCAGCTCAGCACAATCAACATGGAACGCTGATTTGTTGTGTGCTCCAAACTCCGATCTTTCTGTTGATGACTAAGCTAGTTACTAACCCACTTGGATACAAACCATGGAACGACTCAAAGATACCAAGGAAGAATCTTGGTAGAGTCCAGAGGGAATTATGACTTCATCTGAAGTTGGCCCAGGGAGGAAGGCACATCAGTCATCTCCTTGACCGTGTTCCAAGCTGAGCAAAGCACTGAAAGCAGGATATGTACGTGTCAAGACTTGTTGGCTCACCCCTGGCCTCCTCCTTCAGGAGAGGTCTTGGGACATGAGAAGAGAAAGGGCCAAGAGCAACTGAAGCCCACACACCCCGCTTCCTGCCCCCAAGCCTGAAATGGGCACTGGCTACCCTGTGAGAAACTAACTCAAAAAGAGGCTTCTAGCACCCTGGCCCACATTGGAGGGAAAAACAGAACACCACCCCAGTTGACGTTGAATAGGCTCTGACTCATGCAGAGCTGCGCCTTTGAGATCCAGAAATTCTCAAAGCTGTGACCAGATCATCAGACTTTTCTTTGATGGTACCTCTGGGTAGGCTTGAACCACCAACTTTTGCTGTTAATAGTGTAACCATTTGGCCATCCTTTGTAGTAGTAATCCTGTGCCTCTCCCAGATAGGCCCTTCTGTATCTGAAAACCCAAGAGGCATTTCCCCACTCATTCTGTGGAAATGGTCCTTCCTGGGGTCACTCAAGGCTCAAAGGGGATCAGCTGCTCTGTGGTTGCTATGGTGCTCTGCAGTTGTAATTGGGAGCTAACGTACACTTGGCTTTCTTTTCCTAATCTTACTGAACAAGTCTGTCTATTAAAGTGCTGCTCCTTTCAGCATCTGAAATCAACAGAGTACACTCACACCACATGGTGATGTGTCAGCCCACGTTCCTAATTGTAAGTGCAATTGGAACCTTGGAATCATGATTCTCAATGTCTTCCTCTCCTCACACCCCACACTTAATCCATCAAGGACTAGATGGTCTTCATCCTAAAATTCTCCCAAACCCAGCTGTCTGTTTCAGTCTCCATTGCTGCTGTCTTAGTCTAAACTCCCCTCTCTCACTTGGATCCCTGTCACAGCCTCTGATTGGGCCCTCCTGACTCTGCTCTTGGCTCTTTCCAATAGAGTTCTCCACCCTACCAGCCGAATTGAACTTTTTCCATAGATACAATCTGATCGTGCCACTCTGGCATGTAAAGCCCTTCTGTGGCATTATAAAAGATCATTAGGTTAACGCCTCATGTGTTAATACAGATGATCCCAGAAGCTGATAGCAAATTAGGATTAAACATGCAAGGGTTTTGTTGGTGAGGGAAAGCGGCGAGGGAGCTGGAAGGGTACGAGGGAGCTCCAATGAAGGACAGAGGGAGAGAAGGGAGGAACGAAGGTGCCCACCTTGAAGTTTAAGGGGGTTTCTACCAAGTCTTCCCAGAGTCCTTTCAGCTAAAGCCCCAGCACTCCGTCCTTGGCTGGGAGGCTCAGCCCAAGCAGATTTCAAAGTGCAGCTGCCGAGCTTCAGGTGATTATACTCCCTCTAATTGGAGGTCTGCAAGATGCTGTCTCCAAGCTCCCACCCTTCAAATCTTCCTGGCCGACTTCTCCGGCTTATATCCTGCTACTCTCACACAGCCTCCCTCTCCCATGCCCAGTCTTTGAATTCCTCATCTCACCTTCCCCACCCCTTTCTTTCACCCATCAGACTCCTCCTCAGGGGAAACGGAAACAATCCTCCTACCGTATTGTATCACAAGTGCTTAATGCCTGGCTTGCTGCTCGGGGTTAAGCCTCCAGAAGATGTGGCGATTTGATTCACTAGCCTATCCTCAAAAGTCTGGTCTACATTCGATGCTCAGTCAATATCCCTGACTAAACAAGGTCATCTAAAAGACAGGTGTCGGTGAAGAAAGAATGGGACCGTGGAAGTCCAAAAAGGAAGTTCAAGGGCAAGGGAACAGAGCCGGTTCAGGAGGATTGAACTCAACATCTCCAGCGCCTATCATGTACCACGAAACACCTACTATGTGCTAGGTCTATGAATTACACAATAAGTGAAACCTCTTGAAGTCTAATGTGGGGTTTATAGTCAACTCAGGAAGAGACAGCCCTAGGAGGCTACTAGGAATTCTGACTCCTAGCCCGTCTGTGTGTACCTATTGTTGGGAGTGAAGGTCAAGATATTTAACTGAGACTATAGCACAGGTACCGATAGATCGGAACAGACTCCAGTCGTTAACAACTAACATCGTCTTGGAAAGCATTCTTGATGAATACGTGCTCCGTTTGCAGATAGAGACCCATACCATTTATACTTGAGCCTCTCCAGTCTGGCTGGGCTAACATAGCCTCTGGTCTTTTTTCTAATTGTGACGGCGTCATGCTCTTCCGAATGCTGTTATCCACATCAGCCTCCTGAGGTCCGAGTGTCACTGAGCCTTGGACAAGATAGCTTCCTAGCACACAAGACCAAAATCTTGATCCTAGACCTGCGGTTCTCAACCTGTGGGTTGTCACCCCTTTAGGAGTTGAATGACCCTTTCACGGGGGTCACCTGATTCATAACAGTAGAAAAATGACAGTTATAAAGTAGCAACAACAATAATGTTATGGTTGCGGGGATCACCACAACACAAGGAACTGTATTATAGGGTCCTGGCACTAGGAAGGTTGAAAACCACTGTCCTAGACCACGGAGACCTACCTTGTGTTGGGCTAGGCCACCTTGTGAGACCTCTCCCACACGTGAGGGCTATCCTTGCAGTTCTGAACCTGTCCCCACTGCCAGGTAGCAGTCTTTGATGGGAGCAGTTATGGGGCAGGAGTTACCTTTTAGAACACAAGTTCTAGAACATCTTCCAAAGAGGTTGCCGCTGACAGTGAACTTGGTGGAGAGGTGCAGAGGGTATCAGTACAGGATAATTACAAACTAGTGACAGATTTAGTCTGAGATCTCGATAGTAGACCCAAGGTAGATAGTGTGGTAGTTATATACCGGTAGTTTCATGTCAATTGATAAAGAAAGTGTAGGGGCGGAGTTTAGCCTGTCAGTCAGGTCGCAGCTTGGTGACGTCATTTGGAAACACAACCAAGATAAATGGCTCACTGAAGGCCAGACCCTCTCTCTCTCTGCTTCACCTTTCTGTTGGTGAGCCATGTGGCTGAGACCTGTCAGAGCCCTGTGATGCTTCCACCATTAGATCCACAAGACTCCGCACCCACCAGCCTGTGATCTTCCTACATTTTCCATCATTACACGTAGCTGTGTGAGCCTGAAGAGAGATTTACGAACTAGTATCAGACTTATGGACTTGATTCGGACTGAGCTGGAATGTTTTCTTAAAACACAATTACTCTTTGAGATATAGCTCTTTCTATGCATACATGAGTGTTAGTGGATTTGTTTCTCTAGTCAACCCGGCCGGACACAGATAGTCTTGGGCTGTTAACCACGGGCTCAGGAGGGAGGTGTGAGGATCAGCAAGAAGGTCCTAGAAGCCCAGAAGTGGAAAAACCAGGCTATTCGTGTATCTGTGTGGGCCCAGGTTTACTCTAACTCTCTAAAGGTGCAGCCATGCGCGCTGCTGTGCGTCTCAAATGCGACGTTTATGTCACACTGAAAGGCGGGCATTGCAACAAGGAAGATCCTTGAGAAGATGGATTGACACGGCGGCTGCAACAATGGGCTCAGACGTAACAGAAACGGAGAGAGTGGCACAGGGCCGGGCAGCGTATCCTTCTGTTGTGCACAGAGTTGCTATGAGTTAGAGCTGGCTTGAAGGCACCTAACAAGTACCAGGCCTTCTTTGGATGGTAAACATTTCACTATCGGTTGAAAGGTTATGAGTTTGAACCCACCCAGAGATACTGCAGAAGGTACGTTTGAAGATTGATTGATTGACTGATTGATTTCAAGACCTGGTTCCAGTAGGTCACAACCTGGAAAGCCCTGAGAAGTGCAGTTCTACTCTGCATAGGTAGGGTTGCCAGGAGTCAGAGCCACCTTGATGGCATCGAGCAGCACCAACAAGAAGGACCAGGGGCATTGCTCCCAATGTCCTGCCATCTCCGCATCAAGTTCTCAGATCTTGTGCTCACCGGGTTGTAATCCAGGCTCTTCTAGACCTGGGTGGGACTTACCGACCCTTACACTTGTTGGCGTGGACTTCTACATCATAGCCAGGGATGCTACAGAAAGCCTCAAACTTAGAGGAGGAATAGTAAAATTGAGATGGATTTGGAGTCTGGTGACAGATCAGTTCGTGTCAAATAAGCAAAGCCTCAAAATTCATCCTAGTCTGGCTGCGGAGCCGTAGTTAAGCAGAGTCCCAGTTGTTCCCATGTACAGGATGCGTTTGTGTGAGCTTATAGCTAGGCTCAAGGGGGCCCAGATATTGGAAAGGAGAGAAGAAGTCAGATGACTGGGCGTTTCTATCACAGGGGGAAAGATTTCTTTCCGGAGTTCAAACAAACGGAAGCTCTTGAGAATGCTGCCAGGCCCTGAGGAGCCTTAACGTATCCAAAGCAGGCCGCTGAGGGTCCTGGGTGAAAAGCAGGGGCTTAGATTTGAGGTGGGGGATACCGCAAGTCACCGCATTTCAGAACCTAAGATAAGGCCTTGTCCAGTGGGGTTACCGTTACACGAAAGGCAAAGGAGCTAAACTGTTAAATGAGTGGAATTCCTACAAGGCCCTTTCCCCACTCAAAATATAAAGCTTACATTAGAACCTTGTCGTTGCCCGTTGCTGTCCCTTCAATTCAGACCCACAGCGACCCCTCGTGTGCAGAGTGGAACGAAGCCTGGGTTGCTTTGAAGGCTCAGACCTTTCCGAAGCAGGTGGCCTGCTTGTCTCCTGAGGGGCCTGCACCTACCTTGCAGCCAGTCTTTGGATACCGCCCAGTGACTCAGAGGTCAGAAGTCCCATGAGCAGTGTCCCCGAGAGTGGCCTGAGAAGCAAAGGAGCTGGAACTTCTGAGGGTGGCCAGAGCATAGCTGCTCTTTCCACTGGTGGCCTGGAAGCCAGGAGTGGGTGGTGCCAAAGCCGGGAAGCCGGGCGATGGCCTCCTGACTCCCACACAATGGTCAACTTTCAGGAAGTACCTCGGGAAAGGCGAAGTAGGGGATGGCGTTTTTCTTTAGACTCGGCGGTTTTCCTTTTTATCTCACGCACGGTATTTTAGTTCGAGGACTCCGAATGTGAGGGGAACAAGGGCATGCTTTGTTTTCCTCCAAGGTCCCCCCCCTCCCCCAGTGCGCCGGGAACGATGACCTCGCCCAGGCCCGCGCCTCACAGTCTGCCTTCCAGCACAGACCCTGATTCCATGGCCAAGGTCATGAGAGACTATGCGGTTTCCCCAGGCCTGAAGACCCAAGGCCTAAATACACAGAAGATCTAAAAATAGAGCCCAGGGGAGCCAGCCTAACCCGCAAGAACACAATGCCAGAAGGGCTCCCAGCTGCCCAAAGGACGGGCGCTTGTGTAAAGGAGCCACGTGCCCTCTAGTGGGAGAGCCGCTGTGCCAGCGACAGGGAAGCGCATCCTGGCAGGGCTGCGTGCTGTGCCTTCTGGGATGAGCCCCTGGAGAGACTATATCCTTTTTCTTAAAAAAAAAATATTTTTAATGTTTGAAATGAACTTGTAGGTCCCTACAGACTTCAAGTCCACTTCAGTTCTACTTCTCCTTTTTTAGCCACTTAGAACAATCTTTAGATCTGAGGATAAAGTAAGAAATCTGGAGGGGTTTTACTATGTTTCCCCCGCCCCTTAAATCCTCTGTAATTTTTGTCCGTACTCCCACCCCATCCCCATCCTTCCCTCACCTTGTTCCCACCCCAATTCCTGGCCTTAAAGTACATATCTTTAAGGTCCCTGACCAGAGGTGGGATGGAGGTAGGCATGGGGTGTACTGATTTTGTTTACTAACATCTACATGATTTTAGGATTTTTGTTTACATACCCTCATGTCATGTGTATAATGTGCAACATTTTAATAATGTATATTATTTATTCTGTTAGATGCTAGCAGTTCGATTTGACTCTTACATAAAGCAACCTCTGCAAGCCCCTGGCCAGGTTCCTATCTGGGAACTGCAGATGGGCTTCAACCTCTGGGATAGCAGGAGAATGCTTGGCCGCTGGGTGACCAGGGCTCTTTGTGAATTCCGTGAAACTTCTAGATGAATTAAGAAGCCCGCAGGGGCAGTGAGAGCCAGCAGGGGCAGGCCTCTACCATTTTGGCAGTCTGACTGACAGTGTCCTCCTACTCAGTTCTGGGGTGGTCAGAGAGACCGCCAGGTGAGTGGCTGGAGAGGAGGATGGAGGAGGAGGGTGAGCCAGTTCCACACTGGATCCCTGCTGAGCCTCACTACTCAGTCCACATTGAAGGTGGGGTTTGCCGCTATGATCCTGGTATAGTGTACGAGTTTAAAGAGAGAGAAGTGGGCCCTTGGCTGTGGAGAGAATTTCATTAGGGGCCTGGAGGGGGAAGCAGGGATAGAGAGAGGCAGGTGGCACCCAAGAAGGAAATGAGTCCCCCACTGACCTACAATCCAGTTATTCAACACTCAAACTAAAGCCATCTAGGCAGGAAAGTGGCATTTTAGGTTGGAAAACGGTAGAAGAAACTTTTTTTTTTTGAGACTGTGCAAAGCCAGTTCTAGATCAGGGCACAGAAGTATCCCTTTTGAGGGTGGCAAGAAATGAGAAAATGTTTGCTGTTTGCTTTTGCTTTTTCCTTCCAACCCTCGGAAACTTTCACCCAGGGCTCATCTTTGGAATGGGAGCAGGAGAGGATGAGGACTGTGGGGAAACAATGAAGACATGTGCAAAGAGGGCTGACATCATTTGCTTACCACTGTTCAGCCGGAGAAAAATCAGTGAGTGAACTCTCGCATGCAGTGGTCAGGACTTTGCAGGGGACAAAGCCAAAAACCCTAAAAGCATATGGCGTGCAGGGAGAGTGATATATGTTCAGCAAGGCCATACAGTATGAGGCCCTGCAGAAGTGAGGGATCCCAATGATCGAAAATCTTGCAGAATGAACCCTGGGGTGGAGGGTGGGGTGAGAGGGGTGGGGTGAGGGAATAAGGGTCACTGATTACTGCCTGGAGCACAGCCAAAATCCTGCCTGTAAAAATTAAAGAGTGTTATCTTAGTTGTCTAGTGCTTCTGTAACAAAAATACCACAAGGCGGTGACTGTAACCAAGAGAAATGGCTTTGTTTTTGCACACCATTGAGTTGATTCTGACTCGCAGTGATCTTGCAGGACAGAGTTGAACCAATCTCTAGCATTTCACAGTGGTATCATGGGTACTGAGTTAGGCGGCTAAGCACCAGGTTAGCTGTTTGAAATCGCCAGCCGTTCCTTGGGAGACAGATGAGACCTTCTACTCGAGGAAGGAGTCACACTCTCAGAAACTGACCGGGGCAGTCCGACCCTGTCCTATGGTGTCACTCTGAGCCAGAAGGGACTTGCTGGCAGGGAGAGGATTTCCAAGGCTGAAGTCTTTATGGGAGCATATCACCAGTTATTTTCTCCCACGAGTGGCTGGTGGATTCAGGCCAGGGACCTTTAGGTTCGCAGCCCAACACTTAACCGTTGCCCCACCAAATCTCATTTTTTTCACAGTTTGAGAGTGCCGCCTCCAAATTCGGGATGCTGGTTCGAGCAGGAAATGCCTATGTTGACTCCAGGGAAGGGCTTTGTCTCCTTTAAATCTCTATTCCTCAGTTCCTTGGCAATCTTCCTGGGACCCCATCTTTCCTAGTGTGGCCTTGCTTGCTTCTGTGCCTAAACTGCTTATTTAATATCTTAAAAGTTCAAGTGCACTGTAGCAACGATGAAACACACAACTTTCCTCTAGTTGCTAAACGCTTCCTCCCCCCACTATCATGATCCCAATTCTACCTTACAAGTCTGGCTAGACCAAAGGATGCACACTGGTACAGATAGGAACTGGAAACACAGGGAATCCAGGGCAGATGATCCCTTCAGGACCAGTGGTGAGAGTGGCGATACCTGGAGGGTGAAGGGAGAGTGGGGTGGAAAGGGGGAACTGGGGGACGGACAACAGAAAAGTGGGTGAAGGGAGACGTCAGTGTAAGATATGACAAAATACAATTTATAAATTATTAAGGGTTCATGAGGGAGGGGGGAGCTGGGAGGGTGGGAGGGAGAAAATGAGGAGCTGATGCCAGGGGCTTAAGTGGAGGGCAACATTTTTGAGAATGATGATGGCAATGAATGTACAAATGTGCTTTTTGCAATTGATGTGTGTATGGATTGTGATAATAGTTGTATGAGCCCCTAATAAAATTATTTTTTAAAGAGATCAAATGAAAAAAAAAGTGATTGGTACTCAACCCATATTCCACTGAGAAGGGCTTAACATAATAAGCCCTGCTCCCAGGGAGGATTGTATCAACTGCATATGGGTTAGTGAGGAGCCCTGTGTTTTAATGGCCTGTAGGTCGGGCTGCTAACTGCAAGGTTAGTAGTTTGAAACCACTAACTGCTCCGTGGGAGAAAGACAGGGCTTTCTACTCCCATAAAGCTACAGTCTTGGAAACTCACCAGGGCAGTTGTACCCTGGCCTATAGGGTTGCAATGAATCATCATAAACCCAATGGCAATGAGTTTTGTGTTGTTTTGGTATGGGGGTTAGGATGCCAACACATATTTGGGGGGGGGGATACAATTCAACCCATAACAAGTATGCCACACAACTTCCAATATCTTCATCGGTGACAAATCTTTGTCCTCTTTGGATGGATTGAATTGGCAACAACCAAAATTTCTCCCGAACCAACCACTGTGAATCAAAATCAAGTGGATATCCCCCATTTGAATCCTACGCCCGCTCTGAGAGCAGAGTTAACAGAAGAGACCTCCAAAGTGTTCTGCACAACGGCACTGTCGGGACACCTCCCCGTGCAGACAACGGAGGAGATGCTGGTCAGGTAGCTGTGGGAGTTGGAGTGGATTTTTTAGACAGCTTTATCTGAAAATCACATTCTCTGGCATTTTCAAATTCCAACTCATGCTGGGGTCGCCACTTTAAACATCTTCAAGTACACGCTGTGGAGATCTGTGGAAGATTCGTGAATACTTCCCTGGTTGCTTTTGGTATTTAAAGATGTTGCTGTTGCTGACGGTGATTGTCATGGATCATAGCGTTGTTGTTAACGTATGCCAATACCAGCTATTCCTTTCCTGGAGGATAAAGGATAAGCAGTAAGTGCCACAGTCTCATTTTAAATAACCCAGTAACTCCATCTCAGACCCATCTTACTGGATCGATGAAGAGGCTTCAAAATGTTCATGGAAAAATTCTATGATCTTATCATTCCATTTTTCCATGACCTTTTGGACCCTGAATTAGAATCAATTTAATGGCAGTGGGTTCAGTTTTGAAGCCCTGGTTGTGTGTTGCTAACCACAAGGTCAGCAGTTCAAATCCACCAGTCACTCTGTGGGTGAAAGATGAGGCTTTCAGCTCCTGTAAAGACTTACAGCCTTGTAAACCCACAGGGGGCAATTCTACCCTGTTCTAAAGGGTAGAAAGGTCGCTGTCTGTCAGAATCTCAATCAACTCGATAGTGGTGCATTTGGTTTTCTGGTTTTTCATATCCATATATTCCCAGGTCCCTACATCTTGAATCCTGGTGCTCAAAGACCAACGCCTATAACCAAATAATTATTTCCCCTGGGGTTCACGTCTATTAAAAGTATGGCATTTCATATACACCACAGCATGGTTATATCCCATCTGGAGCAGTTTCCCATTCTCTTCGGTGACCGTTTCTGTTATACTTTCTTTAGAACATTTCAAAAACTGTATTTTTCAGTTCAGGAAATGAGGCAAATTTCAAGCTGTATAATTAGAGAACGATAGCAATGTACAGAAAAGTGACAACCGCCCACTTGTGGAGCGGTTGACACCCTCGCCGCTCTCCTGCCGACAAGCCACTGGCGCCCCCTGTCTTCTGGGCCAGAAGCAGCAGGTATCTAGGAGCAAGGAGCTAAGGGTGGGACAGCAGGGAGGGAGAGAAGTGAAAAGGAAAGGGGACTGTGTTTGGGGGGGGGGGGTTGTTTTTGTTTTTGCATTCTCAACCCCATTGAAATTCTATCTGAAATTTTGTTCTCCATCAGAAAGCGAAAAAGAAAATGCTTGACTTGACTAGTCACCAAATACGGTCACAAGATATAGGATGGCCATTAAGGTATCTCCTTTCACATTCAAAATGGGCAATAGTAATATACCTTTCCCTTGGCCAGCCTGAGGCCACATGAACATACTCATATACACAGCTGGGGAAAAGCACATTGGGCCTGCCAGGTGCTGCAGTACCAGGACCAGGGAGCGCAGCGGCCAGTGACAGAAGCAGCAGTGACCCCTCAGTAAGAGACCATCACTCTACCCCTGAACCTGTATCCCAGTATTCCCAAGGGCCTGATGGGATGCGTCGAGCCTTTTTACAATCCGGCAAAATTGGGGTTGATGATGAATACTGACATATTGCCTAGTAGCTGATGGAGATAGCCTACCACCCTAGTACCTGTGTAACCCCGCCCAACATGATGGGCAGACTGAAGGAGAAGCATTTCATTACACCAGTCTTGCTATCAGCAACAGCAGCTGGACCTGATGTCCCGTAAGAAGATGGAAAAGTTTGGGTAAAATTAAGTGACAACTGGAAGAATGGAGAAATAATAGCTGAAGGTAAAGGAAGGAATAAATGGATGATACAGTGGAGGAAATTTAATATTATGCTTATAGCTCAAGAGACTCGGGGTTGAGGGAATAACGCTTCAGTTAAATTTTATCAGGTGACAGGAAGGGTGAATTTGAGACAACTTTTAAAGAACTGACCAGATCAGATGGACACAGCAGACTTGAAAGAACTCTTGGCCATGCTGAAGGGCTAATTGTTAGTGAGTGTTGTGGACAAGTGAAGTAAGTGGGAGGGGGAAGGTAATGCGTCACCTATGGACTGGTCAGTGGCTAGAAGACCCCGGGGGTGGCCTGTGATGTAGTTGATTCCTTCATATGGCCCTTCTATGGGACCTGCCCTTCCTAAGGATGTGCAAAAAACTAGTGCTGAGTTACCTGTGACAAATACCCATCAGATGCCATTTATGGCCTTAAAAGACTGCTGGCCCCGTATTCAAGCCGTTATCTGGACAGGAGTTCCAGCATGCTCCTCTGCCTGGCCAACCAAGGGAGAGTTTCCTTCATTTGGGGATGTTTTACATCACTGGGTCCATGCTGAGAACCTTTGACAAAGTTTGCTCTCTTCCTCTGTATCATGCCTGGCTTGCCTCAAGGAGCGGTGGCTGTATGAGAGATAAGGAGGTGGTGCAGCACTTGGGGAAAGTTGGACATTTGAGATTGAAAAGATCCTGGACTGCTAAAAGGACAAGACAATGACCTGTCTTGGAAGAAGCGCGGCCAGAGTGCTCCTTAGAGGCAGGGATGGCCACATTTTCATCTTAAGAAAGATCAGGGCCTGGAGAAGGACATCCTGCTTGGCAAAGGGGAGGGGCAACAAGGAAGAGGAAGGTCCTCAGCGAATGGATTGGCACCGTGGCAGCATCAGTGGGCTTGAGCATAGGAACAATTGTAAGGTTGGCGCAAAACTGCAGCCTTTGGCTCTGTTGTACGTAAGGTCCCTGTGGGTCACAATTGACTCAGCGGCACCTAACCAATAACAACAACAACAACCACTTCCACTTCACTGGGACCAGTTTTGTATTAATTTTTATAGCAGAAATCATCTTCACAGGTTGCATGTGTGTTTCTGTAATGCTGGAAGTCACCAGTGTTTAGAACACCAGCAGGGCCACCCATGGTGGACAGGTTTCAGCAGAGCTTCCAGACTCAGACCATCTAGGGAGGAGGACCCAGCAGTCTCCGTAGAGACGGCAGTGGACATTGTTTGGTAGAGGGCTGGAAGACAAGCCACTTACTGTGGGAGGCACCCAAAATACAAAGAGGGGAAGCTGCCTCCTCAAAGAAGAGCCGATCTTAATCATGTGAATGAGTAAAACTCGGGAACCTTCATGTGCTGATGTGGCATGATTCAAAATCAGCAGCAGCTGCTGCAGAATCCGTTACAATTGGAGCATTGGATGTGTGAAATGTGGATTAAAGAGAACTATGTCTGAAATAAACTTAGCAGTTGTCAGAAGTGAAATGGAATTCCTGAAGATCAAAATCCTAGGCATTGGTGGGCTCAATTGAACTGATACTGGTCCATTTGTATCTGAAAATAGTCTGGTCTACTCTGCTGGGAATGGCAAATTGCAGAAGAATGGCATTTCATTCATTGCCAAAAAAGAACACCCACGATCTATCCTGGAGCGCATTGCAGAAGACATGAGGATGTATCGTAAGTAACCCCCGACAACCTGATGGGTGCTTTTGCTTTATGAATGCTGCCTTTTCATAAGAAATGGTTAACTTTTAAAATTCAAGTGTATTAATTTTTTTACTCCTAGTGCTTTTTATATCAGCTCTGAGAAAAGTCTTCTCATCCTCAGATCATGGCAATCCTCTCCTAAATACTCTTTAGTAGCTTGAAGAAAGGGTGCGAGGGTCATGTCTGACCTCCTTTAGGACAAAGGAGAGTCCAGCTCCACATCCGCCCAAGGATGCTTGCTGCGGCAGAGCTCAGACATGCCCAAACCCTCCAACATCGTTCACCCTCTTCGGACACCAACTGTGCCTGTCAGTGCGCTCTACTTCTCGGTTGGGGCTGAGAACATCTTGCAATGGCCACACAGAACTCACTCACAATACTCACAATTACCGGGATGCTAACAATCACAAGTCAAGATGAGAAAACACTAAAGGTCTGCAGTACCCCCTCTTCTCGGTCACCATGGCAGGCGCATCCCTCTGCTCCTTCTCAGCATATCAGCTATGTGGTCCCTTGACCTCTGCCTTCCTCGGGCAAGTGAGGCAAAGCTCTGTTTGCCCAGAGGGCATTCCACTTGGTAAACCAACCTCCTTGCTTGAAAGCACTCAGCGTTACTTGGTCCATGGGCAGGGAGACTGGCACAGTCTTGGAGCTGCTCGTCTGCTCTGTCTCATGGTCTCCGTGGTGTGGCCTGCCTCTGGAGCCTCTGCTGCTATCGCCACTTCCTGCAGAGATCTTGTATGCACTCCTCCTTGGTGTTCTGGGCTTACGTATCTTCCTGCTTCTGACGTGGTTCTCCTTATACCCAGGGGGCTAGCAAGCGTGGCCAATACACAAGGTCCTCTACACCTTATTTGCATTGTCTTGCCTGGTCATTTGGTGGGAGCTACAATGAGCAGGAATAAAATAGCCATGCAAAGTCACTGAACTTTACCATAAAGCTGTGGCATATTAGCACTTCCACGTATACCTATGAACTCGGGGCAAGGTTACCTTTTTGCACATATTTTATCTAATAGTTCTAGCACTATTTGTTGAATATTTTTCACTACTTATTGTATTAGTCTGGGTACTTTAGAGAAACAAATCCACAGAAACATATGTATAAGATAAACTTTTATATAAAGGGTAAGCGCACATCAAGAACACATCCCAACCCAGTGCTGCCCAAACTTACAAGTTCAACATTAACCCATATGTCCGACACCAATCCACAAAGTCCTCCTCCATCTCACAAAACACACACTATGATGCTGACTACAGGAGGAAAGTCGAATCAGTGAATGTGTAAGAATCTCAGTGTTGGCAGGGGTCTCCACACGGCTGTTCCAGCACCCAGGGCTGCAATGGGGTAGGTCCATGTGGTTTCTCCTCAGGTATGTCTTGCGGGAAATGAACCTTGCCAGCTGAAGCAGGGAACTGGCTAAGGCAGCTGCACCATGGCCCGACCATCACAAAACAAGAGAATGGAGAACGAGAAAGGTGAGGCTCACCGAGCCATTTATCTCTCTGCCCTTCAATTAACTCCACCTGTGTTTATCGGCCAGGTTGGCACAATAGACTAACTACCTCACTTATTGAGTTACTTCTGGAGCCCTGGTGGTGTCGTGGTAACGTTTGGGGCTGCTGACCACAAGGTCAGCAATTTGAAATCACCAGCTGCTCCTCCGGAGAAGCTGAGACTTCCTACACCCTTAAGGAATTACTTTTTTTATTTTTTTGAAAAAAAATTTTTGTATTCGCCCCCCCCCCCCATCAAGGAGTTACTTAAAGATGAGACTTTGTAGACACCCAGAGGGACAGTTCTACCCTGTCCTATAGGATTGCAATGAATCAGAATTAACTCAATGGCAGTGAGTTTAGTTTACTGACTGAGTTACTTTGGAATCTTAATTTCCTAGTATTATAACATAAGTACCACAAGTGGATGGCTTTAAGAACACATATTTATTTTCTCACCGTTCAGGAGGTTAGAAGTCCAAATTTAGGACTAGGCTGTAGGGGCAGGCTCGTTCTCCGTCAGCTCTAGAGAAAAGTCCCTTGTCTGTCCCCACCTCTGTAGCCCTGGGGCTGTTCAGTTCTCTGGTGATCGTTACATAGCATCTATCTTCCCTCATTTTGTACGTGTTTGTATCAATTTGTTCCTGCTGTTGCGGTTAGGCGCCAACCCGTAGTGACTCATCGTGACAGGGTGAAATGCTGCCCGGTCCTTGGCTGTCCTTCCCGTTGCTGTGTTTGAGCCCATTGCTGTACCCTCGTGCTCCCCCATCTCCTTGAGGGTCTTTTTTTTATTCAACATGCCAGATGGACCAGTGGATTTTCAAATTACAGAATGCAAGAAGCTCATTGGTAGGGCTTCAGGTTCGACACTGAAACTAAAATTTAAGAACTTGTCTTTGTTACATTGTGCAGGGTATCAAAGAAGAACCTATAATTACCTGGGGAAAGTATTAAAATACTATTGTGTTTTCCAAATATAAATTGGTGTCAAGCCCAATTTCCTGCATATGCATGAAAATCCAGCTGTCTTCTATTAAGCCAGATATTAAAGAGATTGGTAAAAATGTTATGTTACTTTTCCATTATTGCTATAACAAATCACCACAAATTTAACAACATACATTTATTGCTGTATGATCCTGTAGGTTGGCAGTCTGGGACAAGTCTCACTGGTCTGGTCTCAAGGCACGGGATCAGTAGGACTGCATTCATCTTTGGAGGCTCCCGGGACCTCGTGGTGAGTCTGTTCTGACATGGAAGATGGCTTTGCGTGGCTGGGGGGAAGGCAAAGAAACTGTTCCAGACCCACACACGGGAAGGTGCAACGTCATCAGCGTGTGCCTTCTCTTCTACTTTTCATGGTAAACAAGACTGCCAACCTAACATTTTTCTGCCCAAGTCCCATTCAAGAAAAATTTCAAAGAGAATACTCAGCAAAAACATATGGTTGAATGAAAATATTGCTGAGATGATTTTTTCTTTTATTTAATTTTGTATACTTTCCAAATTTCTACAAAGTATACAGATATATACATATGTATAATTTAGGAATGCATGTATTATACAAGAAAATATATATGAGACAAAGGATATGCATATATTTACATTTTTCCCTTTGGCAACCCATGTGTTCAGAGTAGAATCACTCCATTGGATTTTCAAGGATGGCACAGTAGTTACACATTGGGCTGTTACCTGCAGGGTCAGCATTTCAACACCACCAGCTGCCCAGGGAAGAAGGTGGTGGCTCTCTACCCCCTGCCCCAGGGTTAGTCTCAGAAACCCACCGGGCAGCTCTACCCTGTCCTGTAGGGTCACTATGCGTTGGCATCGACCTGATGGCAGTGAGTTCTCTGGTTGGTCTCATCACTAGGCCTGTCCTTCAAGGTCCCGCTGGATAAGTTGAACCACAATCTGGGACCAGGAGTCCAGCATCGCATCATCCAAGGACCTCAAACTTGACCCTACACTCCTAATTGCGGTTGGCAGGCTCCTTCAAGCCAGCTCCAACTCCGTGCCTCAATGCACAAGAGTGGACCACTGCTAGTTAGTCCTGTGCCAGCTTCACCATTGTGGTCCGAGCCCATTTTTGCACCTGCTGTGTTAACCTACTGTGTTGAGGTGCTTTCTCCTTTTTTCACTGACCCTCTGGTTCATTAATCGTGGTGTCCTTTTCCAGTGACTGGTGTCTCCTGATAACATGCTCAGAGTATGCACGGACCCAATGTTCTATAAGTGATCTCTTCTTGGGTTCTAATAGCCATGGCGATAGCTACAGAAAAACTCACAGATGGAAGTCACGTTAAGGCTTCTTAAGGGAGTTAACAAGTAGTAGTACCAGTGAGAGATGCTCAGGGCTCACTTGTTTATGAGGACACATTACAAAGTTCTGTCAAGTCTGCTAACAAATGCCCAAGGGCATACCGCTCTGCTGTTAGCCTCAACCCCAAGGCATTTGCCTTAAGCTCCTTGGGTTAGAAAACCAGCTCCCCGAATTAAGCACCCCACTTCAGTAAGCCTCAGCGCAAAGGCACTCAGCTCCACTTCAGTGGGTCAGCAAGTCTAACTTCCTGGGCAATTGCCTAGGGCATTCCACTCTGCAGGCCAGCCTCCTGTACAAAAGCACACATCTTTAAAAATTGTTATTATTATCAATCTTTTATTGGAGGGGCCTTACAAATCTTATGACGATCCATCATTCAATTGTATTAAACATACTTGCACATGTGTGGCCATCAACATTTCTAAAACGTTTTTCTTTCTACTTGAGCGCTTGGTACCAGCTCCTGTTTTTCCCCTCCCTCCCTCACCCTCCCACTCTCATAAATCTTAGATCAATTCTATATTATTGTTATTTCGTGTCTTACACTGTCCATTGTCTCCCTTCACCCACATTTCTGTTATTGGTCCCCCTGGGGGGTAGGCTATCTATCCAACCTTGTGATGGGTTCCCCTTTTCTCCCCCACCCCAAATCCCCCTACCCTCATGATATCACTACTCCCACTATTGTTCCGGAGGGCTTTATCTGTCCTGCATTCCCTGTGTCCAGAGCTCTTATCTGTACCAATGTGTTTACTCCGGTCCAGCTGCAAGGTAGAACTGGGTAGTGGGGGCGGGGGGAGGAAGCATTCAGGAACTAGAGGAATGATGTGTGTTTCATTGGTGTTATACTGCACCCTGATTGAATTGTCCCATCCTTGTAACCCTTCTGTGGGGGGATGTACAATTGTGTACAGATGGGCTTTGGGTCTCCACTCCAACCCCCCTCCCTCACATCGATATAGTTGTTTGCTTTGGTTCTTTTGGTACCTGATACCTGATCCTGTCACCACCTCATGATCGCACAGGCTGGTGTGCTTCTTCCATGTGGGCTTATTTTCTTTCCTGCTAGATGGCTGCTTGTTTAACTTCAAGCCTTTAAGACCCCAGATGCTATATCTTCTAATAGCTGGGCACGATCTACTTTCTTCATCACGTTTGCTTATGCACGCATGTTGTCTTCAGTGATAGTGTTGGGAAGGTGAGTGCCAGGTTATTAGAACAAAGTGTTCTTATGTTTAGGGAGGCCTTGAGTAGAGGCCTAAAGTCTGTCTGCTATCTTAACATAACATAAAAGTACTCATTTTAACTTGCTCCACAGGTTGAAAAGTCACCACTCTGTTCTGTGTTCTGGCTTCTGGTTCTGCTGCTGCTGTTCCTCTGATGCTGTCATTGAAATCTGGATCCAGGAGGTTCCCTGCATAGGAATGGGTCCAGAGGATGTTCTCCACTTCTGGCTCCTGCTGGTAATAAAATCCCTTCCCCTGCTTCTCAGAAGGCTCATTTTATACACAGTAGGACGCCACTCCAGAGAATCCTGTTTGCAATTACTCAAAAGTGGATTCTCACTGTCATCCCCACCTTTTTACCAAACCCATGCAAGGAAAGGTCATTTGGTGGGAGTTAGAGTCTTTGGCTAAAGAGCTAGCTTAAATAATTTAGTGCCTTGGCTGAGACCAAGTCCCACCATCACCGCTTCTAAGGAGCATTCTGGCTGTGGTTCTTTCAAGAGAGATTTGTTTGTTTTTGTGGCAATCTATGGTACTCTTTCAATATT
The DNA here is from genome assembly GCF_050624435.1 of Tenrec ecaudatus. Classification (NCBI taxonomy): domain Eukaryota; kingdom Metazoa; phylum Chordata; class Mammalia; order Afrosoricida; family Tenrecidae; genus Tenrec; species Tenrec ecaudatus. The sequence goes on along the minus strand of NC_134530.1, from coordinate 255,508,886 downwards.
CTTTGCCAACACCATAATTCAAATGCATCAATTCCTTCCTCGTTCATTGTCTAGCTTTCATATGCACACGAGGAAATGGAAAATACCTGATTAGGCACATATTAGTCTTCACAGTGACATCTTTCCTTTTTAACATTTTGAAGTGATCTTTTGCAGCTGATTTGCCCAATGCAAGAATCTATCGTCTGATTTCTTGACTGACATTTGTAACGTATCTGGTAAGTTTATTGCTTCTCTTCTACTCACTTCCCGCTAGACTATCAATTCCATGAGGGCAGAAATTTCTTATTTTATCTACCACGGTAGTCTCAGTTCCTACAATAGTGCCTGCCATGTAGTAGAAGCTCAGTAAAAATTTGTTAACTATATGAATGGAATTCTTCTCTTCAAATACATATTAAGAGTCTTGTGAACAGGAACTCTTGAAAAAGGAGACTCTTATATCTCTCACAGGCTGACCCACAGTCAGCAAACACTTAGCATAAGTACAATAAATCTTTTAGAAATGTTTACAAAGAAAAACACTACACAAAAATGCAAGATGCTACATGTCAACTCTTCAGTCAGATCAGGAGAAGCTGTGCTGCAGTAACAAATGACTCCCATGTCTTGGTGGCTTACCAGAATGGTTTGTTTCTTCCTCAAACCGCATACCCTTCACACTTTGGACCGGGCTGGGATGTTTTCTCAATATATAGTTACTCTTTGATATAAAGTTCTCTGTTACACACATATGAGTGTCTCTGAATTTGTTTCTCTAGTCAACCCGGACTGACACATATGTGTCAGCTGTATTCCTGTCATCTTTCTTTCTAACCCTCTGCATGACCCTCTGAGGACTATCATGATACCATTTCACAGATGAAGAAACTGAGGCCCCGTGAGTTACTGCCTACGTCCCTCAGGAAGTAAATGAAACAGCAGAATCTGAAGCCCAAGCCCAATCTGCACAGTCTCCTGGGAATATTGGCTTCTAAAGTGTGTTGAAAGAAAGGGGTGTTGGGGGGGTGGAATCTCCAAATTTAGAATACCAAAACCCAGAAGCGGAAGCCACACCTTCCCATACTGAAGTCAGCTTGAGGACAGCGCTCCCTCACTCCAGTCAAGGCATCATGTGAAAAGCAGCTGAGAATGACAACCTCACGGGAGAACCGTGAGGGGAATGAGCTCATCAAAACTCACCAGCCCCAGCCTGACCGTGCACGTGGAAGCTCATGATGAGTGGATTACAGAGGGACCTATTGGGCCGGACAGACTTGAGTTCCACACTGGGTTCTTCTATTCATTATGCGCGCGCACTTGGGAGTGTCATCTTTGTAAGTCGCCGTTGCCCAGAGTGGCACAAGAACCAAGCACTCAACTACTAGCTGCAAGGTTGGTGGTTTGAATCCACCCAGAGGCATCTTGAGAAACGGGCCCGGTGATCTGCTTCTGAAAAGGCTGCTTGATAGCAAAAAACAACAACAAGAGTAATAGCAATGCCCCCCGCTACCTCCTCCCCCCCCCCCCCGGCTTCAAGAATTAAAATAAGGCCCCAAATGTCAAACACATAAAATAAAATCCGGGCCCACAAACATGCCCTACCTCTTTCTTTTGGGCCGTAATGACAAAAAAAAGGTACAATCCCTACTCTAAAACGTTTCGCCAGATAAAGAGGGAGATGACGGAGCAGTTCCTTCCCAAACCTTTCGGCACATCCTGTGCAAAGCCATGGAGCTGTGTTTCATTCAGAACGCAACCCACTTCCGAAAGCAGAGGCCTAACACTGCAGCACAGGCCAGAGACAGTGTTAGGGCTTCCTGCCAGGCCACGTAGAGGGGCAGTGGAGGCGAGAAAGGCCGTCCAGGAAATGGACTACTCCTGTGGCTACAGCAATGGGCTCAGCATAGACACCACTGCGATGGCGCCTGCCCAGGCAGTGGTTTGTTCTGTTATGCATAAGGTCGCTGTTGGGTGGAAGTGTCTCACAATGCCTGTCACTCACCTCACGTCACCCACACCTAACTTGTATGCTAGCACATTGCTATAATTGTCTGCGTTTTATTAGTGACTTCATCCGTTACTGTGCCTAATTTGTTAGATTTTATCCTAGGCATGTATGTATAAGGAAAAAGCATATATATATATATATATATATATATATATATATATATATATATATATATATATATATATATATATATATATATATATATATATATATATATATATGATTCAGTGCTGTTCATGGTTGCAAATATCCACTGGGGTTCTTGGAATATATTCTCTGCAAATGTGCAGGGTGGGAGTTAAGATGCATAGTTATGCAGTATGTGCTGGGAGGGCCAAAGCTGGGAAGGTCTTGTATAGTAAGTATGCTTGGTTTAATTCATGTGGTCATGTGGTGAAATCACAACCTAACAGTGGCCTTAACAAGGTAGAAGTTCTCTACTTAAAACAAAAGTCAGGAGTGGCTCCCCAAGCATCAGGACCCAGCTTCTTCCATTTGGTTGCTTCACCAATCTCACCGTCCAAGCGGCAACTTGAATTCCAGGCTGCTTGGATTCTAAACAGCAGGAAGTGTGAGAGTGAAGGGCATGCCAACTTTCCTTCCATCCAGTGCGCCAGAGTTTAGGGTGGCTTGCAGGATTTCTGAGTAGAGGGGCTCTTGGGTAAGGAAGCACGACGTCGAAGGTTCAGGTGGAGATTGTGCGCACAGTGAGGACGGAATCTCATTGAGGCTGGAGCCCTGGAAACAAGAACCAGGAGCAGGGAGCGGCGTCCTGGTGGAGAAGGAAAATGTGCAGAGAAGATAGAATTGCAATCAACAGGATGGACTACCCAAACACTGCCAAATCACTGGTGAATTCCACCCCATCCTGCAGCCCCAATCCTGTCACCCCAACTCTTAGGCCAATCCTCAAGTCTCAATTCACCTGTACCCCACTTTATCCCGGTGTCAGCTGGTGGCTCCGAAGCTGGTGGCAGCTGGTGCACTAGAGAACACACACACACACACCACCGTCATCTTTACAGAAGCCTCATCTTTCTCCAACTGCATGACACATAATTGACACATGACAACTCCATGACACATAATTCAAAACACACACACACCCCTCCCCCCAACCCACCCCCAGCGGACCCGAGACAGGAGGGGCCAGGGGCTCCGGCGCCTGCGCCAGCCGGGGGAGGGGGCGGAGCCTGCATGGGCCTGGGGCGGGGACGGGGAGGGGGCGGAGCCTGCACGGGCCCGGGCCCGGGGCGGGGGCGGAGCCTGAAGTCCCGGGGCGGGGGCGGGGCCTGCATGGGTCCGGGGCGGGACCGGGGCGGAGCCTGCAGTCCCGGGGCGGGGGCGGGGCCTGCGTGGCGCCTGGGCCGCCGGGCGCGCTGCCAGCCGCGTAAACACGGCCGGAGCGCCGCCCGCGGAGGAGCAGGTGAGCGCGCTGGCCGGGCGGGGGGCGCGGGCCCGGCTTCGCCCGTGGCGCCGGTGCGCGGAGGCCCGCCGTGGCGCCGCGGCCGGGCCCTCCCGTCTGCACGCCCCTCGCGAAGCCGTCCGAGGCCCCTCGGTGGCCCGGGAGCCGCGGCCCGTCCGCGCGCCGCGCGCGGCCTCTGTGACTGACGTGGGGACGGGAGGAGGGGGAGGGCCGGGCCAGCCGCCGGGGAGCCGGTCTGCACCGGGGCGGGAGGGGCGGTCGGGTCGCGCGATCAGCTCCCAGGCCGCAGGCCCCCAGCCCTGCGGAGCGCCTCCCTGCTCCCAGCCCCGGCCCCCGCTGGGGTTGGCCCTGGGCGCCCTGTTAAAGGGGCAGCGCCTTTAAAGGAACCGTGCACGTGGGTCTCAGGCGTGTGAGCGGGGGCATTTGTTGGTACTTAGTGGCCTGTAGTACCCGGCTCTGGCGAGGCTGTGCGCCCCCCATCCTCCCATGAGCGGGGAACAGGGTCACCCCGGAAGGATTCTGCAAATGTTGGCCAGCGTCAGGGCCTGGGGCTGGTGATTTTGGTTGTCAGCGGTTTGGCATGTTTGTATCTGACCTTTACAGTCGTAGGGAGATTCCCAAACTCACGCCTTTAAAAGCGAAATGACCCTGACTTTTAACAATAACAACAAAACCACCGGCTGAAGGGAAAGTCCGGAGTTGCTCAGGTAGGTTATAACAGCTGGACTACAAACCTACTTGTATTCTCCGTGTCCTGGTCCCTAATTCTGCAGCCTAGCCCTCAGACCAGCACTCAGCCTTTTGGTTGGGTGAAATGATGCCCCTGTGGAATAAAACTTCTTCGTTTAAAGTATGAACTTGTTTGGCCTAGTAATTACATGGCCCTCCACATTCACGCTTGGTGTGATTCATCCCATACCCAACACTGGCAAACACGGAACTCAAAATTGGTAGACTGGGCTACAAGCTTCTCTGGTGGGCAGGCCAGGGCTTTCGATACAGATGCCCCTGATGTCCACATAGCCCATTCTGTTGACACGTGAGCGTCCCCGACCTTCAGCAGTGAAAGCTTCTGGATCAGCTGCGTCAAGTCCATGGGCCTCACAGGGCCCTCGGTGAATGCAGCAGTGTAAGAACAGGAGGCATGTCAGGAACATGCTCTCTGGGACCAGCTGATGAAGGGCCCTGGGTCCAGCTCAGAGCCGAATCCTCAACAAACGTCAGCTTGTCCAAGTTCATGCGTGGGGCCAGTGGCAGGAGTGGCTAGGGCAGGGCCTGTGAGTGGACGACTTGAGAGAATGCTGCTGAGTGGACTCATAGCAACCCTGTGTAAAATCCAAGACTGTATAGCTTCGCAGGAATGAACAGCCTGGGTGCCCTCTTACAGAGAGAGCAGCTGGTGGGTTTGAACCAAAGACCTTGCACAAAGCAGCCCAGTGCTTATCCCACACTGTTATCAGGACATCTTCATGTGTGCCTGGGGAACACTGTACTGTTGCTGTGAGGAGAATGGAGAGGAAAGGAAGGGCTGAGCTTGAGGAAGTGTTGCTCAGAGTGGCGGGGGAGGAGGGGAGCACATGCATAGTACATAGCATTCCCCACCCCTTGCTCGCTTCCTCCTTTCCCGTTTTCAGTTCCCACACCAGCTTGGCACAGAAAGGCCTCTCCGCCCCCTATCTGGGCTTCTCTTTAAGTTACTGATGAAGCAATAACATGGTGTACCCTTTTTGATGAGTGTGTTATACACACTGACTGGTCAACTGTACTTTTGAAGATTTTCTTCGTGTTTTACTGGCTCATTGTGACTCTGCGTAAGGTCTCCGAGGCTAGAAATTTTCACCTGAGTGGACAGCTTTATCTTTCTCCTGTGCGGTGGCTGGTGGCTTTAAACCACCAAGCTTGCCATTGGCTATTCAATGGTGCCACCGGGTGCGCCTGTGTATGTACTTATGGTTGCATATGGGTAAGTCACAGAGGATTGCTATGAGGGGTCCAATTGATACAGGCACAGATTTAGTCCAAACAAAAACTCATTCCAAATAAAACAGCTTGTTTTATTCCAAACAAAAACGTATCTCTTTGATCAATGGATGGCTGCAGACAGGTTCTCCTAATAGTTCCCTTGTTTTAGTCTGGGTAGCACCCTTTCGGTAAAGATCCAATCAGGTGGTTTAAAATTTAGCATCGGACCATTTGATCTCCTCCCTTCGTAGCCATTTCAATTTGTTCCAGTTTTTAATATTTTCTGCTTTCTTTTCAATTGAGGTTTCTTATCTGCATTACTTGTTACTGTTAGCTTTATTTAAAAATGTTTTTCTGTCAATGAAATCTAGGATAGGTAAATCTATAAAGACAGTAACTGGATTAATGGTTCCTTGCGGGTGTGCAGGGGAGGTTGGGTAGAAACGGGAGCTAATGATGAGTGCGAGAATGAAGGACGTGTCCTAAAGCAGACTGCGATGGCGATTGTGCAACCTTCTTGATGTGAATGGACTATTGAATTGTATGATAGGTGAATAATATGCCCATCAGACTGTTGGAAAGATCAGTGGCTTTGAGGTAACCTACAGGGTCACTTAAAATCAAAGCAGAGAGGTCAGCTCGTAAGGTGATAGCAACTCTTTGACACACCAAAGGAATAATCATAATAGATGTCCTCAAAGGACACAAGCCAATCCCAGGGGCTGATTTTGAAGACATTTTAAGAAAATGGAATCCCACCCCGACCCCCATCCTGACAATGGGCTTGTTCATTCTTCAAAGGTAGCAAGGGCTGTCCCATGAGAATGTTGTTGGTAAACCTTACCCCTTCTACCCTGCAGTCTTGATCTTACCCCTTCAGATTTCCTCTTGTTCTCAAAACTCAGAGAACATTACAAAGATGGTGATTTGAGTCCCTCAAATGCCCCACCTGTCCCCTCGACATGGTGGAAGCACATAGAGTTCTTTGGAGAAGGTTTAAAGAGGGGACCACTGCCTTCAGAGGTCTGTAGACCTCGGCAGGCTATGTCAGCAACAATTGTCTCTCGTGGTTTGATTTTCTTCTTTCATAAAGGTTGCTGTGATTTTTTTTTCTGCTGTGATTTTTGTAGCAATCCTTTTCTACATATCCTTAAATATACTCATCTCTGGTGGTATAGTGGTTCTGTGTTGGGCTGTGCGAGCTGCATGGTTTGGCAGCTGGAAACCACCCGCAACTCTTGGGAAGAAAGACTGGATAAACAGTTACGGTCCCGGAGACCCGCAGGGGTTGCTAGGAGTCCGCATTGACTTGACGATTGTTTGGTTTGGGATTGTGCTAAGGCTGTGACCTTTTGGAAGCAGAAAGCCACGCCTCCTCCTGCACCACCTCTGGGTGTGTTTGAACCACCAACCTTTGGGTTAGTCCAGCGGTTAACTGTTGGTGCCACCTTTAGAGCAGTGGTCCTCTACCTTCCTCATGCCACGACCCTTTCATACAGTTCCTCATGTGGTGACCCCCAACCATAAAATTATTTTCGTCGCTCCTTCATAACTGTAATTTTGCTACTGTTATGAATCATAATGTAAATATCTGATAGGCAGGATGCATTTTTATTGTTAGAAATTAAACATAATGAAAGCATAGTGATTAATCACAAAAACAGTATGTAATTATATATTGTGAAATATTTATTTCTAATTACAAATAAATTAAATTTTGTCTTGAAGCATGGTATAGCAGGGTAGCAGTCTCACTCCGGGTACTCATAGGTGGTCATACTGCATGTGGGCAGACCCACCTGGAGGCAATAAGACGAGTGGTGTCTTGGTTCCTAAGACCATCGGAAATATGTGTTTTCTGATGGACTTAGGCGACTCCTGTGAAAGGGTCATTTGACCCCCAAAGGGGTCGAGACCCACAGGTTGAGAACCACTGCTGCTCCCAACACATGGGATTGACATGAGTCGAAATCCGTTTGATGGCTACTGGTGATTAAGTCTACTGAGGTAGGAAACTGTAGATAGGGCTTGGTGACCTGTTGTTTCCATTCAGGTTTTGTCTTCAGTGTTTTTTCTTCGTGGAGTGTTTTTTGAAAGCAGTTGACTGTATTTATGGTTATTATTAGTCGTAGTAGTATCCAGCTCACCCGTCCCACAGCTGGACACTTGCTGGCTTTCACTTTTGGGTGGACCCTGTTTCCTGCCCCATGGTGGGCATAGTCCTTGTGGTTCCACAGCTGTGTTGAGCTCCCTCAGGCTCATGGAGGCCTGTGACCATGGAGCGCGGAGCCCTGGCCCAGGCCTTCTCCCTGTGTTTGGGAGAGATCTGTCACAGGATAGGCTGAGATGAAAGGCCAGCTGGAGCCCAGCACCTGTCCGCTGCCCAGGGCAACAGAGAGAGGCAGTTACTAAACCCTTCCTTTAGTGTAGGAAGACTAGGCATTTCCCAGGGGTCGTGGGAACATTGTAAGGTATGACCCTAGAACATGAACTGCTTAAATCTGAAGTGGCCCTCTTTGAAAGCCAGGAAGCACTGGCTAACCCTGCTAGGAAAAGGAAATCCAAAACTCCGGGTCCAGCCCTTTCTCTGCAGCCTGCATGCTTGGGGAAGCGCAGCCGCTCCCGGGTGCTGGTGGACCGTCCTGTCCACGAAACACTGTTGGTAGTATTTACTACGGATGGTAAGACATGTTTCCTGTCGCAGGCCCAGTGGCCTGAGGTTTTAAGGTCAAAACCTACACGTTTCTCTGAACTGGAAAGGAGGAGGTTGAGGAAATTGGGTCCTCAGGTTTCCATAGTGATTGTAGGAATTGCTGACACAGACCATGGTGGGCAGACTGTCGGTTTGGGTAATTGAGCATTTTGATCCCGCTCAGCTGATGAACAGGAGTGAGCCCCGATCCGATCCGCTGAGGGTTGATTTGCCCTCCTAACCGCTAAGTCGCGTTCAGCCTCGGCTCAGTTCTGTGAGGCCATCCAGGATGTGGTCTTGTGCTCTGGACACCACCCCCACCCCACCCCCACACACACACCTCTGAGCTCCTCTGCATGTGCTGCTGCTCCCCAGAGCGTGGGGGCCTGATGTGAGAGAGCTGGTTACTAGGTCTTCCCTGGGGTTTGCGTCAGCAGACCCAGGGAGCCTCCCAGCCCCAGGCCTGCTCACCATCAGCCCAGGGAGAGAGCGCTGACTCACTGCCACTCAGATGCACACAGAGATCCAGGAGAAGGCTTCCCCTTCACCAGGTGCTGGTTTATTTTACAGCCCGCCCCCAAGGGATGCCAGAGCATCTTCAGTCTTATGTACCGATTCAGGTGCCTTCCTGAGCACGACTCAAAGGAGTTCAAAGCCATTCTGCTTTGCTGCGGGATCAGGTAGAGACACTGCTGGGAGAGAATTGGAAAGGGTCTTCCTGGGGCCCCACCTGTGCTTCCAGCAGGAGACAGGGTGATTGTTGATGTTCGTCATGCCACTTTAAAAAAAATTAGTAGTTCGAAAACACTGCCGATGTGTGTTCTAGAACCTGAGAAATCCAGAAAAAATGACAGGCACGATCACCATCCAAAGAAAACCTTTGATATTTTTGTGAGTTCCCCACCCCCGAGGTGGTACAGACAGCTTGCCCTCAGCTGCTCACCTCAGGCTTGGTGGTTTGAACCCACCCGGAGTGCCGTGGAGGAGAGGCCCGTCAGTGTGCTTCTGAGAAGGTGGCAGCCAAGAAAACCCTTCTGGAGCAGTGCTGTGCTCTAACGCGCCGGATCCTTGTAGGCCAGGCCAGCTCTGCAGCAGTGGATTTGGTGTTTGTTTTGAATTGGTTCTTCTCCGTTCAGTTCTTTTACATGTATACGTCTTTCATAATAAAATTCAGATGCCTGAGACGTTCTGTGTTCTAAATTCAATTATTTTCATTTTTTTTAGAACTTCTGAAAAATCCTTTATTTCTAAAGCAGGTTTTCTTTACACACGTGATTTTCAGGAAAGTCTTTAAGCTAAACCACTTGATATGAACGGTATCAAGGCCACGTTTCCTTTACTCAGACATTGCCTGTTGAAACGCTCGAGGGTGCCAGCCCTGAGCTAGACTCTAAGGAGACAAACAGATAGGGCTCCTACCCCAGGAAGCACATTCAATCTTTAAAATGAGGTATTTGGCGCTCACACAATAGTTCCCATCAAACACTATAGACATTCTCACTTTTTTAAAAACAATTATAAATAACTGCAAATGAACATGATTTTTACATAAATCTTTTATTATTTTTTTAGGCTAAATTCCAAGGCGTAGCATTTCAGGATCAAAGGTATGACTATTTAAAAACGTTTGATTTGTGCTGCCAGTGGCCCTTCAGAAAGGTGGGTGCAGTTGGTGCCCGTGTATTGGAGCCCCAGTTTTGGGGGCACCTTCCTTCTCGGAGGCAGGTTTGGGAACCTTTGCCAGCTTGACTCTGCTCTTCTCTGCAGCTCTCCTCACTTGAAAACCTTCTTTCTTCCCACTTGCTTTCTGGAAGGAGGGGGTAATCCACGGGTCATTCGGCCAGCAAACAGGGCTGTGGGAGAGAAGGGACCCCAGTAAGGTGACCACTCCCCAAAGCCCTCTACTGGTGCCTGGGAACCAGATGAAACCTGACACTAGCAAGCAGTGCTGCAGGAGAGCCTCCTGTCTCCCACAACCCCCACCATCCCCATCTGGCTCACTGGAACCACCCAGGGATTGTCTCAAAATGCAGGTCACTGGACAGTCAGCCCCACAGTAGCTGGGAAGCAGCACTTTCAGTAAGCAGCCTAGCACAGCATAGAGCCTGCCCACCTGTTTCCTCGTCCTGCAAGATGGGGCAGAACACCGCAGCTTCCCACCAAAGGTGCACGGGCCTTCTTCCAGGGCGCACAGTGATTGGGGGAATTTAGTGAGTCGAAGCAATCATGGGCTTCGTTTGATGTCTGACTCTGTAAGGGCACAGCAACATTGTGTAGACCCTGTACAACCCTGCTCTGAGAAGCATTCATTCTAAGGGGCCCAAATAGAAAAACCCAAGCCAGTCGATTCTCATGCCGACCTCCAGTGTTTCAGAGAACTGTGCTTTATGGGGTTTTTTAATGGCTGTCACCTTTCCAAAGCACATCATCAGTTCTTTCTCCCAAGGTGGGTTTACATGGCCAACGTTTGGGTTCATCACCAAGAGCTTAATCATTTGTGCCACTCTCCCCAGGCCTTAAGGAGCCCCGGCGGTCTGAATGGACTGCGAATGAGCTGCTGACCACAAGATCAGCAGTTCAAACTCACCAGGAGTGAGAAGTTGAGGCTTTCTATAAACTCCACGGGAGCAGTTCTCCTCTGCCCTGGAGGGTTGCTCTAGGGTCACTGTGAATCAGAATCTCCTCACTAGCAGTGAGTTAGCCCCCCCGGCCCTGAGGTTAAGATTGGGTCCAGACCCTGCCTTGATGGCCCATACCTTACATTTCTTTAGTCTCCCCTTCCCTAGGTGCAGCCTCCTCCAGTGTCTGGGGAACCAGGCAACAGGCTTGCCAACAGGCCGCTGCTAGAGACACGGAGATTGGAAGGACTTCGTTCTACTTGAAGGGACCCGACAGAAGCAGTTCGAACACCCGCCAGCAAAAGAAAGATGGGGAGCAGTTCCACCCTGACCCCTAGGTTTGCTGTGAGTCCGGATTGATTCAGCAGCAATGGATCCTCTTCTTTGAACCAAAACAAAACTGACACGCTGACAACCAAAGTGCTGTAAGAACCACCTGTAGCCTCAGACCCCATCTCGGGCAGCGCTCGGGAGGGAATGTTCCAACGGAGCTTGAGGACATGCAGCCGGCTCTCTGTTGCAGGCGCCCCTGTGAGTGAAAGTGAGCCCATCTTGCGAGGGAGGAGTAAGCGGAACTCCGCACAGATTCCTCCGTGATCCCCACCAGATGGTTTCTGTCACCATTAGAGACGAAGGAACTAAAGCCAAGAACTTTCCGAGGCGGGGAGGCGCGGAGGGCCTGTGCAGCTTCGTCCCCTTATATTGGGCTCTGGGGCATACTCTAGGAGCCCTGGTGGCACAGTGGTGACTGCAGGCAGTGGTTACAAATTGGGCTGCTAACCGCAAGGTCCAAAGTTTGAAGCCACCAGCAGCTCCATGAGCGAAAGACGAGGCTTTCCCACAAGGCCAGCTCTACCCTGGCCTGTAGGGTCACTGTGAGTCAGAACTGACTCGAAGGCAGTGCGTTTTATGTTTTCTCTGCTGGCCTTCAGGTGCTCACCACCAGGTGACAAATCCACCCTCCTTGGCACTGGACTGAACCAATTAGGGAAGTCACAGCTGAAGACATAGAGACAAGACCTACCTGGAGTGCTCCTCAGCTAGCACATTGCTCTTGTGGAAGGACACATCTGTTCATATCCCTGTTCTTCAGAAACCCGAGCCGGTTCCCCACTGCTGAGGTAGGCATCAGTGGTTCCGCACTAGGAGACCCAGGCTCAGTTTCTGGCCAGTGGACCTCATGCACAGATACCACTTCTCTGGTGAGTGGAGGCTTGAAGAGGTTTCTGAGGAACTTCCAGACAAAGAAAGACTAGGAAGAAGACCTGGTCGTCTACTTCCGAAATGAGCCATTGAATATCCAGTAGATCACAGTGGTTGGATTCACAACCAATCATGAGTACAAGACCAGGCAGTGGTTTGTTCTATTGTGTGTGTGTGTGTCGGGCTGGTGGGAAGCAGGGGGAGAGAAGTGTGGTTTACCATTGAGGGCCAGCTTGATGACAGCTAGCAGCCACAACCAACCTCTGCCAGGTAACCATATTACAGCCAATCAAAAGGCTGGGTTTGTTGTTTTGTTGGTTTTTGTGTTTTGTTTTGTTTTCACAATAGGCCATGCCATTTCACCTGTCCCATTTATTTTTGTAAGTGGTCATTTCTCTCTGGAATGACCCATCTGCTTCAGTCTCTGCCTAACAGTATTCCTAAGCTGTGAGGTCTGTCACAGGCACCGCTTACGCCACCAGACAAAGAACATCTTATCCCCTTACCTGGAAGGACTTCTCTTCCTTTTCAGGCCAGTAGCACATTGTCTTCTTCATCTGCCCTTGCCCTGTTATTATGCCTATGTTTGTCTCATTGTTAGATGCCGCTGAGTAGTTGAGCCTCACGGGGACCCTGTATCCCCTGCTCGATCCTGTATCATCCCCACACAGTTGCTGTGTTTGAGCCCCTTGTTGGACCTACTGTGCAAATCCATCTCATTGAGGGGCTTCCTCCTTTTCTCTGTCCCTTCACTTTGCCCAGCAGGATGTCCTTTTCCGGGCATGGGTACCTCTTGATAACATGTCCGAAGTACATGAGATGAGGTCATAGCACCCTCACTTCTAGGGAGCACATTTTCAAAGAGGTTAGTTTGTTCGTCTGGTACTTTCCGGACTCTCCATCAGCACTCTCATGAACTGTGCCGACTCTCCTAGGGGCTTCCTAATTCTGTGTCCAGCTTTCACGTGCATATAAGGATGTTGGAAAAAAAACATGGCTTGGGAGAGGGGAGTGGGAAGGGAGTGGAAAAATGAGCTGATGCCAGGGGCTTAGGTGGAGAGCAAATGTTTGAGAATGATGAGGGCAATGATTGTACAAATGTGCTTTACACAATTGATGTATGTATGGGTTGTGATCAGAGTTGTATGAGCCCCTAACACAATGATAAAAAGAAAATATGGCTTGGGTCAGGTGCACCTTCGTTCTCAAAGTAACCCAGCGCCGGGTGTCATTTGACTTCCTGACTGCTACATCCATGACCAGTGACTATGGATGCAAAGTGAAATCCTTGGCAGATGAAATCTTGTCTTTGTTTATCATGATGAATCCTTACTAAAGGAGTTTGATCTTCATCAGCAAGTGCTTCAAGCCCTCTTCACTCTCAGCAAGCAGGATTGTGTAGCCTACGTATGGAAGGTGTTGTTAGGCCTTCCTCCAGCCTTGATACCTCGTTCTTCTTCAAAAGACCAGGTTCTCAGACTGGTTCCTCAGCATACAGATTGAACAAGTATGGTGAGAGGCTACCACCCTGTCACAGGCCTGTTCTCATTTTAAACCCGGCAGGAGCCCCGCATTAACACTGATTGAATGCCTGCCTCTTGGACAGTGTACAGATTATGCATGAGGGCAGTTAAGTAGTCTGGAATTTCCCTTCTTCTCAGGACTGTCCATAGTTTGTTAGGAGCCACAGAGTTGAATGCCTTAGGCTAGGCAAGAGAAACCGCAAGGAGTTATCTTTCTGATAGGCTCTGCTTTCGTGACGTCAGCACTGATAACCCTGGTGACACATCCTTTTCAGTGTCCAGCTGTGATTTCCGGCAACTCCCTGGTGATGGACACTGCAACTGTTGTTAATCACGTTCAGCAAAGTCCTCCTCGCATGTGATGTTACTGAGATTGTTGCATGATTTCTATATTCTGTGGATTCTCCTTTCTTTGAAATGGTCGCAAATACGGGCCCTTGGCCAGATCAGTATCTTCCACGTTTCTTGGCATACACAGTGAATGCTTCCCACGCTGTGTCTGCTTACTGAAACACTTCAGTGGGCATTCCATCGGTCCCTGGAGCCTTCCTTTTACGCCAATGCCTCGGGGCAGCTGGGACTTCTTCCTTCGGTACAATTGGCTCTTATCTTTCCTTCCTTCAGTATCACTGGTACATGTGAGATCTGCCTCTGTGTGTGTGCTTGGTAGTGAGACGCTTACTCATGTTGAAATCACAGTGCAATGAAAGAGTTTTGCAGCCAGTGAGGTGAGCAGGGTGTGGCCAAGCCGTGTGCATGTAATTGGGGGCTGGAGTTAAGACTCTGTGTGAGAATCAATTAGACCACAGCCAAGTTACTATCTACACACACACACACACACACACACACACACACACACACACACACACACACACACACACACACCAAGTAGCAGCTACAGATTCTGCTTGGGCAAAAAATAAGACAAAGCAAAACAAAAAGCCGGCTGAATTAGTGGAAGCCATCTACATACTCAGTTGAGAATCAGCCACGACGTGGTTGGAGACAAACTTGGCTCCAGCACAGTAATGAACTGCCCTAAATCCCCGAGCCATCAGATTCAGGGCAGGACGGGTTCCTGTGAGCGAGAGGTCAGACATATGTCTACTCTAACTTCTTCACCATATGTGACACATGTCCCCCTACTCTTACTACTTCTCTGCTGGGTTTAATCATTCACTGCAATAGCCACAGACCTGACAGACCATACTCACCGCTAGGTGGTTTATTAGGGAGGTAACAGGCTACAGCTTAGGATCGGGATCAATGCGGAGGCAACAACAACAACTTGGGATCCGGAGCAACGCGGAAGGAACAAGAGCAACTCAGGAACGGGAATCAGCACATCGGCAAGATGCAGGGAAAGATCCTCCCAGAAGAGAGCACATCCCCCCTTCTTCAGTGCAGGACCACTTCCACCAGGACAGCTCTCTCAAGTCTGCCTCCTCCTCCCGGCTGCAGCCCATCTCTCGGCTGTGCATACAGACAGGGCCTTCTCAGCTGTGCACTCCCCCCTTAGCCGTGCACGCCCGTTCTTGGCTGTGGAGACCTCCCAGCCTTGGGCCTCCACTCCTGCCCAGTGTAGCCGCTTGCTCACCTGCTGCTCTCCTGGCAGTGCTTTTCGGCCGTTGCCACCAGCTCTGTGTCTTAAGACTCCTTACGTTACAGCCCCTTGCCTGGGAGCTTCCTGCCCACTGCCACCGCTCTCTGCTGGCCTTTCAAACCCACTCGGGATGGCTGCTTATGTAAGTCTGCCCTTCCCACCAGGGCCGCTAGCAAGTCACTGCGTCCTCTTGTGTGGACTTTAAAGCCACTGTGTCCACAGTGTACTCACCAATCTCTGCAAGGCCTGTAAAGCAACCCAGTTACAGGGCAGAGTGAAGGTCTCAAACCCCAGGTTGCTTACCGTTTTCCCAGGAAATGGCAATCAACCAGGTCCAAGGTCAGGACAGCATGGGGTATTGAACTGAAGCAAAGGTAACTGACGCCTCACGGCTTGGGAGGGGAAGCCTCTCCACAGAACCAAGGCGGAAGAGGCCACAGCAAATAATTCATTCCACCACCCCGACCTGTCTGCACACTGCTGCAGCTCAGCCCCCAGCTCTCCAGAAGGTGGGGCGGGGGTGTATGTGGCTCTGTGGGTAGTTCAACTGGTCCTGATCCCCCAGGAGTTGTCTGCAGTGTTTTAGACCAAAGCCCAGTCCAGTTTCCCTGGAGTCAGTTTGGGGTCACGATGGTTCCACGTGGGTCAGAGTGGAACTCGGCCCCATGGCTGTGAAGGTGATCGCCAGGCCTTCTAAGGCACCTCCGGGTGGATTAGAACTTCCAATCTTGGGATTTGTCGTCAGGCACGCCACACTTTTGTATTGTTAAATGAGTCCAGGGACACCCTCTGAAGTTTTTACCCACCCTGAAACCTACTCTGGGTGTGGACTTTGGGGGCACCAGGTTCTGTGGTGCTGCTGTGCGTGGCCACCAGGATGCCTCTGCGCCCCTCATTCATCGCCCCCTCCAACCAGACCCATACACTCGGATGCTTCTTAGACAGCTGCCCTTTGACCCACCAAAATGCAAGTTCCTGAATCAGTGTTAGCCTGGAAGCCTGCTTCTCCAGCCTTCTCTGCCTTTGTTTGCGTCTCTGACCATCATCCTAGACTCTGTCTGGTGTTCATTGCCCACGTTGTGTCCTGCCCCGTCCACTGACCCCCTGAGCTGTGCAGTGATCGCCTGGTGAGCACCTGTCCTTCTTTAATCCCCTTTGCCATCTGTGCTTAGACTGCTCTTGCTAAGCCCAGGCCTGATCCCATGTGCCACCACTGTCGGCATGAAGTTCAACCTCCTTAGCATGGCCCTTCCTGCCTCACAGCCCACCCAGCCCTTCCCCTGCTGCATCCAGATTAGGGGGCCGCCTGACCTGCCTTTCATGCCCTGTGTCCCTCGTCCGTCTACAGGGACCATCTCTGGGAACTCGCCTCCTAAAACTCCCTGACCGCTGAGATGTGATTTCTTCTTGCTCCCTGTCTCTCCTGCCGAATACCTGGCTTATCAGGTTGATGACCTTGTTTGGACCCTTTTCCCTCGAAGGACAGAGTGTTTCTTACTATTTGCATGTGGGTGTGTTAACATATCTCTGACAGTACACTTGGAGCTGGCACCACTTTGGCCATGACATACGGTAATATGTTCTCCGTGTTCCTGCTCATCTCAAGCCGCAGTGTGCAGCGCACTGCCCTGCGCCGTAGCTGCTGTTGACCAGTGTGTGGGGCACCGACAGTCCACCAGTTGTCTCCGCAGGTGCTGGCTCCACAGCAGCCGGGCAGCCCCAGGAGGGTTGTCGTGGGGTGAAGCTGTTGCCTCTGGATGCACGCCCTTGGCCTTATGCTGACCGTTGCTTTGAAGGGAAGTGACATGAGGTCCTTGTGCTTCTTTTCCAGGCCCATCCCCGGAGTCAGGGCCATGCTCATGTTCATGGCCTCTGACAGCGAGGAGGAAGTGTGTGATGAGAAGACCTCCCTGATGTCGGCTGAGAGCCCCACACCACTCGCCCGCCAGGAGGGCAGACAGGGCCCTGAGGACGGCGAGAACACCACCCAGTGGGTAGGTGCCCACTAACGGGCTGTGGCTGAGACAGGCCTCTGGAGCTTGTGCGCCTTAAGGAGGAAAGCCCAGCATTCCTGCGGGTGGGAGGAGAGGGAAGTCAACGTGGGAACTGGACAAAGTGGTCATTCTCCCTTATGGTACTAGTGACATCTCTCAGCTGCAGGGGCTTCTCGTGGAGAGCCGGCTGGGGGTGGTGGGGGTGGGGGTGTTTGATGATGCACCATGCCCCAACCCCAGGCCCTCCAGGTGGAGGTTACAAGAGTCACCTGTGTTTGGAAGCCGGGGTGCTCGAGGGATGAGCACAGGAAATGCTAAAGAGAAAACCCTAAAGAGAGGGAAGAGACACCGTGTGGTGGGAGGCAGGCGTGGTAGCCAAGAGATGAGCCTGTGTCATTTGTGTGTGAGGCAGTGATGCTTTAGTGCCAGATTGCTCACCTCCCATGCCAGCGACCCTGCGTCTGCTCCTGGTCGGTGCACCACGTGTGCGGCCGCCACCACCTGTCCGTGGAGATTGTGTGTGGCTGTGATGCTGAGCACATTTCAGAGGAGCTTCCAGACTAAGACGGCCTTGGGAGACAGACCTGGCAGTCAGTCCACTTCTGGACATCCTGCGGAGCAAAATGCCACCCCATTGTGCGTGGACGGGGCGCCTGCCTCCAATGGCAACAGAAGAGCTGTGGGCTGCACTGCCCTCTCTGTGCTACTCCCGGGGCAAGGGATGGCAACATGAAGATGGAGTATGCCAGGGAGTTTGCCCATTGTAGCCTTGTAAAATCTTAGCGTGCGGGATTTTCCTCCCTGCCAGGCTAAGCCTCCTTGCGGAAAGGAGAGCTCATTTATCCTGGAGTCTGCGCTTTTGCTTGTTTCCCTTCCTATTCGTCAGCCGCTTCTCTCTCCCGTCCCAGCCAGCTAGGGAGACTGGGCTCCTCGCCGCAAAGAACTGGTACTGAAACCACATTTCTGAATTGTGTTGTATTTGCCAAACTGAAACCACATTTCTGAATTGTGTTGTATTTGCCATTTCCTAGGGCTGTGACTAACCAGAAGACAGTTAATGACCTTGAATTTCCTAAGTGAAATCTTGCAGGTCACTTTGCCCTTGAGTCTGGCAGCTCTCCCACGCTCGTTGATCCTCTCCCACTGTCCCAGAGTTGTGGCGCCGTAATGACTTGCACCCCCCACGCTTGGCGCTTCAGACCTCCCCAGTAGCATCCCAGAAGAAACGCCCAGTGATCTGCCTCCTTAAAGATGGCTGCCAGGGAAACCCTGTGGAGCGTTTTATTTAGTCCCACCCAGGGTGGCCACGAGTCCTTGGTACTTTCCTCTTCCTCTTGACTTCTCGCTTGCTGGGTGTCCATCTAGCCTCTCTCCAAAACCCAGAATCCCGAACTAACTGCCATCAAGTACATTCTGACCCATGGCAGCCCTGTAAACAAAGGAGAACTGCCCCTGTCAGTTTCTGAGACTGTCAATCTCTGGGAGCAGAAAACCTCATCTTTCCCCTGAGGAGCGGCTAGTGGTTTCGAACTGCTGACCTTGTGGTTAGCTGCCCAATGTGTAATCCATTATGACAGGGCTTCACGCAAGAAATAGTTACACAACCAGGGTCATACAGACATGTAAAATAGATATATGAATCAATCAGCTACTGATAATAAATCATAAAGACATTTATTTTACAACAATTGTTTGGTGTATATATGATTTTTTCATTTATTAAAGATGAAAGCAAATTTGCATGCTAATGAGATGGATGTTCTTTTTACATAAAGAATTAAATCTCAGTACAATATTGGTTACGCATTCAGAAACCTTTTACTGTTGCCAATTTTTCTTTTTTTTTTAAACATTTTATTAGGGGCTCATACAACTCTTATCACAATCCGTACATATACATACATCAATTGTATAAAGCACATCTGTACATTCTTTGCCCTAATCATTTTCTTTTTTTACATTTTATTAGGGGCTCATACAACTCTTATCACAATCTATACATATACATACAATTGTATAAAGCACATCCGCACATTCCCTGCCCCAATCATTCTCAAAGCATTTGCTCTCCACTTAAGCCCTTTGCATCAGGTCCTCTTTTTTTTCCCCCTCCCTCCCCGCTCCCCCCTCCCTTATGTGCCCTTGGTAATTTATACTTTGTTATTTTGTCATATCTTGCCCTATCCGGATTCTCCCTTCCCCCCTTCTCTGCCGTCCATCTCCCAGGGAGGAGGTCACATGTGGATTCTTGTAATCAGTTCCCCCTTTCCAACCCACTCACCCTCCACTCTCCCAGCATCGCCCCTCACACCCTTGGTCCTGGAGGTATCATCCACCCTGGATTCCCTGTGCCTCCAGCTCCCCTATGCACCACTGTACAACCTCTGCCCTTTCCAGCCCTGCAAGGTAGAATTCGGATCATGGTAGTTGGGGGGAGGAAGCATCCAGGATCTGGGGGAAAGCTGTGTTCTTCATTGGTACTACATTGCACCCTGACTGACCCATCTCCTCTCCTAAACCCCTCTATGAGGGGATCTCCAGTGGCCGACACTTGGGCCTTTGGTCTCCACTCTGCACTTCCCCCTTCATTCACTATGGTATATATATATATATATATATATATATATATATATATATATATATATACACACACACATATATATATATACATTTTTTTCATGATGCCTTATACCTGGTCCCTTTGGCACCTCGTGATCACACTGGCCGGTGTGCTTCTTCCATGTGGGCTTTTTTGCTTCTGAGCTAGATGGCCGCTTGTTCACCTTCAAGCCTTTAAGACCCCAGTCACTATCTCTTTTGATAGCCGGGCACCATCAGCTTTCTTCACCACATTTACTTGTTCACCCACTTTGGCTTCAGCAGTTGTGTCAGGAGAGTGAGCATCATAGAGTGCCAATTTAATAAAAGAAAGGATCCATGCATTGAGGGAGTGTTTGAGCCAGTATTTCACAGCTCCCACATTCATTACCCCCCCCCAGGGGCCATGACCCCTAGTCTAAAAAGCTTTGCACCAGAACTCCTAGCGTTATAAAATATGTGCACTTGACTTTGTGGGCAAAAAGTTAAGCAATTTCTTCTCCTATATATTTCCTATGTCTGATTCATAATCAGAGTCCATGTGTGCTGGTGATTCTAATTTATCACTTATCAAACAAAAATGCTTCATCTCTCTTTTCTCCAAGAATCTGTCCTGTGTCTTCCCAGTCAGAATGGCCATGAAAACAGAATGGAGCAGTGTCGAGAGCAGCCTATACCTGGGAAGGGGACCGTCCTTGGCTCTTTAGCCCTTCTGGCTGGGGACCTACATTCGCTCCTTTTTCGTTCCAGTGATGGCTTCCCCTCCGGGATGGGTTGTGGAGTACTGCCAACTCCTGTTGTCCTGGTCAACTTCTGAAATGTCTCAGAAATCTCAGCCACAGCTTACAGATGGGTTCTTACATTTCGAAGAAACAAGTCACTACCTGCGAGTTTATTCTGACTCAGCAGCCTTAAGGGGCAGGGTAGAGTCACCCCTGTAGGTTTCCAAGACTGTAAGTAACTCTTCACGAGATTGGAACGCCTCCTCTTTGTCCTGAGGAGCAGCTGGTGGTTTGGAGCTGCCAACCTTGTGGCTAGCAGCCCAACACTGGTAATCACATTTAGGTTCTTACATTTGTTGTGGTTATGTGCCATCGAGTCAGCTGCGGCCCTATGTGCACACCAGAATGAAACACTGCACGCTCCTGGCCATCCTCGCCATGGTTCCTCAGCCCACTGATGCAACCACAGGGTCAATCCATCTCCTCGAGGGCTTTCCTCTTTGTCACTGCCCCTCCGCTTTACCAAACCTGATGGCCTTCTCCAGGGACGGGTCTCTCCCGACAGTATGTCCAAAGTATGTAGGATGAAGTCTTGCTCTCCTTGCCTTCATGGAGCATCCTGGCCATACTTCTCCCAACACAGACCGGTCTGTCCTGTTAGCGTCCATGGTACTGCCCATATCCTTCTCCAGCACCACCGTTCAAATGCATCGATTCTGCTGCCGTCTTCTGTATTGGTGTCCAGCTTCCACGCACACGTGATGCAATGAAGAATACCGTGGCTTGGGTCAGGCACATCTTAGACCTCAAAGTCCATCCCAGCTCACCAGTACTCTAATGAGGTCTTGCTTGTACAGCAGCTTTACCTAATGCAGTATGTCTCTTGATTTCTTGGCTGCTGCTTACATGAGCTTCGATGGCAGATTCTAGCAAGACAAAGTTCCTGACAGCTTCAACCTCCTCTCCACTTAAGATGTTTGGGACCTGTTGGTGCACTTGTGGGAATCTGGGTCTTCCTTACAGTGAGTTGTAATCCAGACTGAAGGCCATGGTCGTTTATCTTCAGCAGCAAGTGCTTCAGTTCTTCCTCGCGTTCAGCAAGCAAGGTTGAACCATCTGCACAGTGCAGGTTGATAAGCCTTCCTCAGTCCCGATGCCAGACTCTTTCTCATAGAATCCAGCTGTGCTGATGATCTGCTCAGCATGCAGCTTGACTAAGGGTGGTGAGAGGATAGCACCCTGATGCACACCTTTCCTGGTTTTACACCATGCAGTGTGCCCTTGTTCTGTTTGCACACTGCCTCTGGATCCGTGTGCACTTAGGAATTATACTAGAAAGCCGCATTTAAACTTCCTGTCGGGGCTTCCAAAAGTGCGTGCCCTCTAGCTATGGGGCGGTGGTGCGTCCCAGTTCCCCCAGGCCCTCACGACGTTGTTTCCCACAGAGAAGCCAGGAGAGCGAGGAAGACTGCGAGGAGGACCCCGACCGTTACGTGAGCAGCGGCGTGCCTGGGCGGCCCCCCGGCCTGGAAGAAGAGCTGACCCTCAAATATGGGGCAAAGCACGCGATCATGCTGTTTGTGCCCGTCACGCTGTGCATGATCGTGGTGGTGGCCACGATCAAGTCTGTGCGCTTCTACACAGAGAAGAATGGACAGCTGTGAGTGGGGGCGGGGCCCTGTTAACCACCTGGAGCCTGAGTTCATTGCATGGCTCACTTGCCGGGCCACAGTGCTCAACCTCTCCGTGCCTCCATGTCTGGTGGGAACCCTGGGCTCCCCAAGGGTGCGCTAAGAAATCCCGTGAGCTAGCATGTGTAAAGAAGGGCTTCAGGCAAGGCCTGCCCCAGGGGAGCCCTTGGGCACACTGGTGTTTATCCCAGAAGGTGAAGCCTCACACTGCACCCAGCCTAGCTTCCCCAGCTCCGGCTCCAGGTCTCTCTGTGACCCAAAGTAGCCTCCTGCCTCCTGGGCATCGTTGACTGAATGTGAAAGGAGATTGGTGGGCTGGATGATTCAGTAGCTCGGGTCACATCTCATGAGGGAGATGGGTCTCCCCTGTGTGGCTTCCTAGACTGGCTCCTTTTATTTATTTGTTTGTCTTTATGATGAGGAATAGAAAGTCTCATCTTTCTCCTGAGGAGCAGCTGGTGGTTTCAAGCTATAGACCTCATTGTTATCCACCCAACACGTTACCCACTATGGCACCAGGGCTCCTGAGGGGGACGGAGGGAGCCCTCAGTGCGTCCTTGTGAAACTGGACCCTAGACGAGTGGGACGCTTTCACTGGCCCCCAGGTGGTCATTGCTGAGGGCAGGCCTTCCCTGAGCATCTCTTACTTGGGGAGCTTTGGGTGGGTTGGTTGGTAGGTTGGTTGGCTGGATGGATGGATTGAAAGGAAAGGCGGAGAGAGGAGCCCCTGGGAAGTGTCTCTCTGTTGGGGCTTCAGAGGTAAGGAGTGTTCAGAGAATTTAGCTAGCCTTTTGCTCCCATACTGGAGAAAGCAAGCGACATCCATCTAGTGCTGCTCGTTTCTGGTTTTGAGTTGACTGTGGCAGTGAGGTGGGGGGTGAGGGGCTGCAGCCAGAGCAGAGACTGGGCTGGGTGGGGAAGCAGGAGGGTGGCATCCTCGCCACTGAGGGGGGGCTGATGGGGAAGATTTGGGCTTGAAGCAGTGCTGAGGGAACATGAAAGTGGGGTAGACGCAGAGCTGCACCCAGCAGCGCTCCAGGGAAGTGGGAGTACAGAGGGGGTGGGCAAGGCAGGAGGGGTTCTCGCACCCATTTCCCAGCTGCAACCCTGGGCTCCAGCTGCCACCAAATCCACTCCAACTCTTGGACTCTCTGTGCAGTACACATGGCTGACAGACCTGCTGCTCGCTGACCAAACGTTAGCGACGCCAGTCTGTGCAGAGGTGCCACACACCAAAAGCCTGGCAGCCTCCTTGCCAAAGCACAGCCCCGTGGAGCCCAGTGCCGCTCGGACGCGAGGGGGCCTGGCTCCTCTGGGCTTAGTCGGAAGGCTGAGGGACATGGACGGTGTGGTCAGGGTGATGGGAAAGCCCTTCGGAGACACAGTGGTAGCTGGCGGAAGGCATGGGGGTGGGGGCTGTGTGGTGGTGCCAGAGTGCTTGTGGAGACACGCTGGGGCAGGGCCCTTATGGGCTGGTGTGTGGGGCCGGCAGGTCCCGGAGGCCATCGGCCCACCCTGTCCCTTCCCCCCAGCATCTACACGCCCTTCACAGAAGACACGCCCTCGGTGGGCCAGCGCCTCCTCAACTCCGTGCTCAACACCCTCATCATGATCAGCGTCATCGTGGTCATGACCATCTTCCTGGTTGTGCTGTACAAGTACCGCTGCTACAAGGTGAGGACCCACGCCTGCCTGCCTGCCTCTGCCCCCTCCTCGCCCGCCAGTCCGCGGGGCACCTCTGCCCCAGTGGGGGCCCTCAGGCCGCTTGTTTTAAAGAGTAGCAGAATCCCTCTTGTCTGAAAAACCAAAAAGTGAACAGCTGCCATGGGCCCTGCTGCCTGGTGGGGGCCGGTGTTGGGGAGAACTCTGCTGTACAGGGTTTTCCGCAGCCCAGTGTCCAGAGGCCGCGTGTCAGGTCCTCCCCAGGCGCTGCTGCGGTGCCTCCCACCACAGGTAGCTCCGTCCTGAACCATCTGTGCCACCTAGCGATTCCTTTTGCGAAACAGACTGTGCTTTTGGTCCTCCGTGCCTGCCCCTCCCCCAGGGCTATCCAGTGCCTTTGTCCTGTAAGTCAGTGCCGCTTGCCACGCAGGCAGTGCACCAAGGGTCACTTCTATTCAGAAGTTAATTTGATCTGGCTTCTCCTTCCCAAGAAGTCAACCGAGCTATTTTAGGCTCCCTTCACCCCAACACTTCCCCTCCGGATTTATTTTTATTTTCCATTTCCTCTTTGGACAGGGATTGCCACATTCTGTGCTGAGGTTTTCTTGCCTAGGAGGTGTTGGGGCTTGCCCCAAAGAGCAGGGCAGCGGCTGAGTCCCCCC
Source organism: Tenrec ecaudatus (assembly GCF_050624435.1). Taxonomy (NCBI): domain Eukaryota; kingdom Metazoa; phylum Chordata; class Mammalia; order Afrosoricida; family Tenrecidae; genus Tenrec; species Tenrec ecaudatus. The sequence continues at coordinate 255,484,540 of NC_134530.1, read as the reverse complement.
TGCACATCCTCTGTCCGCCTCTGTGTGCCTCCTCTCTCCTCCAAACACGTCCTGGGGTTTGGCGTCCCTGCTCTCCTCGCGGGAAAGACCGCCATGAAAGCATGTCGAGCCTGGCATTCCATGAGTCAGTGTCGCGGCCCTTCTCCGTGGCAGGAAGCTCACGTGTGGAACTCTGTCCGTCTCTGGTGACTGGTTTGTCACAGTAGATTGTGCCAGACTTTTCGTCCACGGTGCCTCCAGGTGGACTTGAACCTCGGGCCTTTTGGTTAGCAGCCGGGTGTGTTAGCCACTTGCCACCCCCAGGGACTCCTAAGCTAGCCATTACCTACGTTGTTGTCAGTTCCAGCTGCAGCGACTCCACGGAGGAAAGAGAACAGCACACGCCCAGCCCTGTGCCACCCTCACCGTTGTGGCGTCTGAGCCCATTGCTGCAGCCCCTCTCTGCCTGTCGCGTGGGGGCCTTCCTCCCTGCTCTTCCGAGCAGGACCTCCTTTTCCAGGGACTCGCTCTCCTGGTAGCATGTCCAGTGCATTTGAGACTGTCTGGCTGAACTTCTAAGGAGCATTCTGGCTATACCTCCTCCAAAGCAGGTCTGTTCTTCTGCCAGTCCTTGTATTTCCCAGCTCCCTCACCAACTCCATCCCCAAGTGCACCACTTCTTCCTTGGTCTTCTTTCATCCTGGTTGGCTTTCGGGTGCATGCGGCAATTGACCATCCCGGAATCAGGTGCCTCTTCCTCTTCCGAGTGACCTCTTTGTCCTCTTACCACTTTAAAGAGATCTTTTGCTGAAGATGTGTCCTTGGGCTTCCTGACGACGGTTGACATGATCATGCGGTCACTTCGTTGAGCACTGGCAGAGAGAGACGGGGGCTGTCCGTGCAGGGAGCTGAGGGGGTTGTTGCTAGGGTGGGACGAGGAGGGGCCATCAGGAAATGCCCCCGAGCTGCAGTAATCAGATGTCAGTGAGGCAGAACCTGTAACGCTGGGATGGTAGCATGCAGGGCAGAAGGGTGTTTGCGTGGGGCAGAGAATACAGCATGCCAAAGACCAAGTCAGACACAGATGGGGTGTGCCTGTCTCTGCCAGGCCCCACTCTGGGCCTGAGCATCTGGCAGTAAGCAGGGCAGGCAGGGGCTGCCGGTGGCCAGGCGGGCAGTGATGGCTGGGACGGAGGGAAGCTCCGAGGGCCCCCCTTCCCTTTCTGCTGTGCTTCAGCTTGACCTTTAACACTGCCACCAGGATGAGCTGAGACAGGACCCTAACTGAGCTCCTTGGTGGGCTGAATGCGTGATGGTAGGTGAGGCTAGGAGGAGTGTCCCCACACTACTGACCAGTGGCTGGCTGAGTGACAGATCTGTCCCTGCTCTCGTTGGCCAGGGAAGTGGCGTGTATGCCTGTCGGTCTACGGCCCTGTCTGCAGACTCCTAGATAGGAGGAGACTCCCTGGGCTGACTCTTCAAAATCCCCTCCCTTACTCCAGTGCTCACTGCAACACTATTCCAAGTACTTCTCCACAGCAAGTGGGAATGCCCACCAACAGAGTAGAGGGTAACTACTGTGCGTCTACGCTTACCATGGAGGCCTGGTACAGGCCAAGACGTGGATGAGCCTTGAGTCACAAAAAAGCAAATACCATTTAATCCCACTTACCTGAAATGGCCACAGCAGGCACGAGCAAAGGGACCAAAAATCTCCCTCAAGAGCCTGTCACCTCAGGCTGCCCAGTGCTGTGAGTTTCTTCCTCGCTTTTACCAATATCTCCTCTAACACATTCCATGTTCATTCATGTATTTATCTTTTCTCTCTTCACTGGAGTGCTGCGGGGGACCAGCCCCCACAGTCTAATGGGTCCAGGGGCGGTTGTGTAATTGAGGGGTAAATTAAAGAGACATCAGATGAGACAAAGCTTGCAAGGGCTCACCTCGCAGTCATGACTTCAGGAGCCAGGTCCCGGCAGAGAGAGAGAGAGAGAGAGAGCATATATTTCCAACCAAGACATAGGTACACTTGGGGGGCATGCAAGCCCCCCTAATTACAGGTGACCACATATGTAACAAAGTGGGCTGTTGCCCAACTGCCAAGCTCCCGAGTATACTGGAGGAGCCACCCAACGCAGTGCCGAGGCAGGTAAGGGGAGTGGCTGTCTTAGAGTCTAACGGGCAATAACACACGTCTGCTCCTATAGATAAAGCTGCCGGCTACGTAGCTATCAGCCACGTGCTTGTAAGAGGTAACTTTAAGGAAGCCCTATGCTGGGAGGATATAGTGAGGAACAATATTAATTATGAAATGCAATTGGGACTCACTTTCAACCTCCATCCCAAAAACCCAGCCTGCCAGGCTCCTTAATCTGTGAGAATAAAGGATTCACCCGTATACACTCTCCTCCCGTTCTCTGCTCCCCACAGAGTGCATGGCATAGGGGCAGAGACGTGGCTAGTTTTATTCCCAGAGTCTAGAACAGTCTTTCTAAACAGTGGACTGGCAAGGTGGTGGGGGGGGGGGCGGACACCAATGTAGGTGTCGATCGATCCAGAACCTCATCAGTCCTCATCATTGTTACTGGGAGACCTTGGCAGAACACTGCTTTCCTGTCACGTGGTCCCCGGGACCCTTGCCTGGGTGTCCCAGTGCTTCTGTCACACAGATGCCACAAGTGTGTGTCTTCAAAGAGCTGGAAGTCCGAGTTCAGAGCACCAGCTCTCAGGCAAGTCCTGGGTCATTCCTTCTTGTTGGGTGCCATTGAGTCAGCTCTGGCCACAGTGACCCTGCGCACGACAGAAGGAAACCCACCCTGGCCTGCGCCCTCCTCCCAGTTCCGATGCCAGACCCCAAGGTGTCACTCATTGTCATCTCTCTCCCCCCACGTGGGTCTCTGTGGCTGCTTCTGCTTTTTCATAAGCACCTCTCAGAAGTAACTAGGTTCCGGACCCACCATACTCTGCTATGGCCTCAGTAACATGACAGACAGGAACTCCTATTTCCAGACAAAGGTCATTTTTACAGGGGCAGGACTTCCATGTGTATTTTGCAGGGAGATGAAGGAAGAGTAAGGGGCACAGTTAACTCCTAATATCCTTCCAGCATTTTCATGAAATAGTGATTTTCTGAGAAAGATGTTCCGGCTTAGGCATCAGGCCCTGCGGTTCTCGGCCCTTGAGGAGACCATGACCGCCTGTCTCCTTCTGTCATCTAGTTTATCCATGGCTGGTTGATCATGTCCTCCCTGATGTTGCTCTTCCTCTTCACCTACATCTACCTCGGGTAAGTAGCGGTCCTCGAGCGCCCTCCTCCTATGGCGGCTGACTGGGGAGGAGCTGGGCAGGCAAGGGTGCCCCTGTGCTGCAGGTCTGCCAGTGGCTGCTGCTCCAGGAGTCCGGGCAGTGTGGCGCCGGCCACAGCCTTTTCCACCGGGATGGGGAGCAGGTTCCGTGGTGGGCCACGTGGCGGTCTGTGGTCACAGAGTCAGAACAAGCCAAGCCATCATGGAAGAAGCTCTCTCTGAACCTCATGGGGGTGGAAACTCCCCAAAATTGAAGTTCTCTTTGGACCAAGCTTGGTACTCCTGGTTTGTGGAAGAATTCCCTGCTCTATTGCCCCTTGATTTGGGACAGCGACCTGACTCAGAGCCCAAATATCCTGACAAACCAACTGCTGTCAAAGCACCCTGGACTCAGGGCACCCACCTATGTCAATGTAGAACTGGAGTCCATTGGGTTTTCAGAAGTAGAGTGTCAGGCCTCTCTTCCTCAGCACCTCTGTGTGGACTTGTGTTAGTCTGGGTACATTAGAGAAACAAATCCACAGAAATGCATATGTATAAGAGAGAGTTTTACATAAAGGGTAAATGCACATCAAGAAAACATCCCAACCCAGTGCTGTCCAAACCCACATATCCAACATTAACCCATATGTCCAACACCAATCTACAAAGTCCTTCTCCATCTCACAAAACACAGACCAACTGCAGGAGGAAAGTCGAATCAGGGAGCATGTAAGCATCTCAGCGCTGGCAGGGGTCTCCACCCGGCTGCTCCAGCACCTAGGCCTGCATTGGGGTAGGTCCATGTGGCTTCTCAGGGATGTCTTGCAGGAAGTGAGCCTTGCCAGCCGAAGCAGGGAACTGGCTAAGGCAGCTGCACCCTGACCCGACCATCAGAAAGCAAGAGACCCGAGAATTAGAAAGGCGAGGCTCACCGAGCCTTTATCTCTCTGCCCTTCAATTAACCCCACATGTGTTCATTGACCAGGTTGGCACAATAGACTTTAACTATCTCAATCCACCCTTTGCCACTGGACACATGTACATAATTCTTTAGCCTCACAATTGCAATTAAGTAACACCTACACCTTAATCCTAGAAAGGAGAGGCTCAGTGAGCCATTTATCTCTCTGCCCTTCAATTAATTCCACATGTGTTTATTGGCCAGGTTGGCACAATAAACTTTAACTTTCTCAAGACTCAAACCCCAAATCTTTTGGTTAGCAACCATGCATGCTAGCCATTCGCACTCCAAGAAAACACTTTCTAGGACCTTTTCCATTAGCAGAAGGACCTGTGACAGCATGGCGGTGCCTTTACACCCCAGGAAAGCCCTCGGGGGCAGCTTGGCCATGTCCTACGGGGTTGCTCTGAGTTGGAATCACCTCGATGGCAGTGAGCTTGCGTTTGTTCCAGGCAAGAATGCCAGGCTTAGTCGTAGGACCAGTGGGCACACAAGAAGAAGAGGTCTTAGTCAATCCGGCCAGAGATTGGGAGAACCCAGTTGGGGACTTTCTGGTTGGAAAACGGGCCTGTTAAACCGGGTCAGCATCTCACATCTCCCCGCTGTGTCTTGGTCCTGCAGGGAGGTGCTCAAGACGTACAACGTGGCCATGGACTACCCTACCCTATTCCTGACCATCTGGAACTTCGGGGCGGTGGGCATGGTGTGCATCCACTGGAAAGGCCCTCTCGTGCTGCAGCAGGCCTATCTCATCATGATCAGCGCGCTCATGGCCTTGGTGTTCATCAAGTACCTGCCAGAGTGGTCCGCCTGGGTCATCCTGGGAGCCATCTCTGTGTATGGTACGTGGCTCTCACGGTTACCCCAGATGTCCGATAGCCAGAGGCCATAGAGAAAGGACAGCCATCACTAGTCCTGTCTCCTCCCTGAATATCACATCCTTCCACGCGGAGCCTGAATCTCCGACATGCGCCCCCAGCGCTCTTCGGTGGGGAGTCGTTTGTTGCCTGTAGCAAGAGCAGACAGCATCCAGCAGGAGAAACCCCCAGGCTAGAAGCTGTCTGGGTGGAGACGGGAGACTTGTGCAGGTGCCCCACTGTCTGTCAGTCACGGGACTCGGCGCTACCATACATCAGTCCCTCAGTGAGTCGGCTTGGGGAGGTGGGCTGGAAACTTCGACACATACCACAGCTGAGGGCCGAAGAGGGCCTCTTCCAGCTGTTACTCTCATCTGCAGGCGTGACCCACAACAGGAAGCACAAGGGTTTGGGTCTGATCACCTAGAGAAGGGGGGCAGCCAGATGTTCTCGTGAGTGCACCTTGGGTGAATCTGCTGGTTCAAGTGTGATTTGTTCTGAGGCCTAAAGATTCTATCAGGGAGGAGGGGGCAGACCATAGCCACCAGCCTTGCCTGAAGGGTGGCCTCCTTAGACAGTGTGGGGGCTGGGCAGGGGTGGCCCAGTTCTGTCCCAGTCAGCCTCACTGATGCTCTAGTGGACAAGGTCACCACCTCCCTTCCCAAGGTTACTTTGATGGTCTTCCTCCAGAGAGTTCACCTTTCTAAGCCTGGGAATCCCATAGACTCCTGGTGTTCAAGAAAGGACATACCTGAAGCTCCTCATATGCCATTATCATTGTTATATGCAATATAAACCTGTTCGTACAGAACCACTGCCATGGAGTCGATGCTGACTCACGGTGACCCTCCTCCACAGGGCAGAGTTCCTGAGGCTGTAAGCGAGGACGGGAGCAGACAGCCTCTCTCATCCAACCCCCTCAGCGCAGCGGGTGGGTGTGAATTCCCGGATTTTGGGTTCTCAGCTCAATGAGCTGAACAACTTTACTGAGCACTCACCCTATGCCAGTTTACACAGAATTGTTTGCAAGTTGCCCTCAGTCCATTGACCACAGTGCCCTGAAGTAACGCGCATCCCCACAGAAATGCTAGCTGCCCTTGACTGATAGAACGGGACCAGTAGTGCCACAGTGGTGGCAGTAGGCCTTCTGTTTTAAAGAGACGGGGTTTGAGACTCAGCAAGTTGTCTGTAACTGTGGAGCGCAAACTCGCAGGCACTGAGGCGCAGTTCTCCTTGGGGCCCACTAGGGAATCCATGTGACAAGGCCTTCCTTGTTTCCCCAGATCTCGTGGCTGTGCTGTGCCCCAAGGGGCCGCTGCGCATGCTGGTGGAGACTGCCCAGGAGAGAAACGAGCCCATCTTCCCCGCCCTGATATATTCGTGTGAGTAGCCCCTGCCTCGGCTCGACGAGTCCGGAGACACCAGCAGTGAGCAGGGGACTCTGCCTCTGCCCGTGATGCTCTGAGCTTAATCCTTTCCGAAACCTCAGGGCACAGGCGGCTTTGGTGGCCTCCCCTTGCAGAGAGGAAGGTGAGCTGCCTCTGCTCCGACACAGGAGGGGCTGGGCTGTTGGAGCAGGAGGCGTGGCCCATTTTCACCTTCATCCTGCTAATCCATCATTGGTGGGCAGGGTGGCTGCAGCCTTTGAAACTGCACCCACTCCCTCTCCTTCCTGGCTACCCCCAAGCTCCAGAGAGGGTCTTTGGGGAGACTTCAGGACAGGGATGTTGGGAAGCAGGAGGCCCCTGGTTTTATCTGGGCTTTCTCAACATTCCCTGGGTGATTCAAACACTTAACACACCCGGCTGCTAGCTAAAAGGTTCGTATTCAAGTCCACTCAGAGGGACCGTGGAAGAAAAACCTAACCTATTTCAATAACGACCCCAAGAGCTGTTGAAAGCCACCCTGTGGAACAGAGCTCCACTCTGACGCTGATTCTGTCACCACGAATCGGAGAGAACTGGGCCGCAGATGACAGCATGTGGCAGTCTGAAGGTCATTGTCTCTGAAGGGCAGGCACAGTCTTGCCCCTGGCTTGGTGGAGGTGTTCAGAGACTTGGGCTTCTAGGTGCTTTAAACACATGTGTCAAGTCCCTGCTCTTTGGCAGACATTACGCCAGGCATTGCAGTGGGGCACAAGGCCCACACGGTCCTTGTCCCCAGCGACCTCCCAGTCCACCTCTGAAGTTTGAGAACTTACTGACACAGAGAGCCATCGATACGGGGCCTGCTTGTTACAGGGGGAGTCTGAGGCCAAGGAAACCGTTTCTTGAACAAGCTTCACTGTGCTTTCTGCACAAGTGGAGCATGTTAGCAGCCCGTCCCGGGAAGGGCGTCAGTGCACATGACATTCGCTCCAGTTAGGCGGACAGTTGGCTTGGCTGAACTCTGGGGACACTCACTCCAGGCAGAAGGGGAGCCACAGGTGGCACAGGCCCTGGGGCATAGTGACCGGAGCAAGGGGGAGGGAGGGACGAGCCAGGCATGTTTGACTCTGCAGATCCTGATGAGGGTTTCTTTGGACCCTTTGCTGCATGAGAGGTGAAGCCATTGGAAGGTTTGAGGGCAGCCAGACTTTACATGATGCAAGTTGTTGAGCCAAGAATGCTGTGTGTGTGTGTGTGTGTGTGTGTGTGTGTGTGTGTGTGTGTCGGGTGGTGGGGGAGCCAGTCCACATCCGATGGGGTCCTAAGGAACGGTTGTGAGCCAAGGATGAAGTGTGTGTGTGTGTGTGTGTGTGTGTGTGTGTGTCGGGTAGTGGGGGAGCCAGTCCACATCCGGATGGGGTCCTAAGGAACGGGTGTGTGATTGAAGGGAAAATATAAAAAGACAGACAAAAAGTCTTGGGTGCTCACTTCCACCGTGAAGCCGAGAGGGAGAGAGACCAGAAGTATTGGACAGTGTCTGTATACAGTGTCAGGACAGGCGGACCTCGCCAATTATATACGCAACTACCCTGGAGGTGCTTGAGCTCATTGGGGGAGAGGCCTAATACTAGCATTGGGGCAGGCAGAGGGGAGCCGACTGCCCCCCTTGAGCAGGGAGAAGGAAACTGTCTGCTCCTATAGACAAAGCCCCCGTCCGTCCGCATAGGAATCGCCAGGTGCCTGTAAGGTAGCACTATTAGGGGCGGACCTGGTGGGGATGTTTTTTAACTAGGAGACTGGGACGGACGGGGACTCTTCTCCAAGACCCTTCACACGTGTGAAGGCCTCCCTCCACCCAGAATCCTGGTCTCCCAGGCTTTCATGAGGAGCATAGGGAATCTGCCCACTTACTCTCTGCCCCATCCTCAGTTTCCCATGGCGGGACCGGTGGAAGCAGGAGACCCAGAGGTTCTGTAATCAGCCAGGAGAGAGATGGCAGGCTTGGGCCCAGGGCAGCGCCAGGGAGGTGGTGAGAGCAGTTGTTGGGTTTGGGGCAGAACTGAGGGTGCGCGGGGTTGCCAGCACGCGGAGAGCTGAGTTGGGGGCGGCCTCTGTGCTTCTGCCAGCTTGCTGTGCCATCAGTCCCCGTTGGCAGAGGGGTGCATTTGAGCACATGAAGGCTGTGGTGCTCCACCTGGTGGAGACGAGATGGTCCCGGGCCAAAGACAAACAGTTCCTTCACAAAATGTTCGTGGATGCAATGGCAGCTTCTGTAGGCGGAAGGCCCAGCCATTTGTAGTCAACTCTGCTGCAGCTCGTGGTGATTCCATGTGCTGCGTCGGGGCAGACCTGCCCCCCGATGTCCGATTGCTTGGCCGCGGGTCAGCAGGCCTTTCTTCTGAGGTGCCTCTGCATGGACTTGAATCGTCAGAACTCAGTAGCTGAGTTCTTAGGCAGTTTTGCGTGTGAGACCATTGTTTGACAAATTGGTGATGGCCCACACCTGGTCAGTGAGTCCAGATTGCCCCTGCCCCCCCTCCCAGGGGTGGGGGCTTCCTAACGATAGAGTATGAAGAAATAGCATGTAAACTAAGGGTGCTACCCTGGGGGGCCAAACATGGGGACAGCCGCAGTCAGCCCCTCTGCTCTCCCTCCCCCAGCTGCCATGGTGTGGATGGTGACCATGGCCAAGCCGGACCCCTCCTCCCAGGGAGCCCTCCAGCTCCCCTACGATCCAGAGATGGGTGAGTGTCTGGGGGACAGAGTGGGTATGTAGCTGCTCACGTGTGCCCCTCCAGTGCGAGGGCCAGGGCCGTGACCCCTAGTCCTGCCCTGGCCTGGCCTCGCTGTGGGGGCAGCAGATAGGCGCCCCCAAACTGGCCCTCCTGCAGGCCTTGCCCAGCCTCACGGGGCATCAGTCACCTCCTCGATCCCCGGACTGCGGTGGCTCGTGGGTGGGCGGGCACCCGGTGGCGCTGGGTGACCACCCGCTGGTGCTCTGTTGCCAAGAGCCCAGGATGCCCTTTGACTGTGCCTGTTTCTCTCCTTGCCAATCTCCACGCCACCATGGCCGACACCCAGAGGAAGACTCCTACGACAGTTTGGGGGAGCCTTCGTACCCAGAGGTCTTTGAACCCCCACTGCCTGGCTACCTGGGGGAGGAGCCGGAAGAAGAGGAGGAAAGTAAGATGGCTGACATCAGCCTGGGTGCGGGGGGCGTCGGGTGGGAGGGAGAAGCCCTTTCTCATTTCGAAGCTGTGTGTGGATGAAAGTCGGGGAGAAACCGGCAAAGGTGTGGGGCCTGGCTAGCAGGCCCTGGGGCTTTTGTGTTGAGGCTGCCCCATTTACTTCCCAGGTGTTTCCCCAAGTCCTGGCTGTGCTGGGGTGCAGGAGAAGACACCCTGTCAGAGCCTAACAGGAAAGGGGGTGAGGGGTGGTCTGAATGGGTCAGAGAAAGTTAGCCAAGGAGTCACTTCGGAGGCAGGCCCCCAGCAATCATTGGGTGAGGGGCAGCCTGAGAAGGGTGGCCAGTGAGGGGTTGGTGAAGAGACCCCACGGCAGAGAGCCTGGGCTCAGCAGGGAGGTGATGAGAGCCATGCGTGGCCACACCCACGCCGATCCCTCTGCCTCGGCCCCCATCCTGATGCCGGCGAGCCTGGGGCCAGAGTGGAACTGCCCAGCAGGGCTTGCAAGGCTGCGGATCTTTAGGAGGCTGGTCGGTCTGGACCTCTAACCCAGCGCTTCACAGCCCACTGCTGCCCCTGCAGTGCCGCCAGGTCTCGTGGTGGCTATCCCCGGCAGCAAACGGAGCAGTTCCCATTCCAGGCCGAGGTGTCAGGAGGCCAGGTGGGGTGCTGCCCTCGTGCAGATGATAGAAGGGTGAATGGCCGGAGCACAGATAGACAGCCCTGCAGGGCTCCCCCGAGCGAGGTATCCACAAGGAATAGGCAGGGCTAGGGTGGGGGCCATGCCCACCAAGATGTGTGCGAGGCTGGACTGAGCTTTGAGCAGAGGAACCCAAAGGTGTGGGAACCCCAAGTGGAGGAGCCCACGGACACAGTGGTTGAGGGGCCCTGGGAGGAGGCCTTGGACTCCTCCACGGACCTGTCGACACTGAGGCCCTGATGAACGGGCCCCTTGTTGGGTGCAGGGCCCGTAAGGCGAGCACTAAGGACAGGACCCAGGTGTCCAGGCTGGGACAGAGCCCACGGCAGACCCAGAGGGCTGTCTGTGGGGACCAGGTTGGAGGCGAGCTGCGAGCCAAACAATGCCTGCAGCCTAGGAGGGCCAGTTTGGGGCCTGAGGGGCCCGTGCTGCGGCTGGTTTCGGAAGTGAGCTCTTTGAAAGTCTTGTCTGAGGAAGACTGATGAAGGGAGGGGAGGGCCAGAATGGGGGTGGTAGCTATCGAGAGGGAAAGCAATCATTTCAGATGCCCAAGCTGTGACCATGTGTGTGAGGCACTGTGGACGGAGCCCACTGGGGCGAGCGGTGGAAACCAGAGGCCCAGGTGCAGTGGTGATGGAGAGACGGGTGGAGGTAGGGCCGGGCCGCTTGCTGCTTTGAACTGGAGCGGGGCACCTCTCAGTGGGAGATTGGAAGAGAGGAGGGGAGGTCGGTAGGTCAGGCCACTGTGAACATCCTCACAGCAGCCTCCGTGGCTCCGACGGATTACGTCACACTTCCTATTGTCCGTGGGAGCACAGCACACCTGTTTCTCCCTCGCCGTCTTGCTGTTCTGCGTTTCATGCTTATGACTGTCGGAGAAATCTGCCACCCTACAGTTTTGTGCGTTAACAACATGTGATACGGCCGCCTGTGAATGGTTACCGTGAACGCCAAGGTCTGAGTCGAGTGTGATGGGCAGGGTTGGTGTCCACTCGGCTGAGTCGCGATGCCCGGTGGTTTGTCGGTTTTGGGGTGATGTGGTCCTCCTCCATTTTTGCATCCTGCCAGTTTCCTCATGAAGACCTGGCCGTGGGCACCTAACCACGTGGCGATGCGAAGCGCGGGAGAAAGGCTCCCCTGTGTACCAGGGCAACTGCACTAACGGAAACAAACACATCCCAGAAGCTGTGCTTTACTTTGCGATCACGAGGAAGCACGTGACTCACTGATTGTACCTCTTTTTAAGAGAGAGGAAGGTCCTAGAGGCCTTCTATCTAGTCATATGCAAGTACATGTTGTTGAAAGTAGTGACATTAGGTTTCTAGGACGAATATGTGATTCAGACTAACCCTAAATTGTACACCCACCCTGGGCAGTACTTGTTGTTTTTTTCTTTGCTTTGCCCAACTGAGTACCGACCACTGGTTCTGAGTGTCAGAAATGCCCATTTGCGATTGCGCAGGTGGTAATCACCACCGTTTTCCGGGGAGTGGACTGGTTTTGGTCACCCCTCTTCCCTGGGTTGTGTTAGAGACTCTGCCTGGTCTAGGCCCCTGGGGCGCTGGCCTTTCCTTCCTGGGACGGGGCAGAAAGGCCTGTGCTCTCCTGCCTAGCATGGACCTTTTTTTGCTCCCTCACCAGCCTCCCCTCGAGGCTCTGGAGAACAAGGCCTGCTCTCTCTTCCCCACACAGGGGGCGTGAAGCTGGGCCTGGGAGACTTCATCTTCTACAGCGTGCTGGTCGGCAAGGCAGCAGCCACGGGCAGCGGGGACTGGAACACCACCCTGGCCTGCTTTGTGGCCATCCTAATCGTGAGTGGGTGCTCCTGGCAGCGGGCATCCCCAGGGTCTTCACCAGGGGGCCCAGGGGGCCCGGGGACTCTTCAAGCACTGCCTTTCCTCTGCGGAGCAGAAGCCATCAGTGGGTTGGCCAGGCCCTCAAGAAGAGCCAAGGTTTGGCAGGAGGTTGTAGTTACCAGCAGGAGCCCCTGGGTGGTGCAGACTGTCCATGTGATCCATGTAAACCAAAAGGGTGGTTGGAGTTCACCCAGAGGCACCTCGGAAGAAAGACCCGGTGGCCTCCTTCCAAATCTCAGCCCCCGAAAACCCTGTGGAGCCCCGTTCAACCCTGTCTCACATGAGGTCACCGTGAGTCGGGATCCCCTTGACCGCAGCTGGGGAGGACAGCACCGGGCCCAGGGATGACCCACGAGCTCTGTCGCTGAGCAGCTCGCAGGCCGCTTGCTGTGTGTGCTTGACCGAGTATACTGCGTGGTAGACACAATGACTGCGGGTTTTCCGACCTAAGTTAGGAGCCGTACCCGGGGGGCACGGAGCTTGTGGGCTCAGTTCTCTGACCCCCGCAGCTGCAGTGCTTCCCCTTCTTCTGTGCCCACAGGCACCAGGGGGTTCTGAATTGGGGCTTCTTCTGAGGTACAAAGGGCAAACCCATCATTTTAAACCCAAGTATTCGAAGACCCCAAGGATCCCTGGAGGTGCTGTGGGTTAGTGGGTGGGTTAACAGCTGAGTCATAGGTTCCAAAAACCACTCACTAGGCACTTGATGAAAGAAAGAGGAGGCTGTTTGCTCCTTGAAAGACTATATCGCCCAGATGGCCCCGTAGGCTACACATTGGGCTGTACACCGAACGGTTGGCTGTTCAAACCCACCACCTGTTCCCCGGGAGAAAGACGAGGCTGTGTGCTCCTGAGAAGACTGACAGTCTTTGAACCCTTGCGGAGCAGTTCTTCCCTGGCCTTTAGGGTCATGATGAGCATGAACTTAACAGCAATGGGTTTGGTTTTTACAAATTCACATAACAGAGAAATGGTAGATTTCGCCTGAGAACTTTACTTTTAGGCTCTCAGACTAGCCCACGCTCAGTGCTCTGCGCCTGAGGAAATCCCTGGGCCTCCCCTGTAGGGCTCATTAAGACTGGTGACCTCGGTTTCTGAAGGTTCGGTTGCTGCCCACAGGGACTGTCAGGCACAGGGTGACGGCCCTGCACACCTTCCACGTTGGACAGTCAGCCTGCAGCCTGCTGCGCTCCAGGGCAGGACCAGCACTCTTGTTCCTTGCCTCCCCCCCCCAGGGTCACAGCCTTCCTTGGCCAGGGGTCAGGAGAGGCGCCTCCCACACTTGCTTCCCAGGGGATGGGTCACCTGGTATTGCTGCCTCTCTCGGTGTGAGCTGCTGAGAACCTCCCCAACATCCTCTTATAACAGAGATTTCCGGAAGGGAGCCATCTTCCTGGGGTGCCTAAGTCAGACAGAGGAGGGGGTGTGCTTTATGGTCCTACGTGACTGGGCCGGGCAGACCAGGGAGGCAGCGTTGTGTGGGAGAGGGGCCCTCTCGAGGGAGGCAGGAGGCTGCTTTCTGTCTTACCCACTCCCCTGGGGGTTGGTATTAATCATGATGGGGATAAGCTGTTCCCCTCGCAGAGCCGTTGTGAGGCTCAGGGAAGATAACAGAGGACAAGTCGTCGAGCAGGCGCCTGAGCCCTTCACAGTGCCCCTTACCCTCCTCCCCGACGCGTGCCCGCGGCGGACCTGCCCATCGCCCGTTTCCCTCCTCTCTGCCCTGCAGGGTTTGTGCCTGACCCTCCTGCTGCTGGCCGTGTTCAAGAAAGCGCTGCCTGCCCTCCCCATCTCCATCACCTTCGGCCTCATCTTCTACTTCTCCACAGACAACCTGGTCCGCCCCTTCATGGACACCCTGGCCGCCCACCAGCTCTACATCTGACCGGGGGCAGTGCTCGGGCCGGCAGCCAGGAGGAACTGCAACTCGCCGCAGCAGTTGTCTGGTTTGACACTCTAGTGCCATATATTTTTTTGAGACTTTTCTTTCCTTAAACAAAGAAGGAAGTGAGTGGAATAAAGGCGTCGTGTTCCCTTTGTGAAGATGGAACAGGTGGTGGAGCCGTTGGTTTCAGTCGCCAGGCTTCGGCTCACCCCGTCGTCGGCACTCAGCTGCACCGGCAGGAAACAGTCACGTCCCGATGAGCTGGGAAGGGTTACCCGATGCGAGGAGGGGACCAGGAGAAAGGACACGTGTTCGCGCTTCCCAGCATGGAGTGCTGGAGGGCCAGGGTGAAGGGAGGCGTTGTCTGTTGGGGACCAGGAGCACCTGTTTGGGACACATGACTGAGCACTTGGCCCTCTGGCCAGGGAAGACAAGCCATTTTTTTCCCCTGCCACAAATGTTCCCTGTGCTTTGTATGTGATATCATTGTTATTTTATTACCTCTAGAAACAGAGTCCTGTTCTCGTGACAGCAAGTTCCTGCTGGGAAACAGCTTACTGTCCATATCAATAAATAGATGAATCCCCCTGGGGTTTCCCATGTTCGGTCTCTGTCCAGGTCCACCCCTCTCCTGGCAGCTCCGCACTGCCGCTGCTGGGATGTCCTCAGACCCCAAAGGGAAGAGATTTGTCCAGCTGTGAAAGAGAGAGGCTGAAATCACGTGTTTGGCAACCAGTTGCCTCCGCAAAGGTTTTCAGAGAGGCCAGGCGTGGCTTCGCTCCCGGAGCAGGAGCAGGCTGCTGACTGGGCCCGTTGCACTTGCCTTACAAACCCTTGCTGGTTGAGTGTCGAAATGGCTCCTTCACGCTCCACAGAAACCAGCACGGGGGCCAGGCGAGAGTGGGTGTCCAGAGCGGGCTCTCCTGTGGCTGCAGCTCTGGGGGCGTGGACCCGTGGGGGGGGGGGGTGTCTTCCTCCGAGCATCAGGCTGCAAGGAGAAGAAGACCGAGATGGTGCCGAGCTGTGGGCGCCTCGCAGAGCGGCCTGCGGTGACGGCCAGGCAAGGAGCAAGGCTGCCGAGTGGCTGAGACGAAGCAGCTGCTGTATTTGGAGGTCAGCCGGGGAGCGTGGCTTGTTCCAGAAAGCATCCGAGGACTGTGACTGCGTGTTTATGAGGAGACGACGAGTAAAGGGTGTTCTGATGTTTGACAGGAGGCCCGTTTGTCGTTTGTCGTTTGTCCCCGCCGTGGCTCTGGGAACCGGGGGAGCCGAGACTAGCGCGCAGAGGCGGAGCAGTCCGGGGGCCAGGAGGCGGATGAGATGATTCCTGGGTCGTGAAGGCTGCCAGCTGTCATTGAGTCAGTTCCAACTCAGAGCTCCCAGTGCCCCATGGGGGCTCCCGTGGCTGCTGCTTAAAGGTAGACCGCACAGCCTTCTGAGGCTCCTCTCAGCGAACTCCCCCCTCCAGCCTTTCACCTGGCAGCTGCCCCCAGTTCCCCTTTGTGCACCCAGACACCCCACCCGGAGGTGAACGGGAAAGAAACTGGTAGAAGCCCACTCTGTAAAGCAATGAGAGCGCTAGGAATCTTCGAAAGGGTACGTTCAGGGTGCCGTCTCCAAAGAAGCTCGGGCTAAATGTTGGGCTTTGTTAGGTGTAAAGATGTCTTTCTCCATGCCCCGACCAGAGCGGACTGGAGGTGAAGACCACATCCAGAGGTCAGTGTTGAAGGTGGATCTTGCCCGTGTTGAAATGGCCTGACAGTGAGGGACAGGGCTGGGTGTGTGTGTGCTTAAGGGGAGAATCTGTTAGTGGGGAAAGCAAGTAAATGTGAGAGGACACAAGGAGCTGAGACAGCATGGAAGCTTGGTCCCCAAGGAGTTGCGAAGCCAGGCCACACAAAACACGGGTGAGGAAAGATGGAAGGGGCCAAAATCAAGCACGCTTGAAAGGGCAGGGACATGGTACACAGCACCGATCTACCCAGCCTCCGGGGTAGCCAGTCAGCTCCTGTGCCCGTGTCACCACATCTGTAGATTTCTTCAGGGGAAGTCAATGTTCTCTTGTCGAAGCCTTCCATTCTGTCCTGAAGTCCGTTTCATCCTGCCCATCCCTGTTTTGTATGTTAGCACATTTGTAAAGCTATGAAAGGGTGGTCAATGAAATGCTGCTCTGGCTCAGTGCTTTGAGCGGTGGGATCGTATTCCATTACATATTGCAAAGCACAGAGAGTTTTTCTGCAATGAGCATTCTATTTTGTGAATTTGGGTTTAAGAGGAATAATGTATCAAATTGGAAGTGCCCTAATTGACTAGACTTCACTTACTCTCTGAGGAATTGTATCCGTTTATACGTCAGCAATTTCTCCAAACCTACCAACACGTGGTATTGGAATTTTCATTTTTACTAATGGGATGGATGTTATCTCGTATAGATTTTTAAAAATAGTTTTAGTGACATACTTCCCTTCCCAGACAAGTCAATGGTTTGCGCATATTAAAAAGAGTTTGGCAGTCATCACCACAGTCAATTTGAGGACATCCTTCAGATTTTGCTTCTATTTCATTGTTATTTTGGCGCCTTCGTTGTTTTAGTGTGGTTAGAAATATATATATATTATTTATGCCACAATTAAAAATAATAACAATTACACTAATGGAAAAAATGTTGTAAACTTGACTGTGGTAATGATTATATAACTATTCTTGATATGATTGAACGATTGACGTGTCTGCTATATAGATGAAGTGCCAATAAAACGGTTTCAAAAGACATCAAACATTTGTCAATTTAGCATTTTTAACATGTATAATTCAGTGGCCTTGGTTTTGCTCACCGTACTGTATTACCATCATCACTCTCCATTTCCAGTTTAAGGATTCAGTGTCTTCTCAGCCCCTGCCTCTGACCCCCTGCTGATCCGCTTCTCTCTGTACAGCCTGCCTCCCTCATGTAAGTGGGATGATACGTCATTGGCCTTCTAAAATGAAGTCATGAAATCTCAGCTTTGCTTCTGTCACTGAGGCCTTGTTGCCGCCCACGGATCCTCTGTTTCCGCTTTTGTATTCCGGTCAACAATAATTATGAGTGTACCTCGATTACCTATGGAGTCCATTTCAGACTGAAGAAGTTGGTAGAGTGCCTTAATTTCTTTACCACCTGCTTCAGTGGTTGGTGGGTGAATCTGAGTAAGGGTTGTAGCTCATACCACAGACAATGAGCACTGTGCTTCAAGACAGATCTTGAAAGTTTCTTTTTGACAATGAACGCAACACCCTTCCTCTGGATTTGCCATTCCTGTCATAAGAAACCATGTGATTGACTCAAAATGACCCAAAATACCAGTCCACGTCAGCTGTGGGGCACAGTTCTCTGATACACGGGGTCAGTTGCTCTGTACATTCCATGTTGCTATTATGAAGGGATGTTTGGAACCTCCTTATTTTGAGTCATGCCCCATCAACCAAGAAAGGGCAGGAAGGCATTGCTCCATGCACGTTACTGACGCTGACTCTGAAGGAAGCAGCTCTTCCCGCCATGTTTCGAGGGCTTCAATCTGAGGAGCTTGTCTTCTGGCAGCATAGTAGACCATTTCTGCCGCTGTCCTTAGGGTAGTCGGTGTCTTCGCCCTCAGAAACGGACAGCCGATCCCTTCTTCTGAGCTTGTTCTGCGTTTGGAAGCGCCACGGGTGCCCCTGCTGGCATTTGCAATCCGGGTGGCATAGCTCCCGGCATCCAGGCAACGTGCAAGTCGCCACGGTTTGTCGTGCATGTGGAGAGAGCAGTGGAGGTCATTCGGCATCAGGTAATGAGCCATCAGGGCGATGCAAATCAAAACTACAAAGAGGCTTATCTCACCATGACCCCCGGGAGCGTGCCAACGACTGGAAGATGAAAGTTAAGTGTTGATGAGCTTGTGGAGAAACAGGATGCCTCCCGCATTGCTGGTGAGAATGCTGGAAGAGGCAGACACTCTGGAAAACAGTTCAGCAGTTCCTCAAAAAGGTGCTGGCCGTGCCGTTGTCAGGTGCTGCCCAGCCGGTTTCCAGCTGGTAGTGGCTAGGAGAGTCTAACTGCCCAGTGGGTTTGCTTGCATGTCATCTGTACAGAAGCAGATTGGCAGCATTCTTCCCACGGCTTTGGTCAAGCACACACTGAGCCACCCACAGGCCTTAGAGAGCCATTTATCCTACTCCAAAAAAGAAAAAAAAATAGTGCACCTGACTTTTTTCCATTTTTTAACCTCAACGGCCTTAAAGGAAAGGTCAGCCGTGGGTGGCTTTTCTTCTGCCGCTCTGGCTATTACAGGACGGCTCGATGGCATTGTGAGACGGGACACTTGATGGAGGAAGGAAGGGAGCCAGTGGAAACTCGCCATGCCACCACACTATGGTGTGACTTCACCCCACGAGCCCCAGGACTGGTAAGGTCAGCCCGGCCCTGAGATGGTGTGTGTGCACAGATACCGTACAGCCGTCGGGAAGGTGGCGCTGCTGTTTCTCTTCCATCCACCCTGCTCAGTGTCCTTCTGCCCAATCGATCTGAGTGCTTGTCTCTTCCAGTCTTGCTTTCTCTTCGTACTTGCTGCCTGATGTTCTCTGTTCGTGCTTCCTTTGAGACCAGTGTTAGATCTCTCAAATTGTCCCTTATTCTCTTACCAGCTCTCTAGTGTCCTCCATCCCTTTGTCTCCCCTCTCCCCACCCCATCCCAGCCCCTGTATTCTAGAAATGTATCCTCCAGCCTCCAAACATATTGCTGGTAGTCCTGCTTTTTAAATTTCCCAAACTCTCACTCCCCACTTGGTACTGCGGCAAACTCTACAGCAGTGGTTCTCAAAGTAAAAACAGAGAGGTCAAAATGTTTGTCTTTTTACTAAATGATGGCCTTTTGTTTTTTTCACTCCCAGTCCCTGCTGAGCACACGGATCTTCCAGGCCCCGCATAATGATCCTGCAGCAGACAGTGCACAAGTGGACACGAGAATCTAGTGCTCCGTATCAAATCGCACTGCAACAGAGCTGCACGCATGTGAAACTGCCCTTTCCATTGGTTCTTTTTGTCATGCAAAATACAGCAGTGTTCATTAAAAAAGATTATTTTATTACATGAGTTATCTATTGCTATTTAAAAAATAATAATGTCTAAGAGAACCCCTATAGCAAAAGGTGTTTGGGGTCCTCATTAATTTGCTCAGTGCGTAAAGGAGTCCTGGAGTCTGGGTGTTTTCTTTTGAGTGGGATACATGGTTCTCTAAGGTCTGTGGGTGGCTCAGTGTGTGCTTGAAGCACCATGGGGACAGTGCCAGGCACTTTGCTTCTGTAAAGATTACAGCCAAGAAAACCCTTTGGGCAGTCTTTATGCAGGTAGAAAACTCTACCTTTCTCCCGCAGAGCGGCTGCTCTTTTTGAAGTGTTGACCTAGCAGCCCAACGCATACCCGTTACTCACCAGGGCTCCTCCTGGGCCTCTAGAGGTCAAAGTCTACTACATGGCACAGGACCCATCCGTCTTGGCATTGCCAAGGCCACCATTTGGTGTGAAAGACCAGGTTCGGGATAAATCCATTCTGACTCATGGTGACCCCTCTGTATCAGAGCACTGTGTCCCACGGAGCCGACAGTGGCTGGTTTTTACAAATAGACCAGCAGGCTCTTCTTCAGAGGCACCACTGGGCACACTCGAAGTTCCTGCTTTTCAGTTAGCAGCCAAGTGCACAGCACTCTGCACCACCCAGGGAAGGCCTCTTGAATTTGCTGTCCTGTTCGTTCATCAAGGAGCTCTGCTGGCGCAGTGGCTCTGTGTTTCTCCGCTAACTGCGAAGTCCGCAGAAAGACAGGGCTTTCAACTTCTGTAAAGTTACAGCCTTGGAAACTCACAGGGGCAGTTCTACCTGTCCTATTGACGTTGGCTCGATGGCAGTAAGGAGAGAAAGAGAGAGGGAGAGTAGAGTTGGCTGTGTGTGTGTGTGTGTGTGTGTGTGTGTGTGTGTGTGTGTGTGTGTGTGTGTGTGTGGTGGTGGTGGTGGTGGTGGTGGTGGTGGTGGTGGTGGTGGTTGGGGGGGTGGGGGTGGCATTGCTTAGTTCTTCAGCAGGATGACCACAGGAGGGCAGCAGATTCCATCGGGCTCTCAAACTTGCTCCATCTGTAGGCAGTTTGCAGTATTGAGGTCCTGCTGGGTTTCTGGCCAGTGCTGGAAACTAGAGAAACGAAGATGGCAAACCTATGGCCATGCTTTATCAGCTTCTCCGCCTCGCACATCGTCCCTCCCAGTGAGCTGAGGCCCAGTTGTGGGTTTTGGGGGCCAGTTAACAGGCCCAGACCACAGCCAGATCACAAAGCAGATGCAAAAATGATTGGTGAATGGCCATGACCTCATGCAGACATCTGAGAATAAAACGAATAGCTTCAAGCCAGCTAGTGCAGCCCCATGTGGGCCAGATTGGAACTGTGCTCCAAAGGGTTTCCAGTGGCCGATTTGGGGGGTGTAGATCACTAGGCCTTTAACCAAGATGCCTCGGGGCTGACGGGAACCATCATCCTCTCAGTACTTGAAAAGGTTAACTGTTGCTCCCCCCCCCCCCCCAGAACCCCAGGAGCTGGGATAGATGTCTGTTTTTCCAGACACTCAGCTTACACCTGAAAGTGCTTTTTCTGGTTGTCGATGCTTGTCAATAGCAACACACAAGGTCATTACCCCGCAGTCTCCTGGTGAGGAAGAGAGGCACGCCTTGGAATTCCGCTTCCCCCTTTCAGCCAGTCTTGGCTAGGTGGAGGTAAAGGGCATGTGTCAGGCTTCACCCAAAACCAGGGCCTCATTTTCATAAGAACAAGTGCTAGCAAAACGCAGAGCACTATGGACAGGAAACAGCGAATGCTCTGATTTCCTGCTGGCTGACAGGGTCAGCTTCCCAGAAACCTTAAAGCACTCTGGCTTGATTGAGCTGCCACCAAGGTTGGTCAATAGAAAGGACTTGTGTGGTATGAATTCAGGTGCCAGCCCCCCCCCCCGCCACTAATCACAGGTTCAGTAAGCACAATTGTATGGTTGCTATATATTGTGTTATGTTATATTATTATAGTCATCGAGAGCATGAGAGATAGAAGAGAGAGTCAAATAATGGAGTCAGACACATTTCATAGTAGCATACTCACCTGGATGGCCATGATCTTCCCAGCCAGATCTGCATACAGCATGGGCCGAGGGGAGGTGGGGTGGAGACCCGGCAGGAGGCTCAAGGACCGGGCAGAAGGTTGGAGAGCCAGGCCGGAGGCTGGAGCCCCCTGGCACGAGGCTGGAGGAAGCCTCAACTTTATTGCTAACCAAGGGTTATATCTCCTTAGGGGGCATGATTACAGCTAACCACACGTCACAGGAGGGGGCAGTACAATAGGCATACACATCACAGGAAGGGGATGTATGATAGGCATAAGCGTGACAGGAAGGGGATGAGCGAGTGGTGTGCCCATAGGCATGGGAAGGACTAGGGGTATACATGTGACAAGATGGGCGGACCCTAGATTCATGATGGCAGCCTAACCTTGGTCATCCTTGGGCGGGTTTGAGCTCTCTGGGATCTCCTACAAGCAAACAGTCAGCTACTATCCTTATCAGAAGGGAGTGGGCCCTACTCTGTGGGATAAGCAGTGATGACTGCTTGCTCTAGATGGCTGATACCCTTAGGGAGAATAACCCCTGATCTACTTCTGATGACCTCCAAGTGTACAGTCATGCGCAAGCAGCTAAGTTTGGCATATATTTGGGGGAGACAACTTGGGAGAAATTCTTCTGTTTCCCATAGACGTGCGCTTGATTGACAGTCACAAGACAAGGTTCAAATCTCAAGCCTCCTTCCTGTGCTCTCTCATCCTGTTGCTATGCCAACCCGCATTAGTTTCCCCCCCTGCCCAGGTATTCCTCATCAACTTTAGTCAACCCAGAGAGACACAAAAAAAATCTGTCCCTGCTGGCAGGCACAGACCTGGTCCGGTCCATACCTCCTGCTCGCAGTGTGACCTTGGGCAAGTGGCTGCTCTGTCTGTCAGCTGTGAAAAGGGAGTGACAGTGTCAAGGGTGTCACTGTAAGGATTACCTGCATCAGACCCCTAAAGCACCTGGCTCACGCAGGGTTCAGTGAACAGTAGCCCCAACTATCACTGTGTTTGAATTTCACAACTTTTTCAGACAACACAACGAAGCCCAGCAGTGTTTTTGCAAAGTTCTAAAGGCTCTTCCCTAAAGCTGTCTGGAGAAAGGGGTTCTGTGCTCTAACTGGATGAGAGATTGAAAACTCAGTAGCATGTTAAAGACTCAGAGAAGTCGGAGTACAAGCCCCGTCGAAGGTTTTTGACCTGGCATTTGTCCAACTGATGACCACAGAACCCTTAATAGTTTCACCCATGGATCCTTCCAGCACGGAAATAGATCCTCCGATGGCTCCCAGATTCTCCTTGGACACAGCCAGCTGTGGAGGGCTCATGTCCCTGAGCGATGTCAACAGCTAATATGAGAGGACTTCAAACAGTTGGGGGGAGGAGTGCCATGATCTTGTTGTCCAATTTTTTCCACTAAAATTTCAAAGGCACCTTGCAGATGCCATTTGGGGAGGATCGCCCATGTGCCAGGTACTGCAATAAGCAATACGTTACGTGTTCTCTTGATTACTTCTTAGAATAACACCAGCAGGTAGAGAGTATTATCTCTCTATTCAGGTAAACAAATTGGGACTTTGAAGAGCTAAGTTACTTTTCCAAGGTCAGAAGGCTAGAAAATTCCAGAGAGCAAACTCAGATTGCCTCGCCTCTGGAATGCAGCTTCCACCAAGACTTGTAACTGCCGAGGAAATGCTTCTTGTATTGAATCCCCATTTTCTTAGTATACAAATACCATTAAATGGGTGGCTTCAAAGAACAGATAGTTGTTTCCTTGATGTTCTGAAGCGAAAAGCCTGAATTCCAGGTCTTGGCTGTGCCCATTCCTTCTTGGCAGTTTTCCTGGGGGTTCTCCATTCCTGTGGCTTCTAGATGACCCTCACAGGGCATGTCTTCCCCTATATGTGTCTATATTACACTTGATAGAATTCATAAGAAATGAGGTTTAGGACCCACCTTACTCTGGCTTTAAGCCATAAATTGCATTATGCCAGACTAAATTATAGAAGATGATTACATCACATCATATCGCAGATACTGGGCTTAGATGTTTCAACATTTTAGGAAGGACACGGTCCATAACACCCACCATTTTCTTTTATTCGTGTTGCGTACATAACAGTTTCAGTTCTAGCCATGCCCACTCAACATTATTTCAAACCTTGATGCATCTGGCCTCTTTGGCCTCTTTCTCTGGACTTGTTCAAGCCCATCAGCATCTCTTTTGGAATGAAATACTCAAGAATGGAATACAATTCTATGTATAGCACTATAACATGATGTTGAATATTGAGGAAATTACACATGATTAAAACCATGATCTAAACAGTGTTTTGTAAGAGAAAAAAAAGCGAGGGTTAAGAGAGAGGAAGCTTTAAATGCATACTTTTTCCTGCAAGAATTTGGAATTAGCTATGAAGCTTAAACATTACTTGATAACTCCTGACTTTTTCTCAAAGGTCATGGCCTCTCCTTTTTCTCTCAAGAGCGTTACCATTGTCCATGCAGCTCCTCATTAATGCACATCCATCTTGCTCAATGGCTCATTGTGTAGTGAAGAAAACACCAAAGCACCAAAGCAGAGTCACTGGGTTGTTCACACAGTTAGCCCTGCCCCCAGGACGGGCTGTCGAATGCTCCATTTGGAGTTGTGTAACCTCTCTATTCCTTAAAAGGGTTGGCATTTCATGACTCTGGGCAGCACACAGATGGTAGACGGTCTACAAACTGATAGATGTCTACAGATGCAGGGGCTCAGGAGCAGAGGAGACCATGAAAATGGGAGCTTCTTCCCACCTCCTGCCCTGGCCTCGTGGAATGCCCAACTTTTCAAAGAGGGCATTAGGATTCCACAGAATAAGAACCAAGTTTGAACCAATCTAGGGAGACTCCGGCTGATGTCTGACACCTTAACATAAAAGAACATGTTGCCATTGTTGTCGTTCAGTGGATTCCAACTCACTGAACTGCCTTCTGGGAGACCTGTCGGTAGATTTGACCCGCCAACCTTTCAGCTAGTAGTTGAGTGCTTAACTGTTTCTTTTCACTACACAGGGACTCCATAATAAGCATACACCCCCCAAGAAAAAGTGCTGACTCCTAAAGACCCTTTCGGGGGCCCTGGTAGAACTGCCCCTGTGAGTTTCTGAGACTATACTCTGGGAGTAGAAAGCCTCATTTTTCTCCCACAGAGCAGCTGGTGACTTCCAACTGCTGTCCTTGCATTAGCAGTCCAGTGTGTAGCCCCTGCCCCGCCAGGGTGAGCATGCATAAAGTAAAGTTCGTTAGGTAGGGAAGGGGCCCTGAGCCTCTGTTTAGAGAGACAGAAACCATGTGGAAATGGACAGTGGTGCTGCTGGCACAACAGGGTCAATGGCATTCGTGTCACTGAATCGTACACTTAAATACAGTGTTGCTACACACAGGTGCTTGACCCCTAACGAAGCCAAAGCCCAACAGGGAATGCAATGGACCTAACTGGCCTGTTTTCATGGCCAACCTCTGCCTTGTTCTCAGGTTCTCGGGCACCCAGTTCATTGTTGTGCTTAGTCTGCCTGCGACTCGAAAGCAGCTTTGCTGTGGCAGAAGCAGGGTACGTCCTCACACCCTCTACCTGCAGTCAGGTACTGTGTGCTCCCGGTCCACTGTGAGCATATCCCTTCACCAGGGGCTTTGGGCTTATCAGCGACTGCTTCCATGTAGCTGAGCTCAGCCACATGGTGGTGAAGAGGTACCTACCTCCTTGGGAAAGAACTCTTCCCTGGTGAAGAAAAGTCTGAGAAAATGAAGTTTATCAGTGATCATCAAGATATTGCATCTGAGGGTTTTCATTGTTCTCACAAATGAAGAATGAGCCCACAGGAGAAGGCCATTGAGCTACCAGGCAGCCCGGCAGCAGAGAGGTTGGTTGTCTGAGCCTGTCTTCTCCCGGTAAGGCATGGTTTTGTGCGTTGACTGGTGAGAAGAGAGGGTTTCCCGAGTGCAAGGTGCCAAAGCACAAACCGTGAGATAAGAAGTCATAAATAGACCTAGAGCTGGACTCAGCCAGGCTTAATGTCCTTGGACTGGCGGGACTGGCAGGTCAGGTCTCAACTGGTGGAGAGGGGGGACTGGGGCTGAGCAGCTGCTGTGGAAATTTCCATGAGCAATCCATCGGCTCTTGGGAAGCCCGGGTTCTTGCATGACATGGTGAGAAAAGGGGTTACACAAGAGGCTCAAGATGCGGCCCAGCTCCTGAGGAAGGGACGAAGCCCCCACAGAATAGAGATGCACATGCTGGCCTAGCAAGCACGTGATCACGCAGACTGAAATACCCTGTAACAATGCTGGCATGGGACCAACTCAGGAAAATGTCAGTCTCACCTTCAATTACTGGAACCTCATTTCACCTTTTATGGAAAATGTTGAAAATCCAAATTTCACATTACAGTAAAAGCTGGCTTTATTACTTTCACTACTACTGAAGGCTCCCCTTAGTGTAATCACAAACACTAGACTGTGTGGATATATATTTTTTTGCTTTCCTTCATTTTTCTTTTTGTATAGATTTTTTAGAACATGTTTTGCAATTTATTTATTGCTAGTTGCCAGAGTTTAAGAGACTTCCAAGAACTCAACTACCTTGAAAGGGATCACATTAAAAGGTCCTAGAGAGAGTGGAGGAAAATGTGGAACAGAACTCAAAAATCGTACAAGAAGACCAGGCTTACCGGTCAGATAGAGAGGAGTGGGACCCCCAAGACCATGGCCCTTACTCTTCCTGTCGGGAACTGAACCTGTGCTAGAATAATCAATGATCACAGCTCAAAAGGGCAGCGCCCACCCCAGGACACAGTTCAGAATGTCAGGCATGAAGGAAGAAGGAAAACAGGAAGGGGGGGGAGTGTCCTAAGTAATAGCACATTGTAGGGATTACAATGGATGCATTGAATCAGTGTGCATATGAAAACATGGGTGAAGGAAGACAGCGTTCTGCATAAGATACGAAAATAATAATTTATCATTTATCAAGCGGTCACAAGGGTGGGAGGAGGGTGGGAAAAGGAGGGAAAAAAGAGGAGCTGATACCAAGAACTAAAATAGGAAGTAAATGTTTCAAAAAATGATGATGGCGACATATGTACAAACGTGCTTGATACAATTGATGTGTGGATTATTATAAGAGCCCCCAATAAAATGATCTTTAAGAAACAGAATGCGTATGATTGTTGAATGTAAAATGGATGTGCTCTATAAACCTTCACATAATTCAAAATAAAAAGCTTTTAAAAGCATAATTCAGGTTAAAAGTGCAAAGTTATTCAGAAAACAATGGTAACAACCAGACATTAGTTCTTTTGAAAAAATTGCTTTATTGACCTATAATTAACATATCATAGAATTCAATAGTTCAATCATCTTAAAAAGAGTTATACAATCAGTTCTAGAACATTTTCTTCCTTGTATCCTCGCTATTACCCTCTACCCTCAATGTGCCATTAATCCAGTTACTGTCTCTAGATTTACCTATCCTGGGTTTCAGGTCCTAGAAAACTTTTTTTTTTAATTTTTAACTAATAATATAAACCAGCCAAAACCCTCAATTCAAAATAAAGCAGAAAATATTTTAAAATTGAACAGAATGTAAATGGGTCAACAGGGAGATGGAATAAGATGATTTTAGCCTCACTGGTCCTGCAGCAATGTACGTTCCTCTGCACTCTGCAGGTAGGAAGGCTGTTCTCACCCTGGCTTCCACTGGCATCCACAGCCTTCTGAAAACCAGGTGCTCACCATCTACGCTCTGATACCATCCCCTCCCTTGGATCCGATTTTATTATTCGTCATCCTTGGGTCGCACCACCTGATGTGCTTCTTTCATGTTGGTTTAGTTGATGCCTCCTCTCTAAGGCCCCGATGTTGAATTCTTGTTGATAGCTAGGCACCCTGTGTTCTCTTCACCACCCTTTGCTGCAGCACCCAGCTCTTCAGTGATCTCTTCATGAGGGCGAACGTCCAGCAGGAACATGCCATAAGAATGAATTATTCTTAGATTGGGGCTAGAATTTACCGTGAGCCCAAAATCCATTCACATAGCTCTGGTTTATATACATCTCTGGTTCACTTTAGAACAGTGGTTCTCTACCTTCCCAATGCTGCGACACTTTAATACAGTTCCTCGTGTTGTGGTGACCCCCCCACGCCAACCATAAAATTGTTTTTGTTGCTACTTCATCGCTGTAATTTTGCTACTGTTATGAATTGGGTGACCCCTGTGAAAAGGTCTTTTGACCCCCAAAGGGGTCACGACCCACAGGTTGAGAACTGCTTCATGATCATTTTATGGTAGAGAACATTATCGATCATCCCTATAGGGCACTATTGATAGTGTCAATAGTTCTATCAATAAGTGGCATTCATTTACCCAGTGGTATAGAATTTAACACAATCGTGAGAAGAGGAAATTATATAAGTATTGGTCTGCCACAAACCACATTACGTGCATTGTTAACTCATGCAGATTAAATTCTTAAGTGACTAGGCACTATTTATACTAACATTGGGGGTTGGTGATAGGGGAAAATTTCCGATACCATTCATTCACAGAGACAGAACCATGCATATCGGCTTAATATGTGTTATAGTAAAGCATGGAAGGCATTGGAATATAAATATATGGTGGACCTGTGCCGCATTACAATGGGCAGCCTCAAGGCAAGGGATCCAAGCCAAAGTCCAGCGAGATCGATATTCCATAATCTTGGGATAGCAGTCATCTGCTTCTTCTCACATTAGAGAGTTTCGGCGCTAAGTCCAAGAGCTACAGATAAGTTTGAGGTAATCCCCGGTCTCTTAGTGGAGTCTCCACATCAAGTGCTTCTGGTGTGGCCCGTGAAGGGTGTGGTTGATCTTGAAAGGCAGAAAAGAGAGTTCTCGGCCTTGGTCATGACGACCAAACACTTTAATGTGCAATTTTATAAAATCAGAATATTGCTACCATGGTAAAAATTAGAGGTACATTTTTAATTCCCTCTCTTTCAGGTCATTCGTGCGCATGTCAATATGTACCTGTGAACCCACAGTGCATCATCTCCAGTACATTGGCTAGGATGCCCTGAATTGGGCCTTCCGGCTGCCTGAACTGTGAGAAAATAAATTTCTGTTCATAGAAACCACACACTTGTGGCATTTCTCTTACAGTAACACTTTGTAGCAAGTAGCCTTAGAACGAGATCTCAAAGGCTGTGTGGCCATTTATGGGAAGGGCCGTCACTGTCAGCTGGAAAAGAGTGAAAGCAAAGTCTCAGAAGCAGAAAGTCAAGGGGACTTGGAGAACCCTGGGCATCCAGGCTCGTTGGAGCACAGATGCCAGTGGTTGCTGCTGAATCTCTGTGTGTCTGTGTGACACAAATCCACTGAAACTCATGTAGAAGAGAGTTTGATATAAAGGGTAAGAAAACATCCCAACCCAGTGCTGCCCAAGCCCACAAGTCCAACATCAACCCATATGTCCAACACCAATCCAAAAAGTCCTCCTCCATCTCACAAAATATGAAATGACGCCGACTGCAGGAGAATGTGTAAGCATCTCAGCGCTGGCAGGGGTCTCCACATGGCTGCTCCAGCACCCAGGGCTGCATAAGGTAGGTCCATGTGGCTGCACCTCAGGGATGTCTTGCAGGAAGTGAGCCTTGCCAGCTGAAGCAGGGAACTGGTTAAGGCAGCTTCACCCTGGTCCGACCATCAAAGCAAGAGACCCGAGAACTAGAAAGGCCAGGCTTACTGAGCCATTTATCTCTCCGCCCTTCAATTAACCCTACATGTGTTTATCGGCCAAGTTGCCACAATAAACTTTAACTAACTCAGTCTGGAAGTGTTGTCGGGAGGTGCCATCAAGTCTGCACACAGTCAAAGGCCCTTTTATAGTCAATAAAACACAATTAAGCATCTTTCTGAGATGCTCTACTTTCAGCCAAGATCCATCTGATGTCAGCAATGGTAGCCTTCATTCCGTGTCCTCCTCTGAGCCTGGCTTGGATTTCTGGCGGTGCCCTGTGGATGTACCACTGCCACAGTTGTTGAATGATCTTCAACAAAATTTTACTTGCATGTAATATTAATGATATTGTTATTTTTCCCCACATTCTCTTGGGTCACCTTTTCTTTGGAATGAGTACAGGTGGGAATCTTTTCCAGTCAGTCGGTTCGGTAGCTGTCTTCCAAATGTCCTGGCATAGCTGAGTGAGTGATTCCAGTGTTTTATCAGCTTGTTGAAACACTTCACTTGATATACTGCCGATTCTTGGAGGAGAGTCTTGTTTCTTTTGCTTGTGCCTTTAGGACAGCTTGATCTTCTTCCTTCAGTGCCATCGCATACTGATCACACACTGCTCTGGAAGTGACTGAGTATTGACCCGTTCTTTTGGGTACGGGCCTGTGTATTCCTCTCCTTCGTTTGATATGTCAATATTTCCCCATAGAATCCTGCAGTATTACAACGCTAGGCTTACATTTTTTTCTTCAGTTCTTTCAGCTTGATCTATCTGCGTGTTCTTCCCTTTCGCATTTCTCTCTCCACGTCTTTGTACATTGCATTATAATACTTTACTTTGTTTGCTCAGGATGCCCTGTGAGGTCGCTATGAGTCAGAATTGACTAGTTGGCAGTGAATCTGGGTTTTGTTGTGGTGATTGTTAAAGTTGTTGTTGTTCCCAGAGCATTGCCTCCAGTTGCCTTTGAGACTCCTCTTAACTCTTAAGAGACTGCAGGTGTGTCAGAGTCAATGGTGATTCACAGGATGCCTCTTCTTTTTTTAAATAAATCAATTTATTGGGGGATCGTACAGCTCTTATAACCATCCATTTATCAATTGTATCAAGCACATTTGTACATATGTTGCCACCATCATTTCCAAAACCTTTTCTTTCTACTTGAGTCCTCGGTATCAGTTCTTCTTTTTGCCCTTCCATCCCCCACCCTCCCACCCTTGTGACCCCTTGACAAATTGCAAATTATTATTATTTTCATATCTTACACTGTCTGCTGTCTCCATTCACCCACGTTCTGTTGTTCGTCCCTGGGGGCGGGCGTAGGGAGTGTTAATACACTGATCACTGTGATCGGTTCCCTCTTTCTCCCTCTTCTCTCCCCATCTTCCCCCTATCCTCATGGTGTCACTGCGACTCCCATTATTGTTCCTGAGCGGCTGATCTGTCCTGGATTCCGTGTGCTGAGAGCTCTTATCTGTGCCCATGTACATGCTCTGGTCTAGCTGGAACTGTCATGATAGTGGGTCATGATAGTGAGGGGGAGGAAGCATTAAAGAACTACAGGAAAGTTGTATGTTTCATCGGTGCTGTACTGTACCCTGACTGGCTTGTCCCTTCCTTGTGACCCTTCTGTGAGGGGATGTCCAATTTCTACAGGTGGGCTTTGGGTCTCCACTCCCTCATTCACATTGCTATGATTACTTGTTTGGGGTCTTCTGATACCTGATCCCACTGATACCTCATGATCACACAGGCTGGTGTGCTTCTTCCATGTGGGCTTTGTTGCCTCCCTGCTAGATGGACACTTGTTTAACTTCAAGGCTTTAAGACCTCAGACATTATATCTTCTAATAGCTGGGCACCAACCACTTTCTTCACCACATTTACTTATGCAACCATTTTAACTTCGGCGATTATGTTGGGAAGGTGAGCATCATAGAATGTCAGGTTATTAGAACAAAGTGTTCTTGTGTTGAGGGAGGACTTGTGTAGAGGCCCAGTGTTTGTCTGCTACCTTAATACTTAACATATAAATATATGTACATAGACCTATATCCCTATAATTATATATTAATGTATTTGGGTATATACATGTCTATATTTATACTTCTACAAATGTCTTTTGCATTTATAGAGTAACATTCTAGTTCTTTCCTCTGTTTCTTTTACTTTTTTCTTGTCCCACTATCATTTTCAACTTTCATTTGGCTCTCAGTAAATCTTTTCGGCTACATTGCACTTGATCAAACCCCACCAGGCATTCTATGCCCTCCTCACCATTGATTTTAAGTTTCTTGTTGTTCCCTTGTCCCTGAGTTTGTTGGTTCTCCCCCTTTCCCTACCTCCCCTTCTCCCCTGTCCTCCCCAGAACCACCGATCCCATTGTTTTCTCCTTGGGATTGTCTATAGATAGACATGAAGAAGAAGAATTAGAAGAAGAAGAAGAAGAAGAAGAAGAAGAAGAAGAAGAAGAAGAAGAAGAAGAAGAAGAAGAAGAAGAAGAAGAAGAAAATGTGGGGAGGGGACTATACATAGTTCCAGGTCTGTCTGCTGACCCTTGTGTATGTTTTCTGATCGAGTCCGATGAGGTGCCAAGCACTGCCCTCGGAGTCTAAAGTTTATTGCCAAGATTCCTCAAGAACTTCGTTGCTTTGCTCCCCTTGCTGCTCTGCTGAGCTCCCTTTGTGTTTCAC
This sequence comes from Tenrec ecaudatus, assembly GCF_050624435.1. Taxonomy (NCBI): domain Eukaryota; kingdom Metazoa; phylum Chordata; class Mammalia; order Afrosoricida; family Tenrecidae; genus Tenrec; species Tenrec ecaudatus. The sequence goes on along the minus strand of NC_134530.1, from coordinate 255,452,876 downwards.
CCCAGTGGCCTCACAAGATTTTCAGTGTCTGGCTTTCCACAAGTAGATTACCAAGGCTTTATTTTGAGGAAACTGTTGGACCCTCAACCTTTCAGTTAGCAGCTGTGTTAGCCCGGGTAGACTAGAGAAACAAATTCTTAGTCACTCAGATGTGTACAAGAAAGAGCTTTATATAGAAGTGTAACTGTATATTAAGAAAACATACCAGCCCAGTCCAGATAAATTCCTTAAGTCCGATATTAGTCCATATGTCCCATACCAGTCTATAAAATCCTCTTCAGACTCACGCAACACATGCAATGATGCTGAATGCAGGAAGATCAACGGCCAGTGAGTGGAAAGTCTAGTGGATCCAGTGGCAATGGAAACATCTCAGTGCTGGCGTGGGTCTACACGTGGCTCCTTAAGCTCCAAGGCTCTGGCTCCATCAGCATAGCTCCATGATGCTTGTCAACAGGAATGTGTAGCAGAGAGAGAGCGTGTGTCTGACCTCCGGTGAACTATTTATCTCCATAGTGCTTCCAGGTGAGGTCATCAAGCTGCGACCTGATTGACAGGCTAACCTCTACCCCTTCACTCTTAATAGTCTCAAGGTGACAACTGATTATGTAACCACCACAGCAGTCAAGCCTGTACCTCTTAGGAATTTCAGTGTAACCTCAACACAGAGAAAATGTGAGGTTCTTATGATAACCCAACTGACTAAAATAGCTCAAAGTCAGGATGTAAGAGGATAGCATTAAAAACATTTTCCCCAGACAGAATATTGGTGAAACCCCCATTTGCCTGACTAGCAAGAAGTCTAATATCTCTTCCACATGACTCCTCCCGGTACTTTTTATTTGTCCCTAAATCCAAAATTTTTCACAACTCAAAAGTAGAGAATGAAAGCAATTTCACTTTCCAATACCACCGGTCTCTAATCTGTCTGGTGGCTAATACAAATCCCCAGGTCCCTGTGGTTCCTTAGAACCATCCCACTCCTGTCCCCTGGATTATGGCCCAAACTGGTCCTCAGCTGCAATCAACTACTCTTTAGTTAAATTCATAGCTGCTTCTTGCTCCTCGCCCAGGCACTAGGTGCCCAGAGACTCTGGGTAAGAGGTAATTTGGGGCATCCTTTTGGGTACTGATCTGTCCTCTAGCCTTGCTAGGCATCCACGGGACCAAGAGACAGGGAGCTTTTCCTTCTCAGCTGATTTCACATATTCTTCCCCTCCCCACCCCACCACCACCCCTGCCCGAACCCTAAATAATAGAGCTGTCTGCACCTCCCTTTGGAGGATAGCTGTGGTCCAGTGGCAGAATTCCTGCCTTACAGGTGGGAAACCCAGGTTGATTCCAGGTTGATTCATGGACAGCCTTTCTTAACAGTGGAGACTTGTTACACAGTTGGTGGAGGCCAGATTGTTGCTATAATGCCAACCAGGTGCCAGCAGAGTTTCCAGACTAAGAAGGAAAGCCTGGCGATCTATAGAAACTAAACAGAAAGCCAACAAAACTGTGGATCACAACCATCTGATGGGCAAACAGTCATGCAAGTAGTCCAACACCAGCCATTATTTCATTCCATTATGCATGGGATGACCATGAGACAGGGCCAACTCAGCGACAGCCCCTTCTGTGGACTGCTAGTCTATGTACCTTTCCCCACCACACATACACACTCCAGGGTTCTTGGAGGCAGAGGGCGCCTATTTGAAATACCTTAACATGACCGAGGTCAGTGCCACCTCTCTCACTGGCACAAAGGGCAAAAGAAATAACTTTTTACATCACCACTGGGACCTTCTGCTATACTTAGACTTGTGGGTTCACGCCTCTTTGTCTCGTCCAGGAATTGCTTATTTTACCCAAGGGCCTCAGTCTGTTCTCTTTTATTGAAAGCTCACACTGACCTTCAACCTGCTCAATCAATGACAAACTCAAGTCTTGCCTATGACCACGTCCACTCTAACCTTTGAGTTAAAATTCTCCTTGCAGTGAATCCAACAGTGGTGTGAAGGCATTTCCTGCCCATGGCGGGGGGTGTCTTTGAAGCAAATCTATGTTTGGGGCACATAGCGCCTCCCTTCTATAAAATCCTTTGCATCCTCCGTCTCTTATCCTGGTTTTGCGTGGCTCAGAGGGCGGGGGCACAGCAGAACACAAGCGAATTTGACTCAGCTCATGATTCCAGCTGTCAGCAGCTGCTCCTCTAGTCTCCAAACTCCAGGCTCAAATCTGGAATCTGCTTCTAAATTTCAGAGAATGTGAAAAACAGGACAACATTTAAAAAGTATTCAAGCCATCTGTGAAAGAAGAAAGCAAAATCCATACTCAGCAACTGGACTGACTTTCCACAGACACTGGAGTCAGGGCCATCAGAGAGGCCTTCCTACCCTTCAGTTCAGAGGGTGCCGCTGCTCACTTCAAGTCATAGAGCAATCATGTCCCTTAACAAAAATCAGTTCAGAATTAGCATGGTTGTCTGGGGCAGTGGTGGTGCTGGTGGGGTGACTCAGAGAGCATGAAGGGACTGTGGGCTGGGGTGAAATTATTCTAAACTTGGATTGGAGTGACGGGTACATGCATACATTATTTTGTAAGAACATATGAACTGCATGGTTAACAACTGTACCATTTGCCTTATATAAATTATGCTTCAATTTAAAAGTCAAAAAGTGAACTAGTGATTACATACTTGGCTAATGTCCCTATGCTATTATGTGCTGAAAAGAAGTTAATCCGGAAAAAAATATCCTATTGTGAAGGCAGCCAAGTGCTTCAAGCATAGTCTAAGACAAACAAAGGGAAAGGAGCAGACTCGGTGAGTGGGTAGAGCTGGGGAGTTTCCAGTTGTGGGGAGTAAGCCTCTTTGGTAATGCGCTTAATCACTGCTAATTGTTCTGTCAGCTAATTACAGTAATTAATCTAACTGGCTTGGGAATCCCTTAAAGTCATTCTTTTAGTAGGACTGGGTTGGATTTCCCTGAGCCTGGTGTCTTTCTCAGAGCATGGCCTGTGATATTACATGCCTAGTGCTCTGGAATGATCTGTTTGTGCTAGGTTTTCCCCGTTTAGTCTTGGGGATGGGAAATGTGTCTAATCTTGGAGCTAGTGAGTCATATGGCTCAAGTCTCTGAACACAGGGCACTTGTGGGTTAGCACTGCTCTCTGCATGCCAAACCAAACACATTTCAATGAACGTTAATCACATTTTACAAACAGGATTATTCACTACATCACTGTTTGTAATAGCAGAAGAATAGAAACAGTGGCATGACCATCAATAGGAGACAGATTAAATAACGAGGGTTCATCCTTTTAATGGAACACTGGGGAAACAAAACCCAGAAAGATATCTACATACTGAATTTGAGGAGCTTTGTCTTATTCTCCAGAAAAAAACAAACTGTGACACCTATATATGGTTGTAAATATAGCGATTTGTCTGAAGGACAAACTGCTCGTACAGTTATAGAGGCTGGCAATTCCCAAGTCTGTGGGTCAAATGTCAGGCTGGAGGCTTCAGGGTCACAAACTCAAGATTGGCCAGTCACACAGCAGGCTGCTGGCTCACAGACTTCAAAGGTTGATGAATGTAACACCAGCAGGCAATGTAGTAGGTAGGCTACTGGCTCAAGTCTTATGAATTGGAGGTTAGATGATGACAAGTCGAATCAGATGCAAGATCCTGCATGAGCAAGAAAGCCAGAGAATTTTGACAGAAGGTTCATAGATTTCTTTCTATTTTCTTATATTGACAAAACAAAATGACTATTAGGAGACTATTTTCTTTCGATCTCAGAGCTCCCCTAGGCCTAGGGCCCCATGGGTGTTGGTGAGCACAATAGGTAGTTTGTGAGAAATAAGGTGCAAATTTGTGACTCCTTTTTCAGGCTGCTTACATCGAGAAAACACTTCTTGGATGGATGTCTTTACTGTCACGGAGTTTAAAGTTATTTTACTCTTAGCTACTGTAATGAAGGGAAATGGCTTAAAATGGCTTTTATATCCAGGTTTTTATAATTCGCACCAAATAGTTGGCATAGAGTATATGAAACACTAATGGAAGCAATCAGTCAAGTTTGCCATCCCCCTGAGTCTAAGAGAGCCATCTCAGAAGCAGAGACTCTCATGATCACCAAGAAAGAAGAGCTATCAGCAGGACACATGAAGTGGCTGAGACAGAGCAGAGGGGCAGCACCAAGGCCCTGAGGTAGAGGGCCAGGAGACCACGTGCCTGAGAGGCCAAAGACAAGAGAGAAGCATACCTCCTGAGAAGAGAGTTTTTGGGTAAAACAACTGTATCCTTAACATTTTGTAGCTTAACTTCCCTGATAAAGAATCATAGATATATTTTCTGAGTTCTTGTGGCCATTGCAATGAATTACCAGACCTTGCAAAGATAGAGAGCGCCAGGGGAAGAAGGGCTGTTGTCAGAAATGGGTAGAGGAGGAGGAGGGTGGATGCAGGTCTGACCTCTGCCTTGTGGCAGAATGTCTGCCATGACTTGTGTGGAGTTGGATTCTCCCCTTTTGTGTAGCCAGTGGGGGTCAGGCATGGCATTCCTGAAGCTATTTCCTCGGCCACATGTGGTTTTATTTCTATTCAACAAGGAATCAAAAAGAATCCTAATAATGAAATGCAACAAGGTTACGAGGAAAATACAAATTCTAATTCCACAGATGTACCTCAGGATCTGACCAATTGCGATTTATCCACTCCTTACATAGAAAACGGGAGCCCTGGTGTTGCAATGGGTAAAATGTGGAGTGCTACCCACAAGGTCAGTGGATCAAATCCACCAGCCACTGCACAGGAGAAAGACGAAGCTATGTGCTCTTGTGGAGATGTACAGCCACTGAAATCCTATAGAGGGCAATGAGGAACCAGAATCGATTCAATGGCAGTGGCTTTGGTTTAGTTATATGAAAAATTAAACTATAAGCTAGCATTAAAGAGAACTTATTGTGGTAAGTGCATCAATTGATTGTGATGGTCTAAAAATCATTGGATGCACCATAGTTCATTAATTAAGTTGCAGAAAACGTGGCCCCTTTTTAATTTAATATTTTTATTTCAAAATCTATTAAACATTTTCAGGTATGTATGTGGCTGTAATTTAGTGAAGAATGGGTATTAACAAAATATCTTTCTAAATACATGAGATTTGGGGCTGATTATTTATCAGCCAAGTAATAAAAACTAAAATTACATAATGTATACTATGTTAAAGGCACAAACTTAAGCATGCATATTAATATATTTAATCTCAATAGCCCTATAAAACAAAGGTACTGATATTATCCCCATTGTACATATAAGCAAACTGAGGCACAGAAATGTTAAATAACCACAGTTAGTAGCAACCTGGGATTTTTTAACCCCATCAGTTTTACTCCAGAGTCTATGTTTTTAACCATAAATATTAATTAAAGACTATTTGCCAGGTACTGTCTTAAGTGGTGGAGATACCAAAGAAATACCAGTGGAAAACCAAAAAAATTAAATTTGACTCTCATGGCACTTACATTCCAGATGGGGAAGGCAGATGATACAAGTGGTCATGTGAAATTAATTACTTATGGGTTTTCTATCCATTTATCTGTAACGCCCATCAAATGATTGGGTGACACCAGGCAAATAAGGTGGAGAGCAAACCTGGGGATTGGTAGTTTTGCCATTGTCCTGGGTATAAGAAAGTTATCTCAGAAGCAGGGCAAGAGATTCCCGTGACCATCCAAAGAGAAGAGCCCCATCAGAGCACATTTGTGAGCCCTGCCTAAAGAGGCAGAAGCAGCAGAGATAGACCCAGCACGCTGAGACCATGAAACAGAGCAGGGGGGCAGCACCAAAGCTGTGACCTCGGGTGACAGCTTCCCGGTCCACAGATGAGGCAGAGGCTAAGGGAGCACATGGCTGGGAGGCTGAGGACGAGAAAGAGACTTAGCTGTTGGCTAGGAAAAGGTACTGCTGTGAGCCAAAGACTAAATCCTTCATGTTTTGAATTTTTTTTTACCGTGTTGACTTGTTAATTTCCCTAATAAACTCCCTAAATTAGAAATATTGTGAGTCTGTGCAGCCATTGCAATGAACTATTGGACCCAGTAGAGAAGTTGAATGCCTTCGGAGGAACAGTTGGCGTGAGAATAGGGAGAAACGATGGAGGGTGGAGGTATGTCTCTTGTGGCAGTTGGCCTATGGCTAATGTGAAGTTGGACCCTCCGTCTTCTTACTGAAGCTGGAGGATGCCTCCATGCCTTTTTCTCAACAAGCAACCAAAGAAATCAACATATCAGGTGGTAAGTACTCCTTAAACCAAGATAGAGACAAGATGGGTCATATTTTGGTAGGGTGATGAGGGAAAGATGACTTCCCATCTCTATGTGAATAGCTCACATTCCAGTGGTGATGCTTCCAGCCTAAGAACAGACAACGAAGAAAGTATTAATAGATGTTTGCAGCTGTTTCTTCTCATTGCGAGTTGTGCTTTATCAGCAAATGGAGGTCCCAAAGACTTTACTCCCTTCATGTCATTATGTCAACTCTACTCTGAGAAGGCGGTTCTTCCTCAGGCATATTTTGGGTGACTTCAGACCGCAGGGTTCATCTTCTGATCTTTATCTGACAATGCTCTGCTGCTAGTCATGAGTTTTCAGTGGCTAATGCCACTAAATTTTTAGTGGCTAATGCCACTTGACCCATGTACAGGTCTGTCATGAGCACAATGATGGGTTCTGGATTTCCCCTTCTTCTCAAGGCTATCCATAGTTTGTAACGATCCACACAGTCAACTCTCTTTGCATAGTCAATAAAACACAAATAGACATCTTTCTGGTGTTCTCTGCTTGCAGCCACTATCCATCTGACATCAGCAATGATATCCCTTGTTAACATTCCCTTCTGAGTCTAACCTGAATTTCTTGCAGCTTTCTGTCAATGTATTTCTGCAACCATTGTTGAACAATCTTCAGCAAAAGTTTGCTTGCATATGTTGTCAATGGTATTGTTCTGTAATTTGTGCATCCTGTGGGGCAACTTTTCTGTGGAATGAGTACTAACATGGATCAAGAGGCCATCATTCAAACAGAACAAGAAAATATTGCATGTTTTAAAATAAAGGTATATATGTCAGGGTTATATCTCCTTATTACACTTATTCTCCACCCCCAGTTATGTTGTAGTTTATTTAAACTACGAGAAAAGGTCATAATGTTTTCATGCAACATATACTCAAATCTTTAAATAACAATGATGAGAAATAGCAGACGGAGTTACGGAATGCTGTACTTGTGATCCATACAAAACACCAATACTCTGGGCTGTACATAATTAGGGGAATATCTCATCAAACACTTTTCAAAATACTGTAATAGTCAATACATAGAGGCATGCCTTTAGGTGGGTATAGGAATGCAGTTTAGAAAAGAAAAAAAAACACAACAAAATTACTCAATTTCTTTAACATCAGTGGACAAGAAAAGCAACATTGAATTTCACATACTGACTTTGCACAACCTCTATACAGTACCTTGACTCTGTTTTTGGTAAACAACTGCATGGTAAACTTGGATGACTTTCCCTCCTGGATTTTACCTGGGAGTAGCCTTTTATTTTAAAAAGGGCAGGTTTAGCACTTTTATACTGATGTCACCAATATTAATATTTCTTGGGATCTCAGGAAGATTGATATTCTTTTTAAAAATCATTTTCTTGGGGTCTTGTACACGCTTATTAAAATCCATCCATCCATCCATTGTCAAGCACATTTGCACATTTGTTGCCATCATCATTCTCAGAACATCTGCTTTCCACTTGAGCCCCTGGCATCAGCGCATTTCCCCCCGTTCCCCCCTCCTTCATGAACCCTTGATAATTTACAAGTCATTATAATTTTGTCATATCTTACACTGTCCAACATCTCCCTTCACCCACTTTTCTGTTGACCGACCTCCAGAGAAGAGGTTATATGTAGATCTTTGTAATGTTTTCCCCCTTTCCACTACACCCTTCTTCCACCCTCCCAGTATCACAGAGGCATCAAAAGTTCACATGGAAGAAGCACACGAGCCTGTGCAATCACAAGGTGTCCAAGGGACTAGGCATCAAGCATCAAGGAACAAAAATCACATCATTGTGAATGAGGGGGAGCTCAAAGCGGGGACCCAAAGGCCACCTGCGGGTAAATGGACATCCCCCCCATAGAAGGGTCTCAGAGAGGAGATGAGCAGGCCAGGTGCCAGTGTAGCCATTAATACTGCGTGTAAATACAATTTTGCTGAAGACCATACAACAAAGGCTGCAGCAGTTCATTGACAGCGAGCTGCAGGATTCAAGTCAGATTCAGAACAGAACTTGGAACAAGCCAGATAATTGCTGATGTCAGAAAGATTTTGATTGAAAGAAGGAAATAACTGAAAGATGGCTACCAGTGTTTTGGGTGTTTTTTTTTTTTTTTTTTTTGGACAATGCCAAGGCCATCAACTGCATGGATCATAATAAACTTTGGTTAGCCTTCAAAGGAATGTGCTTTGTAGAACACTTCATTGTGCACCTCCAGAACCTGTACATGGAGCAAGAGCCATTTCCCCCCAAGAACCAACTTTAAGAACATAATAAGGACCACAGCATGATTTAGCATGAGGAGTTAGGTCTCGTTTTTGTATCCCCTCAAAATACTTATTCAATGAATATGCTGAACAAATCATCAGAGGAACTTGTATGAAATAGAATGTGGCATCAGGACTGGAAGACAGCAAGAACATGGCCATGCTGAAAACAAAATGGGATTGCAAACCTGAAAAATGTACTTCTGCCAAAATACAAAGTCACCACCACCACACATGACAACCACCGCCCACATAATCAAGCCCCTTTGGACGCTTTCCTTGAGGATTATTGATGTATTTATCTTCAACAGTCTTCACCCACCCCCACCATATGCTTCACCCTCCCTGGGGTAGTCCCTGCCCTTCTCTTCACACTGTTTGTCTTCCTATCTTTCCCTAACTTACCATCATCAAATACCTCACTGACACAAGCATCTCAGTATTGCAACCTGTGGAAGTAATTTCCAATCAACCACCAGTCACCATATATCCTCATAGCGCTGAATGGTTGCAATGTTTTTCAGGTTTCCTGTAGAGGCTCCTGGAGGCCACACCAGGTATCTCAAGGCTGTTATCCCTGTATGAGCAAGAAGTGTCACTTGAAGGGCTTGGAGTCTCTGGGACTTCCTCTTTCTCTTGTGTTGGACATGGATCTTCTTTCTTACCCTTCCCTAAGTAACAGACGAATATTGCTGACTTCTTTGCTCAGGTCAGTTCTGTGAATTCTATTCACAACAGATTGTCCCCTTTGCAAAAACGTCTCCATGTGGAAGTGAAATTTAGAGAGACCATTAAGTAGAGAGAAAATGGGAAGTGGGTGGCAAGGGCATTATGTTGAGACTGTTCTTAGGTAGAGGAGGTATTTGGAAAGGAAAGGCAGGGTTGGTACCTTGAGCTCCAAGAGAGTGGCAGGTGAAGAAGAACAGGAACATGGAAGGGGCCATCTGACCTTGTCCTTGTCCATCATCCTGTGTGGATCAGGTTCTTCCTCTTCTTATACTTTCGGTGGTTTAATCCTCCACTGCGTCTTTTTAGTCCTTATCTACAGCAGGCTCTTGATTCTTCTGTCATGTCTGCCTTTTCAGTCATGTGGTACATCCATCATCAAAAGACATCACTGACATAAGCATCTCAATTTTGCAAACAGTGGAAGTAATTTTTAATCAACCACCAGTCACCTATATATCCTCATAGCGCTGAATGGTTTGCAATATCTTTCAGGTTTTCTCTAGGGTCTCCTGGAAGCCACACCAGGTATCTCAAGGCTGTTACCCCTGTATGAGCAAGAAGTGTCACTTAAAGGACTTGGAGTCTCTGGGGCTTCCTCTTTCTCTTTTGGTGATGTTAATCTTCTTTCTTACTCTCGCCTAAGGAACAGACCAATATTGCTGACGTCTATGCTCAGGTCAGTTTCTGTGAATGCTATTCACAACAGATTGTTCCCATTGCAATATGGTCTCCATGTGTCGATTGATATTCTTTATAGTTGATACAGCATGGACGGGAGCTCCTGCTAAGCCAGCCTCAGATTTCTCCAGTTTATTTTGTGCATCAATTTTTGTAACACTCTCATTCGTGTTGGTCTTCAATACCATTCCCCCCATCACCATTGCTGCAAGAACATTGGGAACCTTATCTACATGGAAAATTAAATCTGGTTCATATTTTTAAAACACTTGTCTAATGTTTCCAAGAATACTTGAATTAGATCTAACATGCCAAGTTCACTTTCTGAAGAATCCACACAGAAGACAAAATGTGCTACATAATGTCAACATCTCAGTTTTGTTGTCAGATCCTATTAACAATCCTCCTACTAGGAAATTACAAACATTTTCATCTCTTAGATACCAAATGGAAGGCCTCCCTGATGATTTGTTATTGTCTTCACTGTAGGGCTTATAGAACTTGGAGAGCTGCGCCTTCCCGTGGTTGTTGAAGATAAGAATCGCCTTGATCATGGCTGGGCCTGGTGTTCCTGCTGGTGTCCCTTCCCCACCTGCCCTCATTACACTTATTCAACTGGTATAATAATCAGAGAAGCTGAACTGTATGGATAATGTGGAATAAGCAAGGAGGACTTGAAACACGTTGATGAAGATAAGAAATGGCAACCTTCAGTATGGATTGCAACTCAATATAAAGAAAACAAAACCCCTCACATCTGGACCTGTAAGAAGCATCATGACAAATAGAGAAAAAAATGAAGTTGTACGGATTTCATCTTTCTTAGATCAAACAATCAATGCTCACTGGAAGCAACAGTCAAGATATCAAGTGATGCACTGCATTGGGTAAATCTTCTGTCTGGTCTTTATTTTTAGGATTCTTTAAAAAAAACCTTTTGATTATAGAGAATTGCAAGCATATACAAAAAGATAGAATATAATGAATAGGCCCAGCACTACTCTTCCACAATTATCAACTAACTTATGCTCACTTTCCCAAACAAACAAACAAACAAACAAACCAAACTCACTGCCATTGAGTCTGACTCATGACAACTCTAGCCCTGTAATATTTGGAAGCAAATCCCATGTCATTTTATTTAATATGAAAGTAACTCAGTGACTTATTGCTGAAACATAATGACTTAAAAACAAATCAGATTAAGACACGCAAAAAACCTCCTATTATGCCATTATTAAATATAAAAAGCAATTTGTAGGAATCTTTAATTTGCAGTAATGAGAGTCTATATAAGAATCAGGTCAGTAAAGAGAAAAATGTGTTGTAAGTATAATAAATCTGAGGTCAATATTTCACAAGGAGTAAGATCAAAATCATATTAATCTGACAAAGACATCATTGCAAAAACTAACTGGACAGGGAGGTGGGGTGAGTGGGCATTTTTCTGGTAAACTAGACCAAGCGATAGTGGGTCCTGTTTGTCTTCAGGTATCTTAAGAGAGGGGGTCCTGACATGGTGGAGCGGGACTGAACTGAGCTGGAAGGGAACAATTTTCCTCTCTTGGCTGTGGAACCGTAGCATCACACCCTCCTATAAATGAAACATGATGGGGGTAGAGTTTATAAGAAATATGAAGGAATGAACAGGTGATTCCTTTAACTCACGGCCAGGGGTGGATTGACTAAGCTGGGAGGGCTTGGCGGAACTCAAAGCAGTATAAATGAACACAGTATAAATGTGAAGGTGGCCACAATAGAACCCCTTTGAAGGCTAACTTGTGAAGCTTGGTCTTTCCCAACTGTGTGACAGAAAGCACACTCCCATTCCCAGCTCTGGACTGTTCATCCACAGGCAGTTACTTGAAACTTTAGTAAAATAATTCCTTAATTTCCCTCGCTATTTTCTTTGCATTCAGTGTGCAGAGATGGGAACAAGCAGAATTTGGACTGGCAGGGAGCAGGGAGAATGGGGAGTGAAGGAGCAGCCCTGTGACTAGCTGTGTAGAGGTCCATCCATCAGTACATAAGGCACAGCTTGAGAAGTCACGAAGTGCAGTCTCCAATCTTCTGGGAAGATAATACTCCACCGTTTCCCTCCCAGAAAGCCGGGAGTCTGACACAGCGCTCTCAACTGTGGTCATACCCATTCCCCACAGATTGAGAATTCTGTTCTTTAAGCAACCGAACAGAGACCCCTGGGGGTCAGAGTAGAACTGTGCTCCAATGCCTTTCAATGGCTGAACCAGAACTAGATTGTTGGGCCTTTCTTGCCAGGCAGGCACTTCTGGGTGGACCAGGGCTTCCAACCTTGCAGGCGAACAGCCCAGCCAGCACAGAAACCCTATGGGCACCTCCCAGGATCAGACCCCTAGGCAGCCCACCTCCAGTGGTCAATGAAGGAGTCTTGAGGTTAGGTCTACGGTTAGCATTCATTCCAATAAAGGTGATCCCTCCCGGCCCCTCACTGAGACACACAATTTTAGTATCGTCATGGAATGACTTCGTAAATATTTCCAAATAACAGTCTTAAAAGTCCCTGTTACATTCCTTTTAAAATGCTAGCAGGAAGAAAGACTCAGAAAAAAGCACAACCTTTCATCCTGTTTAAAACCCTATAAAAACTTCACTAATGTCTTGTTATTTTCTCTTTCTCACAAGACCTGTAACAACCCTGGACAGGGCTTCACAACAGGGTGCAGGCATCCCTTAAGTGGAAATGATCAGACCGACTTTTCTTCGCGCAAACACCTCTTTGAACAGAGAGATTTGGAGCCAATCGCGTTGCCCACGGGGTGAGCGCCTCACAGGACTGCGAGCTGCGTGCACTCGGGCGAAAACGGCCGCGACAACGCCGCTCCTGACGGAAGGGTGCGGTTCCTCCCCGCCCGCGTGCCGGCCGGTCCCGGCGAGCACAGAGGGCCCCGCGTGCCCACACCGCCCGAGAGGGGCAGGTCTCCGGCCTCAGGGGCCTGGCGGGCTTCCGGTTCGAGTGACGTCTCAGGAAACGAGCGCACTGTAGGCCGGGTAGGAAGTCGAATCGAAGGGGAGTGCGAGACAGGGCTGGGAAGGCCTTTAGATACGTCTGCCGCGTATCCCACGTCTTTGTGTGTGTGTATGGGGGGGACCCTGGGGAAAAGCGCCCGCGATACAAAAGGTGTCTCAAAGCTCTACGGTCACCAAGGCCTAGGCCCGCGCGGAGTCACAGGCTTCTGGAGCCCCGAGGGCAGGAGGAAGGAGAGCGACACCAGGCCGGCCTCGGAAGCCGCTGACACCGCCTAGCGGCGGAGTCGGGGCCGTTGCGCACGCGCACGCGCACGCGCACCACGCCCGCTAACCCAACTGCAAGCCAGCATCTGCCCAGGCTTTCCAACCAGGGGAAAGGGCAGTTGGGAAGGGCCCGAGAGGAGTATGGGTGGGGACCTGGCCGCTCGGGAGGCTTCTATTGGCTCGTATTACTCCGCCCCCGATTCCGATTGGCCGAAGGTCGAGCGCACGGGCGGCGCACGCTCCAGGGCGCTGCGCGGCGTTCGGCCGGCCACTGCGGCGCAGCCAATGGGAGCGGCCGGCTGAGCGGGGCCGTCCCGGCGCAGGGTCTCCCGGGCGCGTGGGAGTTGGTAAACAGATCTGCAACGCGTGCCTGTGCCGCCAGCACTGCTGAGGGCGCGCAGGGGCGGGCGGCGCGAAGGTGACCGTGCGTTTCGGAGCCTTGCAGCGGGGTAAGATCGCTGCCCCGGGGTCTGTCGCGAAGTCGGGGCGCCGCCTGGCTGTGGCCCGATCGGGGCCCACCACGCGCAGGGCCCTTCTTGCATTCTCTTCAACTGACAGCGCGGCTTCTCCTGGGGGAGTTTCCATTGCCTTGAGCCCCGGGGCCGTGGGCGCACCCCAGGATGCAGGGTGGGGGGCTTCCGGCACTACCTCGGTGCCAACCATAACCTGGCCAGGAGGAAGAAGCTTGACCCGCGTGGTGCCGCGCTTTGGTTCCTTGGGAACTTCGAGGCAGCCCGGTGACCCGCCGCTCCAAAGTCCATGCCTCTTGGGCTCTGATAGAACTTTTCCTGCCTCCTGGCTCCTGATAATGGTTCTCTCCCGGACCGTGAGCAAAACTTCACTCTGTGACTTGGGCTCTTACTGCGCAGGCTGCAGATTAGTGCTTCAGCTTTACTCGCTTGACCCGAGACAGCTGTTGAGTTTCACAGGTGCAGGTTTGGGGCGAACTTGGAACACGCGGTCTATCTAGAGCTTCGCTTTCGCTACCCCCGCCTTTTTTTTTTCTTCTTTCCCTCCCTTTTGGTACGTTTTACTGCATCTCCAAGCATTGGAGGTTTTGAGAGTGCTCTGGGCATACCTCAAACCTTGGGTTCTCCTGGTGCACGGTGGGCACAGCCTCTTTTGCCAAACCCAGGGTCTCTTCTCCCCTGTGCTTGGGTTCCCGGAGGGAACGCTGCGGGGATAGGTCTGGGTGCTGATGACCTTTATTTTAGCTGAAAACCTCCTGAAGAAAGAAGCTGTGTGTACCTTCCTGGCTTGGGTCAAGCCTGCAGCTCACTGGAACACCATGCTCACTTGGGCCTTGGGTCTGGGTGACAGAGGGCTGAGGACATGCCAAGCGACCTCCTTGCCAAAGGGTTTGAGCTTGCTTTGATGCCAGTCAGCATGCGGTAGGTCATACTAGCAGAGTGTCTCTTGGAGGAAGGGGAGCTGGTGACTCCGGGAGCAGCATCTTTCAGACTCAAATAGTGTGTCTTTATGTGCAGACGATGTAAGATTGTCACTGTCAGGCTGACCTCCGGCGATTCAAAGGGAAAGTGAACCAGGTGTCTGTCCTCTCCCTGATTTGTGTTAAGATGGAATTTCTCAACCGCAGGACTGCTGTTTGTTATAGGGGACTGTCATGTGTGTTATATGGTGTGTAGCATCATCCTCGGTGTACTCACTGAGCACCTTCCTCTGTGATGTGATCATCAAAAAATGCCTCCAGATCCTGCTGAATGTAAGGCTCAAAAGAGGGCCTTTTTTGTGCATCAAGGGTCCTTTTGGGGACTTGTTTATGAGTAGTTAGGTTTAGGCGGAAGGGCATTGTTGTTCCCCGCCCAAAACAAGTAGTAGACGTCACATAGGTTGGACTTTAAAGGAGATACCCATCTGCCAGTGGAGAGTAGGAGTCTGAGCCCTGTGGACATTTATTGTGCCTTCTAGGTGCATGGCAGTGATTGGACCCAGAAATGGGAGACTGCTGGGTTTTGCGTTTGGGATCTCTGGAAAACTTTGGGATCTATTCATATAAAACAAGTTTGAGTGATTTTTGTTGTTGTTTAAAGGACCAAGCAAACAACTTCAAGTTACCAAATTCTGGCAGGAGGGCTTTATCTTCGTGTTTTGCTCAGGCATTTCTTGTGTAAGTGTGATTTGAAGGAGAAAGTGTGAGCCTACATTTTACGTATTCTTGAATGTCTTTACATGTGTTGCCTGCCTCTTGTATTAAATCAGCTATCTGAGGGGGTAATGGTGCACGATGGCCTGGGTATCATTTGCCCATTTCTTTTGTAGTTGATCAAAGCAGGTCCATAAAGATAGTGTGCCATTTCTTTTCACGCAGAGAAAGATGCTTTCCTTCTGGGTTCAGATTTTGCCCAGAATTTATGCCACAATCAAGTCCTAAACTGATAGGGACTTGGAAAGGTAAAAATAGTGGTACTTGCGTGAGGCCTGTGCAAGGGAGGCCTCCCAAGCCTTTCGCATGAATCTCCTTCTCGAGTTTTAACTGTCGCCGTAGCGTGGGATCAGGATTTTCCTGTAACATTCTTTGGCCAGTTGCAGGGCATTCGGGGTGCCCTCTGTTGCTTGCAGAATAGACTCAGGACAGGGAGGTCATGTCACAAAGAGGAACTTAAAGAAGTATTGGGAAACTCCAAATTTAGTAGGATGAGTTTCCATGAAGAGCCATGGATCCTGAGTCATTGTCTTTGTCAGTTGAAACCAGAACTGTGTGCAAAATTAGACAGGAATATTTGGGTAGAGAGTTGTCTTGATTTGACAGTACCGTCTGGAAATAGTTCTGGCACTCTTGGTGAACAACCGCCAGGACCTTGGGAGAGCCAGTGTTTAAGGAGAGCTGGCGGGCGGGTGGGGGCTGCTCAGGTCGCCCTCCTCCTTCGGGAATTGTGCAGATGGAGGGCTGCAGCCCTGATGACCCTGGGGCAGGGCCAGGGCATGGGGTGAAGTTCATGTGGGGAGGAGTTTGGGCACCTTGTGCACCCCAGGGTCCACTGGTCTGCTCACTGCATGTTGTTTGTTGTGGAGTCACAAACCTGTTGCTTAGCTTGACCTCTGCCTTTGAGGTCAGGGGATCACACAATATTGATATGGAGTACTGAGTCCAGGCCCAGTGCCCATCTGCAACCTTAATTCTTAACATATAGATATGAGGACATAGTTCTGTTCCCATCTTGATATATATATATATATATATATATATATATATATATATATTTACATGTGTACATGCCTGTGTTTAAACTCTCTAACAATCTGGCATTCTGTGATGCTCACCTTCCCGACATGATTGCTGAAGACAAAATGGGTTCATAAGCAAATGTGGTGAAGAAAGCTGATGGTGCCCGGCTATCAAAAGATATAGCGTCTGGGGTCTTAAAGGCTTGAAGATAAACAAGCGGCCATCTAGTCCAGAAGCAACAAAGCCAACATGGAAAAACACACCAGCCTGTGTGTTCATGAGGTATTGATGGGATCAGGTATCAGGCATTTAAGACCCAGAACAAAATCATACCAAAGGTGAATGGGGATGGGGGGACATGGAGTGGAGACCCAATGCCCATCTGGAGACAATTTGACATCCCCTCCCAGAGGGGTCACAGGGAAGAGATGAGTCAGTCAGGGTGTAATATAGCACCGATGAAACACACAACTTCCCTCTAGCTCTTTGGTGCTTCCTTCCCCCCACTATCATGACCTCAATTCTACCTTATAAATCAGATTAGACCAGGACATGCACACTGCTACAGATAAGAGCCCACAACACAGGGAATCCAGGATAGATAAACCCCTCAGGGCCAACAATGAGAGTAGAGATACCAGAAGGATTAGGGGAGGGTGGGAGGAAAAGGGAATTGATCACAAGGATCAACCTAGAACCCCCTCCCAGAGGTCAAAGGAAAAGTGGATGAGGGACAATAGAGGATGGCGTAAGATATGGAAATAATAATCTATAACTTATCAAGGATTCATGAGGGAGGGCAGGCAGAGGAGGGAGGGGGAAGAAATGGGGAGCTGATATCAGGGGCTCAGGTGGGAAGAAAATTCTTTGAAAATGATGATTACAGCATATGTGTAAATGTGCTTGACACACTGGATGACTGTATGGATTGTAATAAGCCATGTAAGAGCCCCCAATAAAAGTATTTAATATATAAAAAAGGAATATTGATATGGAAATAAGTCTGGAGATTCTTTGATCTTCATCCTTAGGTGGAATTTATTTTCAGTGGGTACATATTTAGAAAGATTCATGAAAGTGTTCCTCAGTGTTTTGCAGTCAACCCGCCAACATCACGTCGCAGAATCAGTTATAATACAGTGACTGCTCTCTTGTTCTGAGAGTACTGCCTTGGGAAATACACATTTAGGGCAATCAAAATATCTATAATAAAACTTTTGCCAGCTCGACGATTTTGCCACATTCAGTTTCATGATGACACATGCCTCCTGGGGCGTGCCTGTCACCGCTCTCCTCTTCCAAAGAGTTCGGCACCCTTAACAGAAGCGAGTGCCCTCTAAGCAGAGACTCCCACGTTTGACTTGCTTTTTGTTCATCCCACCCGCCTTCATCTGCTTTGTTGAAAATGCAGGAGAAGTAGTCTCCACTGGGGGAGAGGGTTTGAACTTGGTCCAGGCCTGGAAAATCTCTGGTGTTCTGGGGGCAGTGGCAGGGGGTGGGGGGGTTGGGGGTGTTAGAGCCTTCCAGCTTCTGGTCCTGAAGAAAAGCCTGTTTGGGGATCGTGAGTGGATCTGGTGATTTGCATCCCACTGAATAAATACGGATCGCCTGTCTGCCTTGAGGAACCCTGGTGGCACAGGGATCGCATGCTGGGCAGCGATCTGTAGGGTCAGCAGTTCAAAACCACCAACCACTCTGAGGGAGAAAGATGAGACTTTCTAGTCCTGTCAGGAGTTAACAGTCTCGGAAACCAACAGGTGCATTTTGCCCTGTCCTGTAGAGTCACCTTGAGTCGACATTGCAGTGAGGTGGTTTTGTTTTTCGTTTATCTGCCTTGATAATGACATCGTGAGGTATATAAAAGTGCCTAAGACCAGGTCCCTGACCTTCGAGAACTTAAAGCATGGCTTACAGGGGTGGTCTCCGTGTTGTTTGGACTAGGGGCTCTCGGAACTGAAAGGCGGGCCTCTGAGAATAAGCACCGTGTCAGCAGGAGGGGTGTGTGGGGCAGTGCTTTTCAAAGGTCTGTGATGAAAGAACCAGTTATTCCCTGCCCCCTTATTTGCCTTTGGAAAACACCATGTAAAAGTCACGACAGTGCGAACTTGCTGGAGAAGTCAGCACTGCCAGAATCTCCCTGCTGACTACATCGCCTGTCTGTGAACCACTCTTAGAGAGAGAAGCCTGGGTTTAGGCAGTGGCTCCCTGTGCAGAGGTGAGGCCGTCAGGGTGGGGAGCACAGGGGTGTGAGGGGCTGGGCCGGGGAGCAGATTGGGCGAGTCTTCCTCTTTAGTGGAACCAGCCTTGCGAGCTGCTGCTTTGAGTGTAGCTCACACTTGTGTTGTTGCCACGTGTCCTTTGTCATTTCACCTCAGGAGGAGGGCTTGTGTGCTTCCCCTGGTAATCCAACTCCATCCAGAGAGGGCCACCTTAGCACCTGTTCCTCAAGAGGCTACACCTATGACCAGGGCACCAGGAAAGCGAAGACCATGGACTCCCCACCCTCATGGGTAGACAGTCTGCTGGGGGAGACTGGTGGGTGGGAGGCAACTGCCTAGGACCTGACAGGCATAAACCGACTGTTGGAGGACCCAGAGCTGGGGGCAGTGGGGCTTGGAAATATGGCTTCCTGCCTGGGAGGCTTAGGAATTGGATCCTGGAGGCTGAGCTTGGTTTCAGGCAGGGGAAGAGCTTTGTGAGCTGCAGCCTTGGCTGCAGAGTGGGGGCAAAGGTTTGGGGGTGTGAATGTCTTGAGTCTGACTGGGGCCAGGGGAGGACACACTGGCTCTGTGTGGAGAGCGTGTCTGGTGAGACGGACATGGAGGCAACACTGTAGTGGCTAGTGAACAGTGCAGGTGGCCTGAGTCATGAAGTGGTGTGTGTGGAGAGACAGGGAAGGTAGAATGCAAGGCCTAGAGCAGCAGTTCTCAACCTGTGGGCCGTGGCCCCTTTGGGGTCAAACGACCTTATCACAGGGGCCACCCAATTCAAAACAGTAGCAAAATGACAGTGATGAAGTAGCAACGAAAATGTTATGGTTGGGAGGGGGTGTCACCACAACACGGGGAGCTGTATTAAAGGGTCGCAGCATGAGGAAGGTTGAGACCTGCTGGCCCAGAGCAGTAGATGTTCTGCAGGTAAACCTTCTAATGCAGAGGCTGGTTGCACACAGGACTGAGATCTCAGTTTGAGGGGAGCTTGATGGTGGATTATGGTGCCATTCCTTAAAACAGGGTGCTGGGGGAAGGAGGAACTGGTTTGGGGGAGATGGTGATACTGGTTTTAGACATGATGGGGTTGAGGTACTTGTGGGACTAAGTTTTCTAACTTATTTTCATCCATGTATAATGGGAATATGCTCCAACTCACCCTTTTTACTATGGGGTTCTGCACATTGGACACCTGAGGCAGCCACTAGCACAGCTCCTTCCTCCTTCCGGCCGGGCCTCACCCTGCTAGCTTTTCCCAGAGGGCTGTTTCCTGGCTGGATGCTCGATGAACCCCCGTGGCCTTGGTGAAGCGGGGTCCTGCCTCTTCACCTGCCGTGCTGTGGTTTCTGGGGGCTGTCTAGAAGGGGCGGGGCCTGCATTGTTCTGCACGTCATTCTTTCTAGATCCTGCTGGGAGCCCGGTGGCCTAGTGGGTTATGAGTTGGGCTGCCCACCTTAAGGTCAGTAGTTCCAAACCCCTAGGGGGAAAGAAGAGGCTTTCTAGTCACGTGAAGAACCCAGAGGGGCAGTTGTACCCTGTCCTACAGGGTCACTGAGTTGGAATCACTCGACAGCAGTGAGTTGGTAGCTCCTGCTAAATACCAGTTTTCCTGTGTGACCATCTGCACTCCGTGAGCGCCTGGCCCTGTCCTGAGCGCAGCAATGGAGGCCCTCACGTCAGTTGTCTCGTTCTTTGGGAGGAAGTGCAGAAACGCAGGCTCACAGAGGGCACCCTGCATCCAGGCCCTTTCTGTCTGTCCTCAGTATGCTCCCTGTGATGCCTGGAGTGTCAGGGCCAGGTGGCAGTGCATTTGCCATCCCGTGGGCTGCTCAGGGGTCATGGGCACTGTTTTACACAAAACATTTAGCATCAAATCTGAAGCCTAGGGGTAGGGCAATGTTCGTTGTCATCCTGGTGCATTTTTTGCTTGGCACAGGTCCTGGTTCCAGGACGATGAAGGTAAGGATCAAGCCCCCATTACCTGCAGGTCGCTACTCTTTGGCACAAACATCAGAATTCTTGTGTTTGTCACTCTCCTGAACACATGGACAGCAAGCACCTGGTGAAGCAGTTGCTGGGCCCAGTGTTAATGGGTCAGGCTGACTGAGGTTTGTGCTTAGCCTGGGTACATTAGAGAAACAAATCCACAGAAACTCATGTATAAGAGAGAGTTTTATATAAAGGTTAAGTGCGCATCAAGAAAACATTCCAACCCAGTGCTGCCCAAGCCCACAAGTCCAACATTAACCCATTAACCCTATGTCCAACACCAATCCACAAAGTCCTCCTCCATCTCACAAAACACACACTCTGATGCCGACTGCAGGAGGAAAGCCAAGTCAGTGAATGTGTAAGCATCTCAGCGCTGGCTGGGGTCTCCACACGGCTGCTCCAGCACCCAGGGCTGCATCGGGGTAGGTCTATGTGGCTTCTCCTTGGGGATGTCTTGCAGGAAGTGAGCCTTGCAAGCTGAAGCAGGAAACTGGCTAAGGCAACTGCACCCTGGTCCGACTATCAGAAATCAAGAGACCCGCGAACTAGAAAGACGAGGCTCACTGAGCCATTTATCTCTCCACCCTTCAATTAACCCCACATGTGTTTATCGGCCAGGTTGCCACAATAAACTACCTCAGTGCTCAAACCTGCATGCAGTTTGTGTGTATGAGCTGGACAGATGTGTCTTCTGAAGAACAACTACCTGTGGACTTTTCTCCGCCTCTTTCCTGTCAATCTTTCTCAGAGACAAGGAGTAGCTTGAAGAGAAGAAACATCACCACATGGTGGTGTCTGTATATTTCCCTGGTGCTCAAAGCTCATACTCATACATGCGAAGCACCCCCCCGCCCGGGTTGATTTGGCTCTGGGTTCTAGAGGAGGGGACGAGGTAGGTAGAGAGTACCCAGGTCGAGACTCCCACTGATATTTGACTTTTGGCATGGAAAATGTAGATCTGGATAAGAGAGGTGTCTTCTCACTAGGAACTTACCATCCATGCTGGGATCGGTACATCTCTACCAGACGGTGCCTTGACCGTAGAAGAGTATTTCCCAGGGTGGGCAAAAGGTGGAAGGCCAAATATTCAGCATTTCTTTCTAGCTCTTGGACACCCAGTGTGCTCTTCAGTTGGGGGGCCCTGCCTTTGCCCTTTATTTGTGTCTGGGACACATCTGGTTCTAGAACAAGCTTTGTCCCCCTAATGGGTGGGTGGGGTTGCTGGTGCTGAGGTGCATGGACACACGTTTCAGGGTGGACCTTGCTGTGCTTCCCTGCTGTGGTCTTTTGAAAATGGTGTTGACCTGGGCCAGGTTTGGTATGTGCTTGTCTCTGGTCTCCCCGGGTGGTCGGAGGGAAGAGCTGGAGCCTGGAGTCAGAAGGCATGGATGGGGAGCTGGGGGGTTTGGGGAAGAATACTTAACCTTGCTGAACATCAATGATTGGGGCTAATACTTACTCACAGGGAGGTCGTAAGGATTAGCAGTAATATAGAGTGACAGGCACACAGAAGGGAATAATAATTAGCCATCCTTGTTGTTATTACTCTTTCACCGAAATACTGAATCCGAAGTAAGTTTTTGAAACATGACTATAAAAACGAATTAGATGTGTTTTAAAAGGAGGGTCTCCACGTGGGCATCGTGTACAGTGTGTGGAATATAAAGTGTGCTCGGTGATTGTTTGAATGTTGCACAATCCTGGGAGAGAGGCATGTGGGAGGATGGGACATCTTTATGTTGAGAGTTGACAGTTGTCTTCCCCGTGCAGTGCTCCAGAGCCCAACAGTGCTTAGCACTCAGTGCAGTTTGTGGAGCTCACTTTAGAGGGATTGTCTGAAACTGTTCTAGGAAATAGTTCCTGACCCCAATCCAGTGATTAGCTTTTTATAAAACAGTCACTGTATTAGTTTCCTGTTGCTACTGTAGGATGATTATTTTACTGTCCTGGCGCTCAGCAGTTCAAAATGGCTCTCCCTGTGCTAAAATCCAGGTGCTGACAGAGCTGGGGTGCTTTCTGGTGACACTTGCCTTTTTCAGCCTCTAGAGGTCGCCTGCAGACCTTGATTTGTGGCTCCTTATGTGTGATTGTGTCTTTTTAGCTTCTTGCTTCTGTTCATGTTTCCTCTTCCTAATGCTGAGCCTCTTGTCTTTTTAAAAGGGCCTGGTGAACACATTGGGCTCACATGAGTAATACCCCATTTTGAAATCTTTTTTTTCCCTTTTCTTTTTTTTCACATTTTATTAGGGGCTCATACAACTCTTATCACAATCCATACATATACATACATCAATTGTATAAATCACATCCTCACATTCCCTGCCCCATTCTCAAGGCATTTGCTCTCCACTTAAGCCCTTTGCATCAGGTCCTTTTTTTCCCCCCTCCCTCCCTGCTCCCCCCTCCTTCAAGTGCCCTTGGTAATTTATACATTGTTATTTTGTCATATCTTGCCCTATCCGGAGTCTCCCTTCCCCCCCCTTCTCTGCCGTCCATCTCCCAGGGAGGAGGTCACATGTGGATCCTTGTAATCAGTTCCCCATTTCCAACCCACTCACCCTCCACTCTCCCAGCATCGCCCCTCACACCCCTGGTCCTGAAGGTATCATCCACCCTGGATTCCCTGTGCCTCCAGCCCCCATATGCACCTCTGTCCTATCCAGTCCTGCAAGGTAGAATTCGGATCATGGTAGTTGGGGGGAAGAAGCATCCAGGATCTGGGGGAAAGCTGTGTTCTTCATTGGTACTACATCACACCCTGACTGACCCATCTCCTCTCCAAAACCCCTCTGTGAGTGGATCTCCAGTGGCTGACACTTGGGCCTTGGGTCTCCACTCTGCACTTCCCCCTTCATTCCCTATGATATATATATATATATATATATATATATATATATATATATATATATATACATACATATATATATATATATATACGCACACACACACATATATATATACATATCTTTTTTTTTTTTTTGCATGATGCCTTATGCCTGGTCCCTTTGGCACCTCGTGATCGCACTGGCTGGTGTGCTTCCATGTGGGCTTTTTTGCTTCTAAGTTACATGACCGCTTGTTCACCTTCAAAATCTTTAACTTACTCAGATCTGCAAAGTCACTTTTTACTATAGTCACAGGTTCCCAGGATCAGGATGTGGTGTCTTAAACTCAAGCCCACTGCCTTTGACCGTGACTCGTAGCGACCCTAGATGGCAGAGCAGCACTGCCATAGCCTTTCCCGGTCTGTAAAATCCCACCTGTATGACAGCCTAGAACTGCCCCATCGCCATTCAAGTCTAAATTGTTATGGCCGCATCCTGCCACATCTTTCTCCCATGGAGTGGCTGGCTGTTGGGTTCAAATCACCAACATCTGGTTAAGAACCGAGAGCTTTAACTACTGTGAAACCAGGGTTGCTTGCACTCACACTTGTAACTTGTGGGGGGCGGGTGTAGGGGAAGATTTAGGATCATTAGAGATGAGAGCCTGCGCACAGAGAGCTTATCATTTGAGGAGAAAAGGCCAACCAGGCCCTGCCCACTCATAGTGACACTAGAGCATCGAGTAGAACTGCCCCATAGGGTTTGTGAGGCCATCAGTCTTTATGGATGCAGACTGCCTCGTCTTTCTCCCTTGACAAGACTGGTGGGTTTGAACCAGTGACCTGTTAGTAGCCCAGCACTTACCCCACCGTGCCACCAGGGGTCCCGGAGAGAAGAGGGTATGTGTAAAAAGATAATTGCGAAACAGGGCAGGATCTGGTCAGCATGGGGAGATGTAGAACAACTACATGCAGTAGAATCCTGTCAGGTGTTTGAACAAAATAAGGGAAAACTTCATGGTTTAAATCAGGAAAGGTGTTGGGCCAAGGAGACCAGAGACACTCATAAATGTTTAAGAAAGAGCTTTATATCAAGAAATGATTGTATATGAGGAAAACATCCCAGCCCAGTCCAACTCAAGTCCACAAGCCCAATACTAGTCCATACGTTCCTCTTCAGACTCACGCAGCCACGTGCAGTGTTACAGAATGCAGGCCTGGCACACAGTCATGTGGATCCAAGGAAGGTCAGTGGAAATGTGGCAGGGCTCTGCAGCTCTCAAGGTGGCCAGCAAGCAGGAAGGTGAGTGGGGAGGGAAAGCGGAAGTCTCCAGGAACCTCCTTATGAGAAGGACAGACCCACAAGGAGGCCTGATTGGCAGGTTGGACTCCACCCCTACACTATTATGCTGCTTCAAGTTGACACGAAATTATGTAACCACCACAGTGTGTGTGAGGGCTGTATCCTTTATGTAATCATACTTTCTCAATCTGTATGCTGAGCAAATGATCCAAGAAGCTGGACCGTGTGAAAAAGAACGAGACATTCAGATTGGAGGATTCGTTACCAACCTGCGATACACCGTGCCACAACCGTGCTAGAGCAGAGGATTTGAAGCGCTTCCTGGAGAAGATGAGAGACTGGGCTTCCATGTGGACTACACTGGGGCATGCTCGAGAGTGCCAGGAGACCCCCAGCAAGCTGATGCTGCACTGGGGTCAAACACAGCCGTGCTCGTTAGGACTGTGCAGGACCAGGCAGTGAGTCAGAGCACTGTGTGTCAGGTTGCTATCAGCCAGTACCAGCTGCCACTGAACAACAACTGCACTAGCCTGAGCTCAACTGGGATTCAGCGTTTGGAGGAAGGAAGGCCAGTTGTGTCCTTCAATGAAGGGCCAGCCTTAGGCAAAGCTGGCAGCCCTGCTGTTTGCCTGTGCTGAGTGATTTCCCCCCCTCCCCCACCTCTCTCTTGAGAAGACCTGTTGAGCCTCTGTCCCCAAATTGGGATGGCCATGCTTCATCTGCCTGGCATCCCGTTCGGAGCAGTTGTCTTCTGACGAAGGACAGTGGGTAAGCAAGGGCAGGGTGCTATTTATAACACAGTGACCTGCCTCCAGATCTCTGCTCAGCCTCCTCTGGAGAAGTGCTCAAGGGACGTGCAGTGGTGTCTTTGAATTAACATTTGCATGAATACTTACGTTATAAAATTTAAGACTAGATAGTGAAGATTGTTCTTATATAATTTGTTTTCTACTCTAAAATAGTGCATGTTCTTTGTAGAAAACGCAAAGAAGGGAAGAAAATTAAAAAAAAAATCTGTTATCTCACCACTCGGAAAAATATTGTTAAAAGTTTTACTCTCTTTCTCAATCTGTTATCCATTCATCCATCCTCCCTCCCTCTCTCTGATTGCCAAAAGCTAGACTTTGACCCTTTGGGGAGATTGCAATTCCACTCCAGATATACTTACTGAATCGTAACCTGCCTTTTAACAAGATCACCAGGTGATTCTTCGAGAGTCTCAGGTATTCCTTGGGTCTATAGATAGGTGTCAGTTAACAACGACAACACTTTCTGTAGCGCAGGATTGCATTTGGATGTTTGGGGACACCGTATTAAAACCCGAGGAAAGGCAGTTCTGGGTCTTCCTTGCTGATGCTGCGACTGTCAGCGGAGCTTGGGGGAATGGGCTTCGGCGGTGGCAGCAGCTGAAAAGCCAGTGCAAGTGGTCAGAGTTCCTCCAGCCCTGCCTGCTGCTCTGTCTCCCATCCTGTGAGCCAGACAAAGCCTAAAAGCCCACACCCAGAGCCATGCCCTGTGTTTCACCAGCCTGCGCATCTGTGGTCCAGTGCGGCAAGAGTCTGGTCTTGAGTCTCTAAAACCAACCAATAACAACAAAGACCTGTTGCTGCCAAATCAGTCATGACTCATAGCGAGCCCACAGGACAGAGCAAAACTGCTCCTTAGTGTCCCCGAGACTAAATCTCTGTGGGAGTAGACAGCCTCATCTTTCATCCCGAGAGAAGCGAATGGGTTTGAACTGCTGATCTTACGGTTAACAGCCCAACATTTATCCCACTGCAGGGGGCAATGATAACCAAAAGGAGAGCTGTTTTCCCTTTAAAACAAGACGACACTCTGAAAACCAAACCAAACCTTATGGTTCTCAACCTTGGTGATGCTGCACCCCTTTCATTCGGTTCCTCATGTTGTGAAGACACCCCACCCCCAGCCGTAGAATTATTTTCATTTCTACTTCGTAACTGTCATTGTGCTGCTGTTGTGAGTCGGGCGACCCCTGTGAGAGGGGCTGCGACCCGCAGGTTGAGAACCACCGCCCAGGGGACCACAGCGGGACGTTGCCTAAAGGAACATTAAGTGACTTGTATGCAATAAGTTCCCGAGGATCTTGTTAAACGGTACATTCTGACTCAGTATGTCTAGGGTGGAAATGCAGATTCTCAGTAGGGTCAAAGCAGATGAACTGTTTCGAAGCCCTGGATTCTCGGTGTGAGCCAATCCCAAACATCGTAGGCGTTCCCCAGCCGTGAAGGGGCAGCTGTAAGTCTGATCGACCAGCGCTGTACCCAGTGAAAGCCCAGGCTAATGTGTGCAACTGTTCACTGAAAGTTGGAAGTTTAAGTCCACCCCAAAGTCCTGACCATCCGTGCCTCCCAACTCAGCCCCTGACACTCCAGTGGGGCACAGCTCTACTCAGACCGGGGCGGCCGGAGTTGGAGTGGTGCTGGCACAGTGCTAGGCACTGCTAGGTACCAGAGGTTCAGAGGAAGGCGAGATGTGGGGCCCACGGGGGGAAGCCAGGTCCCCAGCTAATTGAGAGTGTGGTTCGGCTGCGGTGGTGGAGCAAGGGGCGCACTAGGGAAGGCTTTCAGGAGGTGGGGTGGGGTGGGGAGGGGCAGTGTAAGTTGCAGCCCAGTGAGGGCACAGGGGTTGTACCATGCATATGGAGAGGCCGCAGGAAGAAGTCCCGTGGGTTCCAGGAGTTGGGGTCTAGAACACAGAGCGAGTGGGCAGCCATGGGAAGTGGGAGGCTGAGGGTGCAGAAGCCCGGGAGTGATTGGATGGAGTTTCCCTTTTAGACTGCTCGCTCTGGCAGTGGAAGCTTGGGACGGGTGAGCAGTGAGGAGGGCTGGGGAGAAGTGGGCAGTGGCGGCAGCATTGCTCAGGGTGGGGAGCCCTGTGAGGGCGGGGCGGTGGTGGTGAGGTCTGTTTAGGACACGTTGAACCTGAGGTGCCGGTGAGATTCCCGGGGTGATGTGCACATAGCTCAGGGGAAGCAGGCTTTTCCTGAGATCTGTCTGCAAGGTGTCCCATCGTCCGCTGTTTGTCATTGCTCAGCCCTGTGCCCGAGCCCATCGCTGTGTGAGTCCGTCCCGTGGAGGGGCGCCCTCGCTTTTGCGGACCCTCTCTTTACCTTCCTAGCCCAGGGTCCTTTCCTGTCCACGGCTGTTCCTGATGATGGCTCCAGAGTGAGTCAGCCCAAGTCCTGCCGTCCTCCCCGCTAAGCGGTATTCCGGTGGCATTTCTTCTGAGACTGGTGTGTCCGTTCTCTCTGCAGTCTACAGCAGGGTATTCAGTTGTCTGTGAGGCACCAGTTTTAACACATCAGCGCTTTTGTCTTTGTACATCATCCAACTTTTGCATGCAGATGAGGCAGGTGGCAGATCATGGCTCGAGCCAGCCTTTTTTCCCTCTTTGTACCCCATAGGTGCTCCCAAGCACGATGCTTGTCCTCCATATCTACCTCTTCATTGGCCTGTACTTCCCGGCCAGCACCTCCACTGCCCCCTCCTCAGGGCAGAGGGGCAGGCCTTCCAGGAGGGACTGCCAAGTAGGCTTACAGTCGCCAAGTTCCAGCTTTGTGTTGCTCTCTGGCTAGGGCCTGAAACCTTGTGTAAGAGCCCACAAGGTGAAGTGGGGGTGGGGTAGAGATGATTCCAGTACGGGCCCTGCGCTTGAAGATGAGTCGTGGGGCTAAAGGGAATGTAATTTGCCTATTACATGAACTTCAGGGGCTTTTACTTATTTAAATAGTGACGAAATATTTCCAGGTGCCTGGCTCTGGGTGCATTCCTGGAAAGATTGTGTAGCACCGTAGTGGAATAATTGAATTAGGACCCACACTGAGGTGCTAATAAAGTAGAAGTCGGATTTTCAAGGTTCAGCTTTTGAAAACCAGAATATGAAAAACATCCTGGAAAGGTATTTCCTTGGAGCAGATTGTCTCTCTCCTCTCTAGGTGGAGGTGCCCTTGGGAAAGAGGTGGTGCTGTGTCCATTAGAGTGTGAAGGGGGAAAATGAAACAAGACGGGGAAGGGATTGCTCTGGCAGCCGGGCGGCTGGGGAGGGGTAGGGGCAGTGCCTGCAGTTGATGGCCCTGGTTCTGGCTGTGGGTTAAAATACGCATCTGTGGGGAGTCACTTACAGATGATCAGTGTGAGCTCATGAGCAACATGTGTTGATGGAGAAAGGCAGACGTTTCCCCCAGTGAGTGGCGGAGCACATTTCTGGGATCCTCCCTGTACGTGGACAGGAAGGACCTCCTTCCCGAGGGGCTGGCACCAGTCTCCCCTCCCAGGCGGGACCCCTCCTTGCTCAGGGGCTTGGAGTCCCGTCAGTGTGACCGTCCAGCCTTGTAGGTGGAAAGAAAGGCAACGTGAATGCAGGCATCCCTTGAAGGCAGTCTGGGTTCAGTCCCCGGCCCCCTGGATAAAGGACAACTGCCCCGACCGGAGCCACACGGACGTGTCGGTCCCCAGGGCGCAGAAAAGCTGTGTTCACACTCTGGTCTGACGCGTGCAGTACCGTGATGAGAATGCGTGTGCCGAATTACTGAAGTGTCACGGCTGCTGGGAAAACGGGACCGACCGACTTGCTCGAGGCAGGACCCTCTGGCCTCAGTGCAGTGTCTGCAAAGTGCAGCACATTGTAGGCCTAGTCTTTTTATAGACTTTCCCATTTTGGAAACGTGCCATTTGATAGTAGGGCGCGTGCACTAAGTCTTCGGCGCCTGCAGTTGGTGGACTTCTGAGAGAGTCCGTGGCTGCTTGCAGTTCCCGGATCTGTTGTTCAGTTTTCCTACAGTCCTTTATGACCGGGTTGTCCTTGTTCTCTTTTAAAGCATCACTGTGAACTGACGGAGGAAATCCTCTTCTTTCTTCGTCATGTTTAGCGTCCTCATGCTTTGACCCCAGAAGAGTTAGGACTGGACTCTGCTCTGTACGATTGCAGTGGGCAGAACCCTAAATGGGTTTCAAAAACTCCGCTCCTACGAGTGGGCCCATCACATCTTCGCAGGTCAAATTGGCAGACAAGTCACTGACCAGCTTTGTTCCAGCGAAGCTCCAGGACTTGGGATACCTTGCAGGGAGAACTCAGGTAGACCTCGTTTTAGTCTGAAAATGGCGCCTGAGTTAGGTAGGTCTTGCCATACTTGTTTAAGAGCCGTGGTGGTGCAGTGGTTAAGCACCTGACTGCGAGCTGGAACATCTGGCGTTCTGGCTGGAGAAGGTGACCACCAGCTCCTGCGAGACCACAGCGTCTGCCGTGTAAACGCAGCCTGACAGCAGTGGGTTTGGTGGGGTTTCCAGATCCATTCACAGTTCTCAGGAGGATTTGGCATCAGCAGGCCAAGTGAAGTGCTAGAACCATAGGGGCTTGTGGCCCCAGGGAGACTCCTGTCTTGCGGTCTGAGTTGGATGCAGGGGTGAATCCAAGGTCAGGGAAGACAGCACTGGGCGACAGAGATGACCTTGTAGCCACCAGCAAGACTTCTGCACTGATCCACTGGGTCCCCTGCCACCACCGCGTATCTCCTTGGACCGCTTTCGAATCCCTCCCCGGAGCGCAGTGGACCTTAGGCCACTTCCTTCTCTTCTCCTCTGCTGTGGGTGCTGACAAAGTGGGCCTGATGTCGGGGCCAGAGGCAGGGCCTGGGCAGGCATTGGGCGATGGCACTAGCACATTTGGACAGTGATCCCTTCCTTTCTCCCCAGTTCAAGCAGCTTCAGTGTGGCTTCAGGCCTTGTTGACTGTCATAAAGTGCAGGAACCTGGAGTGGGTCCAAGGTGTGAAATGGCACTGGGTGATAGACTGAGCCAGCCCCTCCCTACCTCCTCTGCTGCCTTTCAAGGGCATGGCCACCTTCCAGAAGCCTTGCAAAATGAGAAAGTAGCAAGCATGCCTCAGATCATCCTAAAGCAAGATGAAAAGTCAAAGCTGCGTGGAAGCCCGGTGCCTGGGAGCGGTCCCTATGTGTTGGAGAAGAAGGTGTTCTCTGAGGGTGGGCGTGGCCCCTCCCCCCCCACCGTCCCAGGCCCCAGTGGGTTTTGCTGTCACTGTGGTTCATGTTCTCTTAAAGAAGAAGGCACTTTCTCAAAGTTGCTGGCACCATGTCCAGGAGTCCCTGTGGTGGGCCGGCCGGGCTGCTGCTCCTGGAAGGTCGGGTGGGAGTCCCAAGCTTTGGTTTAGGACGCTGGTTAATGCGCTTACGTTCCCTGCTTGCCCATCTAGGAATGAGTGTGACCAGAAGGCAGCTTTGTGAGGACAGGCCCCTCTCCCTGCACCTGCTGTCCTGCACCTGCCTCCACGGAGGCCCCGGCAGGCCCCCTTCAGGTCTGCCTGCAGCCGGGCCTTCCCCAGCTCTCTTCCAGCTCTGCTTCCCTCTGAGACTTACACCAGATCCCTGCCCCTAGCTCCCCTCAGCTGGCCAGTTCCTCCGGCCTGCTGCAGGCTCGGGTGATGGCCAGCACGTGCCCCGCCCTGTGAGCGGCTTCTGTGTACAGCGGCTTTCGTGTGACCCAGTGGGAGTGTGGGTGCGTGCACACACACACAACCCCTCCCCTCACTGGCCGGCTCTCTTCTGCTGACGCTGCTGGTTTCCGGCGCTGGTTGGGATCTTACAGTTCCATTGCACTTTGCCTCTGGAATGCTGTTTCAAACACTGTTTGAAACACTTTGCCTCTGGAATGCTGTTTGGCCTCGGGAATGGTTGAGCCGGAGGGCAGGAGGGAAGGGGCCCTCCAGCCTGCAGTGGCTACTAGAGGCTGCCCTGGGCGTGGGGAGCGGTGGGCAGCCCTCGCACCACCCTGCCACTCTGTGGGGAGCTGCTGTGGAGCTGGGATGTTCTCTCCCACCACACAGCTTGGGTGCAGAGGAATGCGCACCGCCCCAGGAGTCAGGGTACCTGGTTAAGTCCTGGTCCCCCGCTTGGTAGCTGTGAGCCTTGGGCAAATCATGCTGCCCCTGTGCGCCTCGCTGGGGCTGCTGTATGGCCGGGCAAGGTGTGTGGGCAGCGTGGTGCGGTGCGTGGCGCACAGCACTGGCTCTGTGGGCATGGCCGCCCCACGCATCTCTCCCTCTGCCCGGGTGCCGGGGAGTGGCAAGGGTCACTTAGAGCCCTTCTTGGCCCTGAGCCCTTCCTGTTTTCCCTCTGCCTGGATCAGAGATGATTGGGGACAAGCACATGGTCCCCTTCTGTTGAGCGTTTCGTTCAAGCTGTGACGGTTGCCTCCTCTTTTCCAGCCCCAAAGGATGGCTGCCATGCTGGGGGACGCCATCATGGTGATCAGAGGCCTTTCCAAGCTGACCCAAGCCGCCCTGGAAACCCACCTGCAGCACTTGGGCCTCGGCGGGGAGCTTGTCATGGCTGCCAGGGCCCTGCAGTCCACAGCCGCAGAGCAGTTTGGCGTAGTCTTTGGGAAGGTGCAGGTAAGGAGGCTGCCCTGCTGGGGGGAGGCTTGGTGTTCTTGGTGAGCCAGGGTGTGAACTGGGCTTGGCTGGTGGGTGCCTCTCGTGTGATGCTGTGGCTCATTTCGTTTACCTGTAGCATCACAGAGCTAGAAAGAGCTGGGGGTGGCTAAGCTGAATGACTGGTCCCTTTATGCAGAGTTATAGTTTGCAATCTTTCCCAGCTACCTACTCAGGCCATGCCTCAGGCAAAGGGGGAGACTGGGCCCACCTCCCGAGCTTCAGGAGTTCCTGGTGGCCCCCATTGTCTGGTGTAGGTGAGGTTAAAGAAATCACAAAGAAATCATCACTTGTCTATCTGGTGGGTGGGTGACAGTTGCTCTGTGATGCTTCTTTCCAGAGTCACTTGTTGAAAGCCCCTCCCTGGCTTCTTTGGTGGTTGTTCGTGTGGGGGGCTGGTTTCTGGAACCCTCCCTGGGTGACCTAGGTGGCATGGCCCGGCTGGGAAATGCAGGTTTTATTGGGCATTTCACTTAACATTGAGCCACTCACAGGAACTCATGGCCATCTGCCTGGGCCGGGTTTCCAAGGCCCTTCTTGCCCTGCCTGCTGCCCCCTGCCATTTTGCTGAAGGCCCCTGGACAGACAGCCTGGGGCTCTGGCTTTCCCAGGTGGCACTGGCATAGCCCTGCTGAGGCCTCTTCATCTCTGACCGCCCTTCGTCCCCACTGTCGGGGAGAAGGTTGCCCTTTGTACCAGGGCCAGAAAGCTACTGTTTCACCGTCCCAGGGGAGAGGTGGTTTTTTTGTTCTTAGGGTTTTTAAAAAATAAATCATTTTACTGGGGGCTCTTACAGCTCTCATAACAATCCATACATCAGTTGTATTAAGCACGTTTGTACATACGTTGCCATCATTTTTAAAACCTTTCTTTCGACTTGAGCCCTTGGAATCAGCTCTTCTTTTTTCCCTCCCTCCCCCACCCTCCTACCCTCATGAACCCTTGATAATCTATAAATTATTATCACTTTCTTACCTTACACCGTCTGCTGTCTCCCTTCACCCACATTTCTGTTCGTCCTCCTGGAGTGGGGGTGGGGGTTACATGTTGATCATTGTGATCGGTTCCCCCTTTCCACTCCTTCTCCCCCACCTTCCCCCTTCCCTCATGGTATTGCTACTCCCGTTACTGCTCCTGAGGGGTTTATCTGCCCTGGATTCCGTGTGTCGTGAACTTCTCTCTCTACCTGTGTGCATGCTCTGGTCTAGCCGGGTTTGTAAGGTAGAACTAGAGTCACGATGGTGGGGTGGGGTGGGGGGAAGTATTTAAGAACGAGAGAAATGCTGTGTGTTTCGTCAGTGCTATACTGCACCCTGGCTGACTCGTCCCTTCCTTGTGAGCTTTCTGTGAGGGGATGTCAGATTGTCTCCAGGGAGAGTTTTAAGCACAAAGAGCACTAAAGATGTGATGGTGACCAGAGCCTGCTGTAAGAGGGCACTGCCCACCTGGGTGTCACCTTGGGCAGTCGCTACAAGGAAGGGGAGGGGGCATCTGTGTGCTCCTGAGTCTGTGTGTGTTTCAGTGGGTCTCTGCATGCCTGTGTGTGTGTATGTGCTAAGCGTGTGCATG
Organism: Tenrec ecaudatus; assembly: GCF_050624435.1. Classification (NCBI taxonomy): domain Eukaryota; kingdom Metazoa; phylum Chordata; class Mammalia; order Afrosoricida; family Tenrecidae; genus Tenrec; species Tenrec ecaudatus. The sequence goes on along the minus strand of NC_134530.1, from coordinate 255,419,053 downwards.
TGTGTCTGTGTGGGCCTGGGTCTCTGTGTATATCTCTGAGGCACCTGCATGCCTGTTTTCATGTGTTCACGTGTGTGTCTGTGTGTGTACATGCTATGAGTTGCTCTGTCTCCTCACATCTCCATTTCTGTTCAGTGCCTGGCTGACCTGCACAAAAACACAGGTGTGCTTCTGAGCTTAAGAACTTCACGCTCTCAGACCTCTGGTCCCTGCTCAGGCTTCTAGACCCTAACCACACCCCACCGCACCCCAACCCTCACCCTGCCTCTCCTGTGTGGGACGCTTGCCAAGAGTCCTTCCTATATCAGTCCCCGCAAACATGCTTTCGGCTTCGGGAAGTGTTCCCTTCCCGAACCTCATCTGCGCCTCTCCTTGCCCCAGGAGTGAGGCTGGCCTCGGGCTTCTCCCTGTGTCTCAGCTAAGGAAGTGGATGCGAGGCAGCCCCAAGGGGTCGAGGTGTGGACAGGCCTGCTCCTCTTAGTCCCTCGGACACGGGGTGATGGTTCAGCACCCCAAAGGATGCATGCGAGCTGTGTGACCGCATCCAGCTTGCTCCCACTCATGCCCCGCACAGTTAGAATTAGACTGCCCTCTTCCTGGCGGGCCCTGGTGGTGCAGTGAGCTACGCACAGAGCTGCTAACCCGAAGGCCGATGGTTCAAACCCACCAGCTTCCCCACAGCAGAAAGAGGAGGCTGCTATCTACTTTCATAAAGATTTAAAGCCCTATCCTAGGGCTTCGCTGTATGTCAGAATCGACTCGATGGCAGTGAACCCTCTTCCTGAGGGGCCAGAAGGGCAGACACCTCCAAGAACCTGAGCCCCTCCGGCCCTCCAAGTCTCTGTCCCTGTTATCACTCAGCAGACACGCGTCAGGGGGTTGCGTAGCCACATCAAGCTCGATGGCGAGGACCCCGGCAGCGCTCTCAGGAGGGGTGGAGTCAAGGGGGCCATAGCCCCGACTCTCCCTCGGATGGCGCTGCCTCTTGAGAGATGCTTGGAGAGAGTTGCCCCCAGATGGCCTGGGGCTCTGCTACCCCATTTGCAGGCTGTGGATTCGACTTAAGTATTTCAGCTTGCTTAGCCTCAGTTTCCCATATGTGAAATGAGAGTGACAGCCAGTGATAGCCAGTCAGAACTCCTCAGCTCCCAGGAGAGAGAGTGGGAGAGTAGAGAGAGTGGGCCTAGGTCTACACCCATGAAGTCTGGGGAGCTCAGACGCCATGGGCATTGGTACACGTCCGTGAGAATCCAGGAGCCCGGGCCGCTGACCGCCCTCAGGAGTTCCCACTTTTCCAGTTACAGCCTCCTTGGCGCTGTTTCTCTTGCCCTGTGAGGTCTTCATTTGGGGCCCCACATCTGTGTGACTATGGGCAGCCCTGTTTGAGATGAGGAAGTAGCAGAGGGGTCAGGAAACTCACAGCCATTCAGAGTTCACGAGCAGAAGGAACCCGACTCTCAACAGAAAAAATTCCGCAAGAACAGACATGTATTTACCCCCAGTTCTGGAGGGCCCCTCCTTGTTTCTGGGTGTGGAGGTGGGCCCTTCCTTGGCAGCCGTCCCCCTGCCCCAGTCTGCTCTGCTATAGCTCAGAGTGATTAGGTGTAGAGCCCACCTTACACTGGTATCTATCACCCAGTGAGCACAGTATAGAAACTCTATTTCTAACAGCATCGTGTCCTCAGGAATAGACGCCAAGATGTTGGGGCAACACCATTCTGCCCAAATATCCACTCCTTGTTGTCGTTGGTACCCCAGTCCCTGTTACAAACCATCCTGTGAAAGCCTCTCCAAGGGCCCACAGATTAAGTCAGCAGTCGGCGCCTGCCTGCAGTGGGGGCTGGGCTCCCCAGCCTGTTCCTGGTCTTGGGCTCTGCTTTCCCTTCTCAAGGCTGCCTATCCTTGTCTAGCTTGGGTTCACTCTCCCCACACCCCTCTTTGGCTGAGATTTCCAGGCGAGGCGCTTACTCCCAGGGGTGCTGGCCCTTCTGTTCCCCTCACCTGGCCCCAGCTTGCTCAGGACAGAGCTCCCTGGCCCCATGGGGTGGGCTGCGGGGGGGGGGGGGGGGGAGGGGCTGCATGCAGAGGCAGGCTGGCGCCTGGGCTTCTGGGCCAGGAGCAGCGTGGTGCCTCCCTGAGCAGCGGCAGTGTGCTGCCTTGTGCAGGGGTGAGGGACTGCTGCCTCTCCTCCCCTCCCCTCCCCTCCCCTCTGAGTGCTGTGTCTGTCCCCGCAGGATCAGGAGAGACATGAAGAGCCATATGCTGAGAGCTTCGACGACCTGGAGGCCGAGTTCTACTTTTCAGGCGCACAGGCCGAAGGAGACTCTGCTGGTCTCTCTGCTGACCGGCCCTCCCCATCGCCCCGGGATCAGACCTGCAAGGAGGGCCCGGCCCCTGCCTATGTGACCAGTGGACCCTTCAGCAACGCTGGCTTCCCAGGCCAGGCCGCCTCCCCCCTGGGCCGAGTGAATGGGAAGCTCTTTGCAGACCACCAGGACCCATTCTCTGCCATGAGCGCTCAGCGAAGGTTCTTCCACCAAGACCAGTCCCCTGTGGGGGGCCTCACGGCGGAGGACATCGAAAAGGCCCGGCAGGCCAAGGCGCGCCCGGAGGGCAAGCCCCACAAGCAGATGGTGTGTCCCAGAGACCTGAGGGACGGGGCTGTCTGGCAGGGGTCAAAGAAGGCCTTTTGGGGGAGTGGGCTGTGAGGCCGGCAGCGCTGCTGCTTTTGTGAGCGGGGCCTGTTTGCTGATCCCATGAGCTCTCTCTCTTCCTGCAGCTCAGTGAGCGAGCTCGGGAGCGCAAGGTGCCAGTTACTCGGATTGGCCGGCTGGCCAATTTCGGAGGTAAGGTGCCTTTTGTACTCGGCCCTGAGGGCCCTGGACAGGGAGGGCATGTGGAGGTGGGAGACGGTGGGGACCCAGTGGTCCCCTGTGTGGGGCGTTAGAAGTGGTGGCAGCGAATGCCCTTGTGTTGGCTATGGGGGACTGTGCTCCCCAGTGTGTTCCACCGGTGGGTGGTCCAGTGACTGGAGGGGCTCTGGCTGTGCTGACCTAGAGTTGAGGTGCAGGTGATGCCCTGCCCGAGGGGCCGCTTTAACTGCTTTCCGTCCACCCTGGCGGCATTGTGGTAGCATTCTGCAAAGAGGAGGGCAGGGAGTGAGCAGAAGTTTTGCCTTGGGCTTTTTAGCACAGACCCGTGACCTGTCCCCGGGACCAGCTGTCCCAGGCCTGCAGTGCAGCAGTGGCAACAGGGTGCCGTGGCCGACCTATCCTTGTAACACGCATTCCAACCCTCTGTGGCCGGGGAGCCTCGCTGTGCTGTCCATTGGAGCTTCAAGTAGCCAATCAACCTGTCATTCTAGACCAGTGGGTCTCAACCTGTGGGTCGCGACCCCCTGGGGGCGTGTCAAACAATCCTTTCACAGGGGCCACCAATTCATAATGGTAGCAAAATCACAGTGATAAAGTAGCAATGAAAATAATTTGGTTGGGAAGTCACCACAACATGAGGACCTGTGTGGAAGGGTCGCGGCATGAGGAAGGTTGAGAACCTCTGGTCTAGATGTTTTCATATATGTGGCATCATCTAATTTTGGTCCTTTTATGGCTACATAATATTCCATTGTGTGTCATTGCCACATTCCGATCATCCATCCATCTGCTGCTGGATGTTAAGGTTGCTCCACCTTTTGGCTGTTGAATATGGTTGTGAAGGTGTATCTGCTTTAAAATATACATACATACATACATACATACATACATACATACATACATCTAAAACTGCTTTTCAAGGAAGTTTACACAGCAAACCAGACTCTCATCTAACACCGCTACACTGTTTGCCCAGTGGTTCTGCACACAGCTGGCTCCGAAGCCCCACTGGGCAGTTTTTCATGTGCTTCGGCTTTGTCAGCATTTGTAGGCAGGCTGCCCTGGTTCCAATGGTCTCTCTCCCAGGCCTTCTTACTGTCCCTCTTGGCCACTGGGTCTGATGGAGAGTTTTTTGTAAGGCAGCACAGTACTCATAGGTGACACTGTTTGATCCACCACTCTGTCACTGGCGAAAGGGTGACCTCATGGAATAGCGTGTGCTCAGGCCTTTAGGAGCCCCGCAGGCAGTGAGCTCAGGGAGTCCTCCGGGCTCGCCCTGTCGAGTAAGTCCCGACTTTCTAAGAATGTGAGTGTGCTCCTGTTCTCTCAGGATCCACCTGCTGGGTCCTTGATCCGAATGGTCCTCTGTCGATTGTCCCTGGTGCTACAGGGCACGTGGGTCTGTCCTTGTCACCTGTATTAGATCTCTAGGATCTACAAGAAGGGGCATTGATGGATTTTAAGGTGATCCCAGGTCTAGTGTTTTGAGAAAGTACCCTACTATTTTCCGTAGTGGCTGCACCTTTTGGAATCTCACCAGCAGGGATAAAGGTCCCAACGCCTTACATCCTCACTAGCATTTGTTTCGTTTCATTTTTTTTTTGATCAGCATCACTTATTGGAGCTTAATCTGCATCTCGAATGGCTTATGATCATGAGCATCTTTCCATGTCTATTGATCACCTGAATGCCATCTTTGGTGAATGTCTGTTCGTGTCTCTTGCCCGTATTTTAATTCGGTTGTATTTTTATTGCTGAGTTGTTGAAGTTGTCTACATATCTCACAGGTTAATCCCCAACACACATATCATTTCTAAAGACTTTTTCCAGTGGTTATTGGCTTGACTTTTTACGTGCATTTGCTTGACGACATCATATTATCATACCTGTTACATATTTACTGTCAAGATGTCTCTATTGAAAGCACAATCTCCTTTTCAGTGATACGCTGAGTATCAGTGAGACCCTTAGGGTGGGGTTTTTGGGGATGCCACTGTAAAGTTCACCTGTTCTCAGTAGGTGCTCCAAGCAATACAGTTAACGACAACAACTTGATTTTTGGCCACTTGGCTCACATACTGGCTTTAGGTGAGTGCTTACTTACAAGGCCATATGTAGCAATTTTTACAGTGAGTCAGTCAGCAGTCTCATTATTTTCATTCTGGTTTTGTTTCGGTGTCTGCCTTCCTTCCCCCTTCTTGCCTTCTCGCCGTCGTTGGCGGGAGACTGCTGAATGTGACTCATGTGGCTTCTGGAGGCTCGTCAGTTCCAGGTCCGTGGGGTCAAGTGTCAGCTAGGCTTGTTATTCAGCGACAGGGGCTGATGAACCCTGAATCTGCAGGTTAGATAGCAGGCTGTTGGTTCACAGGCTGTGAAGCTGATGAAGCCACGGTCTGCAGGCAATATGGGGGGCGGAGGGGTCAGATGATGACAAGCAGGTTGCAGGACCCAAGGAAAGCAAAACTTGGGAGCTTTGTCGGAAGATTATCTGTACGGATGCCTGCCTCCCCCAGAGGAGACTTACAGCTCCGTGGCTGATCACATCCTGGAGACAATTACATCATGTCACAAATGGAGGATGTCTACATCATCACATACTGCCGGGCCCCTTGGATGGGACAAGAGGACCAGGAAGATGGCTGGGCAGTGTCCAGGCTCCGTGGCGTGATACCTTGTGCGTAGCTAGCCATTCCACCTACAAACCTGTGTTAGTGAGAGCCGCTTCAGGCCATGTGCAGGGACTCGCTCTGCTCCTCCTTAGCAGCCAGCGCCCTTGGGGTGCTCCCTGCTCCCAAGTGGGGAAGATTCGCTGGACAAGCGCCCCGGGGAAAGGGCGTGAGAGCCCAGCCCCTGCTCTCCCGCAGGCACCGTGCCCATCCCGTGTTCTCTGCAGCCCTGTGGGTGGTGGTTCTTACCTGCAGTTACAGATGAGGCGGCCGAGACTGCAGCCAGGTGTTCATTGGTGACTAGGACACAGGTCTCTGTTGTGCGAAGGCCCAGTCTGCAGCCGGCACAGGGCCGGGCTAGGTGTGGGCCGCCCACCGCCCCTCCCTGCTGGCACACTTCTGGGAATGGAGCCCTAGCTCGGAGAACTTTGGGGGACACTCCACGGAAGCTTCCTCCTTCCCTCCTGCCTGCGGGTGCCGCACTTTCCCCACCCACCCTCCCCCTTCTCTGTGGGGCAGGTGGGCAGTCCAGCTAGTGGTAGAGAAGGTGGGCTGAATTAGTAAAGGATTCACTGGAATTACTAAAGAGCTTCTCGCAAGGAAGTACCCTTGTACCCCTGTACCCTTTCTGCATGCACCTCCCTGTCTTGTCCAGTAGGAGGAGCTCTTGGGTGTCACGTGGTGACTGCTGCTGGCTCCTTAGGTTCTCTTTGCCCCTGCACCAGGGGAATGCCCTTGAGCCTTGCTCTGTAAACATGCCCAGGGCTTCTGGAAGGTAAAGCCCAAACCACAAGGGACATTTATTTACATGCTCCTGTTCTTAAGTACCTTTCACCCAGGCTTCTTACTAAACTATCCTGCTCGTGGGGTGGTGTTTTGGTCTTCGTTTTCTTTAACCTCTGGTATATCTGTGCTAGAAGCCAAGTGACTGCTCAAGGGAAGGCCAGGTGGGGCCCTAGTGACCTCCAGCGGTGTCTGGCCCAGCCGAGGGCTTGGGCTCTGAAGTGACCTCAGCAGACCTTCCGCCTGGGATGCCTGGCCCAGCCACTCCTGCCTTCCCCATTTCCTTGAAGGCCCGGCCTCCCTTTGTGAGAGAAGCGCCAGCCGCTTTCTTGGAATGGTTGGCACTGTGGTGCAGTTGAGGGAAGCCAGGGGCCTGACAAGGGGCTGTAGAGGCCGTTCTGTGAGCTTCTCCTCCAGGACTTGTCGGCAGCCTAGGCCAGGTCTGGGGCCGCTGCGGGAGAGACCTGCTCTGTCCCCGGCAGCAGAGAGCGCTGTTGGTGCTGTCAGGACGGGGAGGCGCCACGGCCCAGGTTGCTCATCTTTCAGGCTTGCCATCGGGTACCACTAGTTCTTGCTGAAAGGAGGGCCAGCTCTGCCCTCTTCCTGCCTTCATCACGGGTCTAGGGGCAGGTGGGGTTTCCAGGGCAGGTGCCAGGCTGGCTTGGGCTTGTGCCCACCAGCCTCAGGCTGAGCCAGTTGGGCCTGTCTTCCATTAGCCCCCAGGGTCCCAGCTTGGCAGTGGCTGGCCCTTTGGAAGCACAGGGCCACAGAAGGAGGCTGAGGCTTCCCTGGGTGTACCTTTAGGTGTTTGTTTAATGCCATTCCTTGCCCTTGGAGAGCTTTTGCAGTGCCTGGAGCCTAGAAGTGACTGAGTTTGATGGAGCACTTGAGAGCTGGGCAGCTGTGTGGTATGGTACGGTATGGTACAGAATGGTGTATGGGTCTGTGCGTGCATGTGTGGGTGTGTCGGGTGGAGAGGACCACCCCCCAACACGGGCCAGGCTGGGCGATCTATGCACCATCTGCTTCTCTTGTTAAAGCTTCGTCTTTAGACCGGCTCTGTCCAGAAAATTCTAGACACAGACCTCGAAGAAGGTCGCTACAGTTTGAAGGTCATCTCTTTTGCTGAATCGAATGGTGTGCCGGCTAGGGTGGAGGGAGCCAGGCGGTGGGGCATTCGTGTGTAATCGGGGACTGTTGCTCCTAGCTCTGTGTCCTTGGGAGGTTGGCAAGGGTTTTGAGAAAACCGCTCCCCGCCCAGTTCCATATTCAGTGTCCTGTAATTCTTTACGGGACCAGAAAGCCTCATCTTTCTGCCAGGGAGAAACTAGTGGTTTCAAACTGCTGACCTTGCGTTTAGTAGCCTACCATGTAACCACTCTGCCACCAGGGCTCTCCTGCCACAGTTTAGGAGGCACCAGCTCTAGGGAAGGCTGTATTCTGTCCGTTCCCAGGAAAGGTCCTCATTTCCATTTGACGTCTGTGGGCCTGGCGTTCCATGGAAAATTCCATGTGTCTTGGCATCGGTCTGCCCCTGCATCTAGGAGGTTCCAAAGGACATGCTTTCCTCCTGACTTCTTACCCACTGGTACTAAGGGCTCGCTTCTCTCTCCTTCCATCGCTTGTAAGATGAAAGGCCACACACCCCAGGGAAACCCCTTTAACATCCTCCTACCAGGCTGTGACCCGACTGAGGGTATTGCATCCCTCCCTCTAACCCAGGTGACTTGATTCCAGTGTGGAAGATGATCGCATCGTCACAGAACTGCCAAATTACATCCTGATGTACCTGCTCAACCACCGTGAACCACGGCACAGCCAAGTTAACACTGGCACCCACCCAAGAGTGGCCAGGGAGAGCCCTGGGCTTTCTGCCTGACCTGGGTAGCTCTGAGCTCCTCCTGGTCTTATCTCTGCCTTGAGCCTCTTCTGGGTAGTCAAGATCATCAAATGACAGACTACCATACAGATGAGGTTATAAGATTGCATTTTGGTTATAAGATTGCAGAAGAGGAGACCGGGCCTGTCTTGAGCCAACTGTCAGTGCCTGCTGTGTCCTGGCAGGCAGCCGACAGGGTCGGGGCCTGTCCTTTCTGTGTGAGGGCTCAAGAGCCCCCATGAGTTTGGACTGGGGGTACCGGATACTTTCCTAAAACCTTCTGACTCTGCCCCTCCCCACCTGCTATGGTGGTGCCTGCCTTCCAGTTACGAATTGAACCTGAGAGCTCTAGAGCCCTAAAATCTCTGCGTAGCCTCAGAGTGGATCCCTGTGTCATGAGTTTCAGGACAGGCCTGCAGCCTGTGTTCTGTTTCTGTGGCCTGTGCCCCTGGAACAGCAAAGGTGATGGTGGGGATGGAGGAAGAGTTTTGCCAAAGTTCTTACCTGGAACCCAAAGTCAGTATGCCCTCTTCCCACCTTCCCTTCCGTTTCTTCTCCCAAATGCTTGAGAGTGTGTGCCAGGGCCCGAGGTGGGCACATGTGAGTCGGCAGCTGCTGCCCGGGGCTGACTGCCTACCCTCCTCCCTGCAGGTCTGGCTGTGGGTCTGGGCTTTGGGGCACTGGCTGAAGTTGCCAAGAAGAGCCTTCGTCCCGACGACCCCTCAGGTGAGCAGGCTCTTGACTGGGAGGGTGGGTGCCACAGCTGTTCAAGGAGGGTTGGCACCAGGGGCCACCACTCCAACTGCCCTGTGCAGATGGTGTGTGGAGCGTGACACTATTCAAAGGACAGATGGGATTTACCAGAATCTATAACTACGTACTTGGCTGCTGAGTGAAGGGCTAGAACCTTGAGGCCACCCAGAGGCCCCTGGGAAGTAGAGTCTCTCCTGCTTCCAGAAAATCAGCCATTGAGAACGCTGGAGCGGACCCAGCGGTGGCCGGTGTTCATGTGTGTCCATGTGCGTGCATGTGTTCATACGCAAAGGCTTGAAGGGGTTGCTCCCTACTGGCCTGTGTGCTCCTGAGCCCTGTTTGGCCCACGAAGTTGCGTTCCTTAGCTTGAAGCTGAGACTGGGCCCTGAGCTCGCCTCCTCTCCTGGTCTTGCTGCCCCGGACCTCTCTCAGGGCGGGCTGGCCTCAGGCCTCACTGGGCTGTGCTCAGAGACATGTGGCTGCCTCTGTGCGGACAGACGGCTAGGCCCGGCAGTGTGGGTGATGGGTAGCACATGCCCTCTCTGAATGGGGGTCAGCTCTCTTGCTCCTGCTGGTTCAGGTGGCCCACTGTGAACCTGGAAAAGGCCCTGTAGATGGCCCCGCAGGGCTTGGGGGTACTCATGAGGCTGTGAGGATGAGGGGGGCACAATAGAGCCCCCTGCCCGCCTCCTCCAGGCCTCTTGTGTGTGAGTGGGCCTGGAGAGTGGGGCGCTACTCAGGACAGGCTTCCATGTAGCACACAGCTGGCCTCTTCAGGGGACAGGAGCTCATTCTGCTATCCCATACCTGTCCCTGAACACCGTGGGGGGGTCCCCACAAGGAGGACTCCGTCCTGCCTACACGCAGCTTGCTGGGTGGCCCTTGCCCCATAGCCTTCCTGACGGCAGGGCACGGGATCCGAGCCATGCAGGGAGGATGCCTGCAGCGTGCCCTTGGAAGAGGCCTGGCGGAGGAGGACTTAGCGGATAGGTAGTTTTAGTGCGGTCCAGTCGGCTGTGGCGCTGAAGTTTGGGTTTCTCTGGCATGAGAGCCCTGCCCGCCCAGATGGCATCCCTCTGCCCTAGGCTGCCCAAGCAGGGAAGAGGGCATTCTGGCTCTAGGGTCATAGCTGCTGCCCTTTGCCAGGGACCGCAGTGACTAGCTCCCTGGGCAAGGAGGTTGGGGTCCAGGGGCTCAGGTGCCGTGTCCCTGGAGCCTGGCCACAGTGGGAGGCCTGGTGCTTGGACAGGAGGGAGGCCTTTCCTTGGTGGTAGCGCATAGGCTGAGAAATAGAGGGAGCCAACTTGCTGCACTACTGCCCTTCTCCTCAGCCCTCCCAGCGCTGGGCTCTGGCCCTGGGTGCCTGCTGTCCCCACCCCTGCCTTGACAACTGTGGGAGGGGCCCCGGCTGGGGGCTAGCCTGGCAGGGGCTTCTGAGCGGAGATGTAGAGGGGCTGTGTGCTGTCCTTGACCCTGTGGGCCTCTCCTTGCAGCTGCTGACCACCCCACGTGGCAAATGTGCAGTAACCCTCTGTCCAGTGTACCTGGCAGGCCTCCCCAGGCAGCCGGGCTCCTCCAGTAGCCTGGGGAGAGGAGGGTGTGGGGCGTGGTTCCAATGCAAGGTGAGCCTGATGGGCGCCTGGGGCAGGGAGACGTGTAGTGCCCGGCGGCCTGTAGCCAGCGTGGGGACAGGAGGGCGTCTATTGGGTGCCACTGCAAGGCTGTGGGCCATGTGGGACAGGGCCCCTAGTAGGCTGCTCGCCTCGTACCCTCCAGCTGCTCCTCCACGGGGCTGAGCAGGGGTGTCAGGACCTGCCTGAGGGACTCGAGCAGGAAGCCGGGCTAACTCCTGCCTGCCTGCAGGGAAGAAGGCCGTCCTGGACTCCAGCCCCTTCCTGTCGGAGGCCAACGCCGAGCGCATCGTGAGCACGCTGTGCAAGGTGCGGGGGGCCGCCCTGAAGCTGGGCCAGATGCTGAGCATCCAGGGTGAGTGCCCAGGGCACGGGGGACCCGGGCGGTGCGGGGGCAGGTCCAGTGAGGGACGGCCAGGGACTGGGCTGGTGACGGGTGGGGCCGAGGCGGCGGGATTTCTACCCTGATGCCAGTGGTTGGCGTCACGCACAAGCACCTTGCAAGAAAGGCCTGGTGGTGATCTTCCAAAATACTAGCCACCGCGGAGCACAGTTCTGCGCGGGCACACACGGGATTGCCGTGACTGGGGACGACTCAGTGGCAACTGGCATTTGGTGTTCAGACGGTCACTAACGTAGGCTAGAATGTCGGTGTGGTGTAGAAAAGCCTTTGATCACCTGGCCAGTGCCCTCATTCAGACGCGTGTCCAAAGGCGAAGAAACCACACAGGGAAGCCCGCTTGCAGGCAAGTGGCCTGGGGCAGACGAGGAGGGGTTTACTGGACGCTCACTGGGGTCGGCAGTACAAGCCCGCCCGCCTGCCAGCCCTTGCCAGAATCTCTGGGGCAGAATCGACTCGCTAGTGGGGGGCGGGTGTGTGTGTGTATTGTTTTCTGAATGTATTTTTTAGACATAATCTCAATCACAGCTTCCCAAATTTATTTGGCCTACTGAACCCTTTTCAGAACAAAAGGGCACCCTCTTGGTAATTAAGACTGTAAGTAAGCTCTCCCACCCACTGTGGGATCCACTGGCTTAGAAGCCGTCCACTCCCATCAGCCGTCTCGGTGGCCCCCAGCCGCGCCGCGGCCCTCCAAGGCCGTCACCCTGAGCCCTGGGGCTGAGGCTCTGGGGGCCAGGTCTCACCTGCAGCCCCCACCACGCTCTGGGCCCGGGACTCTGTCCCTGTGCGCTTGCCCCTTGCTTGGGTCCTCACCTGAGAAAGGGCGCGGCCCCGCGCCGCCGGCCTGGAGGGAGACCGCAGCTTGGACGCCGGTGTCTTGCAGACGATGCGTTCATCAACCCGCACCTGGCCAAGATCTTCGAGCGCGTGAGGCAGAGCGCCGACTTCATGCCGCTGAAACAGATGACGGTGAGGCCCCTTCCCCGGGCGGCCGTGGGAGCGGGGTGCACGCAGGATGCGCGCAGCGCCGTGGCTGAGCGGGCCCCTAACTCTCTTCAGAAAACCCTCAACACTGACCTGGGCCCCCGCTGGCGGGACAAGCTGGAGTACTTCGAGGAGCGGCCCTTTGCAGCCGCCTCCATTGGGCAGGTGCACCTGGCCCGCATGAAGGGTGGCCGGGAGGTGGCCATGAAGATCCAGGTAGGCTGGGGGCGCGGGGGAAGTGAGTTGCCTTCAGCTCCTGCCTCAGTGGCAGCTTGGCAGCGGGCACCGCAAAGCGCTTGCTGAGGTGGCAGGGGGAGGGGATGGGGGCAAGGTTGCTTCCTCACTGCCGGGTTTGGGGTTGAGTGAGGAAAGGGGGTAACATTTGGGGCCCGTTTCCTCTCGCTCAGGGTGGGCTGGGTACGGAGGGTGGGGAGTAAGGTTGTGCTAGAGCCTTGGGTCCCAGCAGCCCTGGCCCCAGCTGCGGGCCAGCTGTGTGGGAGGTGAGACCCCTGCAGGGTCCTGCCCGTTGCAGAGTCAGCCCCTGCCTCCCCCACAGTACCCAGGCGTGGCCCAGAGCATCAACAGTGACGTCAACAACCTCATGGCCGTGCTGAACATGAGCAACATGCTTCCTGAAGGTCCGTCTGGGCGTAGACAGCAGCTTCTCAGGAGCGGGTGGGCCCTCTCTGAGCCCGGAGCCCCCTGACAGTCTCCTTCTGGCCCAGGCCTGTTCCCGGAGCACCTGATTGACGTGCTGAGGCGGGAGCTGGCCCTGGAATGTGACTACCAGAGAGAGGCTGCCTGCGCCCGGAAGTTCAGGTGCGACCCTGCCGGTAGTCAGTGCTTATCCTGCGAGGGCCCCGCCGGTCCTGAGGGGCAGGCCCCTCCCATGGGCCGGCTAGACCCCTTTCTGCTGATGTGCCTGCGTCCTGTCTCCGTGGCGAGGGAGGGGGGCCACTGTGTGGGTATCCCTGTGCTGTGACCTGCGGTTCCCACTAGAGAGCTGCTGAAGGATGACCCCTTCTTCTACGTGCCCGAGATCGTGGACGAGCTCTGCAGTCCCCACGTGCTGACCACTGAGCTGGTGTCTGGCTTCCCTCTGGACCAGGCCGAGGGGCTGAGCCAGGAGATTCGCAACGAGGTGGGTCTAAGCTCGAGACGGCGCTGGGGAGGGCTGGTGTTGGCTGGGGCCAGACAGGTGTGGCCGGAGGCTCACCCTGGCCCTGGAAGTTAAGGGGGGTACCTGCCAGCTTCCCACTCAGGTAGTAGTGTGGAATCAAAAATCCTGTTCCAGGTAGAAGTTGGGGTCGAGTGGGGTGGCAGATGTAGTCTGAAGGGTCCACCAGGCTGGCTTTGAGCAGACCTTGACCCCTACCCTCTTCCCCAGATCTGCCACAACATCTTGGTTCTGTGCCTACGGGAGCTGTTTGAGTTCCACTTCATGCAGACCGACCCCAACTGGTCCAACTTCTTCTATGACCCTCAGCTACACAAGGTGAGCTCCAGGTTAGGGGTGCCCACAGCCCTGCAGTCTCTCCCCTCCTCCCTGGGAGAATCTGGGGCTCTCTGTCCATCCACCTTCCCCTTCCCCCATGCCCCCAGCTGGGACCACAAGGCCAACCTTCCCATTCCCCCCACCCCCCCCAGGTGGCCCTTCTGGACTTTGGGGCGACTCGGGAGTATGACAGGAACTTTACAGACCTCTACATTCAGGTACACTTGGGGGGTAGGGAGGGGTCGAAGTGGGTCCAACAGGTTTTCTGAGGCCACACACAGCGTGTGGGGCCGGAGTGGGAGCAGGGGCTCCTGCCCTGGCACCCGTGCTGGCCCTGGTGAGAGCAGGTGGTGGCCTGCAGGCTGGCCTCCTGGGAGGGTGACAGTGGGAGCCCTGCCTGGGCATTCAGGAGGAAGAGTGATGATAGACAGGTTGTCTCTCGTGCCTCCATGCCCTGGCCTAGATCATCCGGGCTGCTGCCGACAGGGACCGGGAGACCGTGCTGAAGAAGTCCATAGAGATGAAGTTCCTCACTGGCTACGAGGTCAAGGTGAGGTTGCCTGGGCCCCTGGGAGGCCCGGCTGCAAGTGGCCCCAGTCACAGGAGGCAGCTGCTTCAGGCTGTGTGTGTGAGTGGCCACCAGGCGGCTGGGCAGGGGCACTGCCCCTGATGCCACTTTTCTTAATGTAGATTCAGGGCGGGGTCCCTCCAACGGCCTCTTGCTTGCCCTGCCCCTTAAACGCAGCCTATTCAGATCGGGTTCTTGGGTTTGTCCAGGCTGGAGTTCAGGGCATTGGTAAGGACTCAGGGTGGGGGACCCCAGCACCCCATGTCAGATCTCATTGGAGAAGCGGTGAAGGAAGAGTTGGGAAAGATCCCAGCAGCCCCCCACAGGGAGAGGGTAGGGGAGATGGATGAGCTCTGCTCCCATCACTCGAGAGGCCGTGTTTCCGCTGCTGACAGAGGAAAGGGTGAAATCTTGGCTCGGCCACCTGATCAGGCAAGTTGTGTCTCTGAGCCTCATGGCCCTCATCTGGACAACAGCTAAGTTACACAGATCGCTTCCCAGCCCTGGGCAGCTACTTCCGCTCTCTCCAACACAGGGCCCTCATGCCACGGCTCCCACGGGCAGATAGTCAGTCCCACAGGGCACCAGGCCCTGCTCTCAGTAGATGGCAACTAACCAGGTGCTGACTGGGGCCACTGCTGACCCACCTGCCAGCTCAGACCCAGAGACTCTTCTTTGGAACTGTAGTGGTGCTTGGTGGACCTCAGACCGCCCGCACTCGACACTGCCTCAGGCTTCACCACGCCCCCTTGCCCCACATTAGGCCCACTCCACACGGGGCTGATGTTTTCTTGAGTTCCTTCTTGGCGGCCAAGAGCCAGAGTGGACCCCACTCACAGCCAGCAGCGTGTGTACTTCAGGCTCCCACTTTCTACCCAGATGTTCACCTTTCACACCAGCCACCAAACCAACACTCTGCCCTCCCTGGCCCAGAGCTGTTAGTGAGCACCCAGGCACTGAGTGGAGGCCTCTCACACCTCGTCTTCAATCCCCTGTCAGGCCATGGAAGATGCCCACTTGGATGCCATCCTCATCCTGGGGGAGGCTTTTGCCTCTGAGGAGCCCTTTGACTTTGGCACCCAGAGCACCACCGAGAAGATCCACAGCCTGATCCCCATCATGCTGAAGCACCGGCTAATCCCCCCACCCGAGGAGACCTACTCGCTGCACAGGAAGATGGGGGGCTCGTTCCTCATCTGCTCCAAGCTGAAGGCCCGCTTCCCCTGCAAAGCCATGTTTGAGGAGGCCTACAGCAACTACTGTCAGAGCCGGGCCGAGCGGCAGTAGCCCACGGGCCTCCAGAGGCCCCGGGCCCTGCCCAGGCGGGCTCTCAAGGAACGCTGCTCCTGTCACATCACACCAGCCAAGCAGTAGTGGGAAGGTAGTGGTGGTGATCCTCTTTGAAACGCTTTGCCCAGTGCGCGGGAGAGGAGGCTGCTGGAGTCCTCGTGGCCAGCACTTGCACACAGGCTGCAGTGCTCAGTGGTGGGATGTGAGGACAAGAATGTGAGCGAAGCTTCAACTTCGCTGTCCCAGCAGAGGCAGTCCCCTGGGGTCGAAGGGCCGGCTCCCCAGCAGCCCTGACTTAACTAACCCCACGTGCGGCCTGTCCAGTGGTTAGCGTTAACAAATGTTACTTCGAGATGCGCACAGAGCCATGACTACTGTATGCTAGGATGCATTAGTGTGTCCGGGTGTTTCTTTTTGTTCCATGGATACAAAGCTACGCTACATAGGATCTACTACAGGGAGGACTGTGACTGGCTGCACATAGGACCCACACCGACATTTGATTCTTGGCTCACGAATTCAGCTTACAGACTTAGTTGTGGAACTTGGTTGTAATTCACTGCCTATTCGTCTAAAGAGGCAGGCTTTTTTTTATTAACATGATTTTTCTAATGTAAACAGGAAACCAAAGATAAGAGAGTCCTTCCCTCCAACCTACAAAATCAACAAAATACTTGCACCCCGAGAAGCCTTTTTGGATGTTTTGATTGTTGGTCTGGCTTACGGGTGTGCATCTCCAGATGAGCTCAGCAGTGCTGCCCGTTTCTGAGCTGAAGCTGGGCGGCAGCGCTGCCCTGAACAGTGCCCAAAAGTACGCTCTGCAATAGGGCAGCGCAGCCTGCTACCTAGCTGATGACACTGTCTTGACAGGACTAACCAGCGTGCTGCCACCGGATGAAAAGGGCAGCAGTAGCAGGGTGAGATGAAGCCGCCCTGGACTGTGGTGGGAGGCCTCCCTCAAGGGCCAGGGCCTTTGCTCAGAGATGTCACTATAGAGTGCCCGATGGGTAATCAGAGAAGGCACTGGTAATTTTTGTACAATTCTTGTAATTGCCCGATTCTCTTGTTTCAATAAAAAAAAAGTACTTTGTTAATTGTACCATTTTTTCTTCTCTGGAGACTAGAGTGTGAGGGCCAGGAACACAGATTTAGCCACGTCTATCCTGAGAGAAGGACAAGGGGCAGCAGAAGGCTGGGGATGGGAGCTGTGCAGGTGTGCCCACTCCTCCATCCAGGCTAGACTGCCCACAGCCAGGAGACAGCTCTGCTGGCGGGAGCTGTGAACACGGGACCATCTGCACTGAAGAAACATGTCCGGAAGGTGCTCTGTGAACGCCATGGAGAATGCATGGAAGCCAGCCGTGTGGAACTGACTGGCTCTCGGCAGCCCCGTGTGCTGACGCAGAGCAGGAGTGCTGGAGGGCTTTTCTGTGGCCGAGATCTTGAAGTCTCTGGTTTTCTTCTGAGGCTCCCCTGGGTTCGCTCTAACCTTCACACTTGTAGTTAGCAGCCGAGCACGTCAACTCCAGTGCACTAGGTGATGAAATAACCTTTGCAAAGATGGCAGGTGTTCAGGGTGCTTAGACTTAACAGCTCTGACAGCGCAGGTCCCCGGCACCATGGCCACCCACAGTGGAGCGGCCTTTGACCCAGTGCTGGATCTCCTTGCAGATAACTGAGTCAGGCCAGCCCCCGGCCAGCCACCACCCTCAGCCTCTTCCTCCCTGCCCGCCATGAGGTGAAGGCACGCACAACAGAGCATAGACCAAGTGTTCGCTTTCTCCAGGAGCATGGCAGCTGCTCGACATCTCCCACAGGGGCATGGACAGCTGGAGGCAGAAGCCGCCTTGGTAAGGAGACCAGGCAGGCCCCAGGATTACACACGATCTCCATCCCTGAGTCGCATGTCTGCTTTGTAACTGGCCACGCCCACTCGCTCTGGTGTCCATGGGACCCTGCACATGGGCAATGGGTCTACCTGTGCACTCAGGCCAGCACTCCAGGAAAGCATGTGGGGATGGGACCCACCAGGTCGGCTTCTAGCCCCCACAGCCAAACAAGACTTTTTTCTGTACTGTTGATGGTTAATAACGATAGCAAGCACTGAGCTGGGGGCCAGAGGGGATGCT
Source organism: Tenrec ecaudatus (assembly GCF_050624435.1). Taxonomy (NCBI): domain Eukaryota; kingdom Metazoa; phylum Chordata; class Mammalia; order Afrosoricida; family Tenrecidae; genus Tenrec; species Tenrec ecaudatus. Next base: position 255,401,599 of record NC_134530.1, on the reverse strand, counting down.
GAGTACTTTTATGTTGTCATGCCTGTGATGTGCAAGGTGGGCATTTTATACACGAGGAAGCTGGCGCGGAGCATTAAGTGGCCTGATAGCTATCAGTAGGTGGTGGAGCCAGGTTTCTGAATACGATAGCCTGGCCTTCGAGCCCATGCTCTGTTTTGTCTAAGCTGAGGGTCAGCAGACCGGCCCACGGGCCAGAGCTGCTGTTGTAAACACTCTGTTTGGAAAGCCATGACGCCATGTGCTTACGTCCTGTGTGTGTGTGGCTGCTCTCGTGCCGCAGGAGTGGAGAAGCTGGCCCACAACCTGCAAATATTACCTCACCCTGTGTTGGCACGTTGGCCAGCTGTTATTCTAAATCATTGCCCAACCTCTGCCTCTCAGCTGTGGATGTGACCTCTCGGACCACTATCAACTAGAGCTTAAACACACAGTGAAAATGGGGCAGGGGCTTGCCAGATTGTTATCCTGCAGCCACAGGTTAGGGATTCCCCCGCTGGGTCCGGATAAGCCGTTTGTACCCAGATCTGCCTGCCATTAGACCCACTCACTGCCACCACGTAGCACTGACCTCTGCAGAGGACACTGCTGGCGCCTGCACCCGGCAGGGTCACTCGGGAGTCGCCCGGAGAGTTTGGCCTTGCAGCCTGGCAAGAATGATAGGGCATTTCTGACCAGAGGAGTGAGCATAATTTACTACTTCTTAAAGGAGCTACAGGAGCCCAGGTGTACAGGTTCTGCATTGGGCTGTGATCTCCATGGCCGGTAGTTCAAAACCACCAGTGGCTCCCTGCTCCATGGGAGAAACACTGGGCTTGTAAACAGTTACAGACTTGGAAACCCACAGGCGGTCACTGTGAGCCAGTATTGACAGGATGGCAGTGAGTACCGGCGCTATGGGCAGAGGAGGCCTATGGCCGAGCCTGAGGAAGAGGCCTGCAGGAGGGAGGGAGCAGCATAAAAGCAGGTAAGAGAGAAGGCAGCGGTCACCGTCTCTCCTCCAACCCTCAGACGCCTGTCTTCACGGGGAGAAAAACAACGAAATACTAGATCTAACAGTTCCCCGTTTTATTGCAATACATCAAAGTCTGGTTAATATTAAGCGACACCAACATGAAATATTGGTGAGGAGTCTTTCGTGACACCTTTAACTATCCCACCTCATACAGTTCTGTGCAAAAGAGTCCACATCATTGTCGGGCAGCCGAGAATCTCTTACGAAGTTCCTCAAGACACTGAAGGCGTAAAGCCAAAGAAGAGAGAGAGACGAGGCCAGAGCAGTCTCTCTCCCCTTCCAGACACATTTGTCAGCATTACACTCAAAACCCAAAATGATTACATCCAGACCAGGCAACACTGTACAAGAATATTACAATGGGAAAAACCTTAAAAATTTTATAAAACAAAGGATAGTAAACTATCAAATAAAAGGCAGGTTATTTTGTTTCCATGGAATTTCAAGGTTGATCTGTTTGTGTCCCTTTTCCCCTTGATGAATGAGATGGCTGTCCAGGGAGGATGGCAGGACCTGGCTAGCCAGAGCAGGGCCCAGAGAACTCTGGCGTCATTAAGGTGGTAACGAGAGCGGTCCCGAGTAGCCTCCCTGGGCTCTTACTCAGTGAGTCTAACAGGCTAAGGCCAGCTGGGGAGGGGAAGTTCCCAGAATCCAGGCTGCTCTGGAAAGCGTCTTAGCAAGCCCAAGTCCTGCTTGGCTGCCATATGACAGGGCCCCGTGAGGGTGTGTGTCAGTCCCACCCTGACTTCTTTGTGATACCTGAGATGCCACATAAATGCAACTGATCTCTCACAAACGCATGTGGCCACTAAGTAACAGAGGGTGTGTTTCTAAGCATGTGGAAGGCAGACTGGAACCAGCCTGAGATGCAGAGCCTTGCTGTAAATGTGACAGGACGGGCACTAGCACTGCTTGGGAACCACTAGACGGGCCTTTTCAAAGCATAATACAGTAAGACTGGGTCCCGTAGGTTTTGTTTTTTTTAAAATAACTAACGTAAAATCCGCTTTAGCGATCATTTGATGAGGAGGAAGGCTTTGGGTTTTGGCAACAATCGTGTGTGTGTGTGTGTGTGTCTGTCTAAGTTTATACACCCAGGGCACATGACAAGATCAGTTAGAGTTCAAGGGTAGCTAACCAATGGCTGGACAGGGACAGTGCCAAACACCAACATGGGCGACCCCCACCAGACAGCCTCTGACTTCGTGTGTGTCCTTCCTGTGGAAAACAAGCAGTCCCGGCTGCCGTGTGCATTGCACAGCGCCCTGCCCTCAAACAGGTGCGACTCAACAGCAAAGTCGTCTCCTTTCTGTGATTTTTGTCACTGTTCCTTGTTCTTTCTCAAGGTATTCTCTCAACCTCCAGGAAGTAGCAGGGTCATATTTAAGGGCGAGGGGCAAATACAGTAGTGGCCATGATCTTGGGGAAATCCTCCCCAGATGATTGCCTGTGGCTGTGCTTCTCCCTTGAGACCTGCTTTTGAAATCTCACATGGCCCTGGTCGACGGGGAGCGCGTGTGGGGTCACAAGGTGGGGTGGCACACCTGTGTCTCCGGGGATGCTGGCAAGCTGCCCTGTTGGCCAAGAGCTCCCCCACTCTCCCTGTTATGGTGCTGAAATGCTACTCCTGGTGGTGAGGGGGGGGGGGGCTGACTTCTGGATTACAATTCGATCCTTTAAAAAAAAAAACATACCCACAGACAACAACAACTCACCAACAAGTGGAGGTTATACATTATTTCAGGGAGCAAAACGATGGCTCAGGGTAGGAACCAGGGAAGCTTGGCTGGTTCTGCTTCCTCTGCCTGGGGAGAGACTGGCGGCAGAGGCAGAAGGAGAGGAGCATGGGGGGTGGCTGCCCGGTTCTCTCCTCTCTTGACAAGGGCGGAGTTAGGGAATGAGCAGGGACACGGCCAAACTCAAGACCCAGCACTTGGTATCTGGATGAACAAAAGTATTTTTACATGCTTTTATTCTCAAAGTAAAATTACTTGGGAAATTACACTGTACAGGGAATTACGCTCATCACCAAGATGTAGTCAAGGTGTAGCAAGGACTGAATCTGGAAGATTTACATGTCAAAGTTCCCTAAGGCGACGGGAGCTTTTCTTCCCTATTGAGCCTGGCGAGTAAGCTTGAGGGTGGGCGTCCCCACCCTGCAGCCCAGTCCTTGGGGTGGTGAGCAGGCCGTTTGCTTGGTGGCTGCTGATGAGAAAGATGGGCTGCCCTGCTGAGGAGCACAAGGCACGGGGCTGGTGCCCGGCCCTGCTGTGAGCAGTAGCCGCCGGAGTCTCTTCCACACCGTGGGCCTATAAAGCAGAGGGCCCAGGCCTCAGCTCGCATTGAAACCGTGGTGAAAAGTCAGAGAGAAGCTGGCTCTTAACTCTCATGAGCTGTTTCACCCCTTGCTCCACTCAGTTGCTTAAACGTACTTTGGGGCGACCCTAGAGAAATGAAGTTCTGGTTCTGCATCTCATTTCCATATAGCAATTAAAATAGTGGGATTTGAAAGAGAACTTGACCAGCGTGCAGCTCGAGGCTGACTGTCGGCTGCCACGGGATGGGGAAGAATATTTGGCTTAGGCTGCTGCCGTCCTACCTTGGCGGTTTCCTGTTACCTGGTAATGAAAGCCCCCTGCGGCTCATCTGGAGAAGCTGGGTGGCTGCTCCTGGCTACTGGGTCTGGTCCGAGTGGTGAGTGCACCCTGTGCTCTGTGGGCTTTCAAGGCTGTCGTTAGGGGATAAACCCTCTGCACTGCCCAGCCCACCCACCCACTCCGCGAGAAGAGGGCCTGACCGTCTCTGTGCGTCTCTCACCGCCAACGGAATGGTCTCACCGCGAGAAAAATCACTCACGGGCCTAGTGATGGGCCTTTGGGAGCCACGGCCACCAGGGCGCTCTGCGACAAGGGATCAGGCGGTGGCAGAATCGTATGCCTGCATTCATCTGCACAGAGCACTCAACAGAATGTGAAGTGAAGCTCATGGTTCCAAATTCCACCCCTAGAAAAATCAGGGTCGGCATGGAGCGGGGTTTGCCTTTTGATGGTGCTGAAGCAGGCCTGCCAGGAGCTGATTATGCAGCGGAACACACACACACACACACACACACACACACACAGCCTACCCTTCAATTCACTCAGCTGGGAAACACAAAAAATAACACTTCTTTAAATTAAGTGACTTCTTTCACATATATGCATCCATTATCTGTCGAATACAAGATGCCTCTTTTAAATATATACATTCAGTATTTAACGTCTAAATGGGTTTTTATTTAAACTCTGTACTGTAGTAAAATATGCACTGGTTCAGTAATAAGGATTCCCTGTAAACCCTTGGGGACATCGCTGCTGACAGCGCCCTGTGCGACACTCCTGGCAGTCCTGTTCTCTCGGACAGGCGTGTAGTCTGGCTAGGTAAAAGCTACCCTGGGGGTGTGTGGTGGGGTGTGTGTGTATGTGTGCGTGTGTGTGTAGGGTGAAGGATTACTGGAAGCATCTACAGCGGTGGGACAGGATCCAGCACTACGCGAAGCTGCGACTGCAAGTCGGCCTCGGTGCTGGTGCCGCTCCATCTGCACGCGCTCAGCATTTGGCGTCCTCAGCGCACTTTCAGGCAGAGGTGATGGAGACAGGAGGGGTGGAGGTGAGGAGGACAGCGGAGGGGTGCGGCGGTGGGCGCTCAGGGGTCCCAGGCCCCGCGGTCAGCGCGCTCCAGGGAGAGGCTGTGGGTCTTGCGGGGCGAGGCGGGGCTGGGCGGGCTGCTCAGGTTGGAGCTGTTGGAGGCCGTGGAGTGCCTCGGGGAGTCCGAGTCCTGTGGGCAGCGAGCCAGCCTTCAGGGGAAGTTCGCGGAGGGTGGGGGGTAGGGGGAGAGACCCACAGAACCCGAATGTCCACAGCCCTCTGCGGGTCTGAAGGGGCGCGGCTATTTCCCTGGGAAAGTTATCCTAAGAATGAAAACCTCCGGGAAATTGCAGTTTTCAACCCCGTGGGGGCTCTGCAGCCTACGGGCTCAGAGTTGTAAGTGGTGTCCTAAGGCCCAGGCCCAGCGCCCCACTCACCTCGCCATCGTAGTCCCTGGGCGGGGCATCGCTGCCTTGGTCCATGCCTCCGGAGGACAGGGAGCCCTCCGACGGGGAGGGCAAGGGTGGCTGCTTCGCGCTGTAGCTGCCCCCAGAGAACTCCCTCTTTAACGCACTGCCGTTCTGTGCAGAGGACCCTGCGGGGCAGCATTGGAAAATCGTTCTCTGCAGACTGTGCAGGTGGCTGGGGCTGCGTCAGCCTCCCCACTGTCCCACAGGGACCCTGCTGGCTTTGAGTCAGCACTGGGGGCAGCCCGGGGCAAGCCCGCCATCTTCCCAGCCATGGCCCCTCCTGGGCTGGGCCGGGCCTCTGTCTCCACCAAGCTCCTCCCCTAGGGACTCTGTCCCTGCAGCTGCCCTCTTAGGAGCTGCCTTCCCGGAATTTGGGGTGCTGTGGGGAAGCACATTCCCCACCACCCCCTGCCTGCCTCACTGCAAGTGCTCAATGGGGTGGATTGGCAGGACAGGTAGGGCGATTCCCAGAAAAAGAGGGCAATGCCAGACTACCAGCCAACGTTAGAGGATTTCCCTAAACATCAAAGAGAAGGTGAAGCACCTTCACCCCACAGGGCAAGACGCCGGACCGCAGAACAGAACGACCGGCTTGTCTTCAGAACCCACACTGTCCCACTCTGAGAGTGGGCACATGAAAGCTAGCCTCAAAACCAAGAGTGCAGAAAAATGCTAGGACTGCTGGCTCTTAGGTTCTACACAAGGGGGCTTCAGAAAGTCGATGGGAAAACTGAATAAAAAGATAACAGTTCTTCTATGAATTTTTGAAGCTTCCGCATATCTGCAAAACTGTACATGGGTTAATATTAAGGGCATTTTAGTTTTGTTTCATAAATTAGTTTAATGAAAAATTCCTAATCTGTAAACATGAATGAATACTCTGTCCTAAGCTTAAGCAAGTGAGATAGCAGGTGGTGCTGGGGGCTCACTTCTGGAAGGAAGAAGGTACTAGAAGCTGGCCGAAGGGAAGAACGAGTTGACTGAGGCCTACTAGAGCACTTGGTAGCACAGCAGGCCACATATTGTGCAATGAGCCCAAAAGTCTCCAGTTCGAACCCACCAGCCGCTCTGAGGGAGAAATATCTGAAGTCTCAGAAACCCAAAGGGGCAGTTTTACTCTATCCTAGGGCCTCTATGAATTAGAATCGACTTGTTGGCAGTGGGATTGGTTTTTTTTGGTTTGAAGAAAGTATAATGGAAAGTACTTTGAAGGTGATAAGGTTGTTTTGTAAAAAAACTTAAATATATAGCTTTGAAAAAATAAAATAATTTCAGGTTTTTTTTGTATCCCTTCGTATTCTGGAAGCTATGACTGGCCTTCCTTCATTTAGTCCAGTGGTTCTCAACTTGTAGGTTGCAACCCCTTAGGGGGGACCGGGAGTCAAATGACCCTTTCACAGGGGTCGCCCAATTCATAACAGTAGCAAAATTACAGTTCTGAAGTAGCAACAAAAATAATTTTATGGTTGTGGTCACTACAACACAAGGAACTGTAAGAAAGGGTTGAGGCATGAGGAAGGTTAAGAACCACCGATTGAGTCCAACGTGGCTAACTACTCTCCTTTCTTGGGCCCACTGAGCACAACTGCAATGGCCTGCTCACCCGCAGGGAGTGCCTGGGGTCACTGTACTGTTCCAGCAGGAAATTCCTGCCAGTGGCTTCAGGCTCCCCTGCCCTGCCCTCCCACGTCTACCCACCAGCAAGCCACACTGCTTACGTCCCAAACAAAGGAACATAGTGACATACCGCAGCTCCTCCCTTCTCTCCATTCCTCCTCCTCTGCTACTGCCCTGTGTCACGCCCGACTCTCACCCACACGCACGCTGCCTTCCACTTCTGCTCACCTCTCATTCACTGTCCACTTGGTAGCCAGAGGGATCTTAAGAATGCGGATTGGATGAAGCCTTTCCCTATTTAAAATTCTTCAAAGTGTCCCCATGGCATTTTAAATAATTTTTTTTCTTTTTTCAAGTTCATGGACATTATTTTCAGCAAGGACAAATACACATGTACAAATGTCCGCTGTCACACCCACATACATTGGTGGACAGACTGTTCCTCTCCCTGTTGTCCAGTCTTGTGTCCATCCACTCATAGATCACAGTTATTGCAGGACTGTGTGGGTAACAGGGCTTACCTCTGTTGCCATGAACTCTTGTAAACCACCCAGTCTTCCCCAGTCGTCATCTTTGTCTTTATCAGTTTGTTTATTGCCTTCTCCTTCTCCCATGGGACCACCTGCCATGTGACTTCCCCTCCAAGGCCCGCCCACCCCTGGTAAGCACCCAAGAATATTTTATGTTAGTGTGGAGACAGTTTCTTGACCTTCTACAATACTGGCCTCCAACAATGTTTGTCTTTTAGTGGTCAACTAGTGCCACTCAGCATCGCATTTCTTCCCTTGACGTCCCACTCACTGCCTGACCAGACCCTGGCTTCTCTCTCCCGCAGCTCTGCCAGCTGTAGTGTGCTGTAAGCGATGCAAACCGAGGGTCTGTCTCAGTGTGAATGTCACCTCTCGGGAGGCAGTGTGGTTTTCTTCATCATTCGAGGTATGAGTTCATCCCCAACAATTATGCCCTTTGTTATTCTCGAATATGACACCTTGCTTATCATAAATGCTTCTGGGCATTTACCACTACAATTCGGAGTGGGGTCTGCCTGTCTCCAGTTGCTCTATTAAAGGCTCCACGGCTAGTTTCCTAACACCTGCACCTGTGCCTGCGGACACTGCCGGGGCTCCTCCACAATGCTGCACATGCCTGGCTGAGCACGCGTGGCACTGCCAGGGCAGGTGGGCATGCCCTCCTTATAGCCAAGGGGCACTTACTTGCTGACAGGCCACTGCTGGCGCTCATGGAGCGCCCGGGCTCAGGGCGAGACTTGGTGATAGACGGAATGCTGACGGAGCCACTGAACACAGTCCGGCTTTCCTGAGGCCGAGTGCTCTGAAAAGAAAAGAGAAAGAGAATGCTCCAGTCAGAGAAAAAGGGATTTTCTCCAGTGATGTCTATTTCTCCATGTAGTTATATAAAGACACTGATCTAGCTTGACCAAGTGATAAAAAGCAAGGAACAAATCCTTCCCTCCCACAAAAGTAACATCACCCCCACAAGCGTAAGCATTTATCATTGTACTTATTAAATATGCTTATCAAACGAGATCAGGACAGGCATTCATCAATATGTAGGAATTGTGAGAATAGAAAGTAAAAGTTAGATAGTTAGCATTGACAGAGCAGGGTAGAATTACATGGACATTTGCAGGTAAGTAAAATAGAATTGTTTTGAGATATGTATTTAGGGTACCTCAATAGCTAAGGAAAGCCATCCATTTGGTAGAAAGCCAATGAAAATGGAATTCTAAAGTAAATGTTTTGTTCACGGGGTACCAAACATGCCAGTCCCGTTTCCGACTCCAGTGCCCAAGTGTCTTCCCTGACTCCCATGGACAGAGCAGCAAGGGGAGTCAAGAAGAGGGGTCTGGGGATCCTGGTCTGAGAAGTTTTCCCTGCATTATTAAATGAGTCTCGTTAGAACCGAGGCAGGTGATCCCTGCCAGGTAAGAGCGCTCGAGGGTGTGTGTGGACAAGCTGTCTCCGTGTGGCTGGGCAGCGACTGGTGGCCTCCTCTCCTCGGGGAAGGCTCGTCTTCCAAACCAGAGGAGTGTCCAGGCTGGCCACAGTCCACATTCAGTAATCACCTTCCACTGTTCTATATGAATACGGGAGGAGGCAAACGACATATGGCCCGTTCCGAGTACCCCTTCTCTACCACAGATGCTTTCTTCCATTGGTGAGAGGGTCTGGATTTCTTATAATTTATAAACATTTATTTACAAAATATGTTCTCCAACTTATCTGGCCTACTACTCCCTTGAGTTAAGGTCAGTTAATGCGTCCTTCTAGGCCTGGTTCCTTCTGTTATGGATCCTAGTTGGGGACTTGATACACCTGTGGCTATCACCCCACTATGGAGGACACTCTCAGGAGGATGGACAGAATAGGGTGGACTGAGACCGGACCTTGGTAGACGGTGTGAACCACGCCACACCCACCCTTTGTTTCCATGGGGGCATCTCTGACTTTACCAGAGTAGAGTACGACTTAAGACAGCATCGTCTGTGGAGTATGGATTCTAGTTCTACCATGCATCCGCTCACCCGGAAAGCCTCTACTCCTGACAGAGCATTGGTAGAGGGGTGCTCATAATGTGGCATATGCCATTTGCCTCCTCCGGTATTTGTAAGATGTTTCCTGACTGTGAACTCTGGTGAGCAGTCTGACTTTGGACACTTGTTGGCTTCTGGTTCTGGACCCTGCATTCGGCTCACCTCGGCCTGCCCTTCAGATTTGGGCCTGAACAGACCGCATCACCATGTGGGACTGTTCGTTAAAGTCTCCCGAGTTTCCTGGGGGCGCTGCAGTGACTCGTAGAGCCTGGGGATGTGAGGGGATAGACTCAAGGGAGGATTCCGGTGGAGATGGAGCAGAAAGGCATCTTAAAAGAGATGGACATCTGGGACTCCTTTAGTCTTCAACTCCTTGGGACTAATCTGGCATGAATTCTTCTATGAGACAGCAGGACATGGGGTCAGCAATGGCAGGCCTGACTCACTGGAAATGCGGTTTTAGGAAAACAGGAATAAAGGGGAAAATGAGAAGCCTTTGGTTTCTGGACAGGAATGCTTTGGATTAAATACTATAGATTAAAGCGCCTATCCTTTTTCAGAGAAGAATTACTCGGTGGCCCTGCTTATGTGTCCTCCCTGGATTTTTCTTCTCTCAGGGGGTGGTATTGCCCACTTTGGGAAACTCTGATTTAGAAAACACAAATGCTCCGCATTAATTTTTCCTTCATAGCAATTTACCAGCCCACAGTGTATCCTGGCCAATAGCCATTCAGAAGAAACAGCACAGCAGGGCAGACATCTGTGCCACACGGCTTAGCAGTACCGAACCTGTGACCTCAAGACAACACCTACCTCAGGGGGCTCTCCTAAGGAATAAGGATGTGGGAGTGACAAACAGAGAGCGCTACCGCCATCCCCGCTCTGCACCTTGCTTCCCCTGCTCTAATACTAACCCAGGCGGCAGTCTGCCCCATCACCGACACTTTCCTTTTCAGTTGCATCAAAAGAGAAACTCGTGGGGGAAAAGATGGATTTTACCTGCGTTCAAGATGGTCACTCTCTAATGAAAGTGCAGGGGGAAAGAAAACAGTAAAAAGTGGTCAGAAAACAAGCTCCGGAAGTCTTCCTGAGGACCAGTTAGTTGCTAAGTGAAGCCAGTCGCTCTCTCTCTGAGCTGGAGCCTGTGTGCTGGGTAGGGCGGGCTCTCTTCACAAGATGCCCTGGTGAGCTCTCCTCCGCGAGGTGCGGCCACCTTCCCCGTGACTGTCACTGCCCAGTGGGCAGGCATCACTGGCACCTATAGGGTTAGCCTGCAGTTCTCTAACAAGTTCACTGAAAGAATTTGCTCTGTTGATTATAAAGGGGAAAGATAGAAACTACTGAAATACTGGGAAACAGTAAAATAAGTTGCCTGTGAATTCACCAGATGCTGTCGACAGTCCGGTGTGCGCCTGGTCATCCTTTCCTCTCAGGCACTCCCCTACCCAGAGTTTTCCTCCAAGCTAATAAAAGTATTCTAAAACGCTGTCAGTATTTGCCTTGTTTGACTGTGCAAACATCTTCAATCACCTGCGGTTTAGGAAAGAATACGTTCTCTTCTGCTACTACTAAAGCAGGGAAGAGCTGAGAGATGCAGCCGCATACCTAGGATTCAGTAACCCCATCGTTTACGATGTTCACAGAAACCTGTAAGTATTTTACAAGTTTCGTTAAGAGACAAGTCCTGAATCTCTAGACTGTATATTGCATGGTTCACTGCAAGTCTGCAGACGGGCCCTTTGAACACCGAGAGTCAGGTGGGCATTGTTTGTAGACACGCTCTTTGCCCTGCCACCCGCAGCACCACCAACCACAGCTGGTTGGGCAGACGGCCCAGTGGGTCTTGGTATTTCTAATCACAGTGTTTGTGACTGTTTCTAGCTTCATTTCTTTCGTCATCTGAGCTTCTCTTAAACTGACAGCTGTTACAACTTCAGCACCTAAAATGGTGACTAAGCTCTAGAAGGTACTGGAAAATCTTTGCAGAATCCATTAATGGATTATGTCTGAAACCACAAGTTTTTCTTCAGTTTTTCAGACTAATTTAGATGGAAGCATATGAATCTATGTAGTTTGAATTCCAAATTATGAAGCTTTTTCTAGTGCATACAGTATTCCAGTTAATACTGGTTTGGCGTTAAAATTGTGTGGGGGCTACAAGTTTTTGTGTGTCTCAAGTATACAAAATACCTTCCATGGGAATAAATGAAGACACTGGTGGCGAGTCTCCAAATCATTTGACACACATACTAGCTCATTTAAATGGTGGCCAACTTAGTGCTGGTACATGGACACGCATAATGGAGATTGTTTCAGAGTACAAAAACCAAGCAATAAATAAGCATGCTCAATTGCAGCTAGGAACTGTTTTGCGTTACAATGAAAGGAGAGTGGAGACCTAGAACCTCAATCCTCGGTTGCCATAACCTGAAAGTTTGTTGGCTGGCCTCAAACTCAACCATTGTCATTTTGGGACATACATAAAGCTGACAAAGTCCATGTAATCCTTGGTGTGTTATCTGCTTAAAGCAAACACTACCCTTTGCCCCCTCAAAGAAAATAAAAATTTGGGATGAAATCGGACAGTGCGAGCACGCCAACATTCACGCACACCCAGAAGCACTCTGCAAGACGCGTGTGACATGCACACAGCAGCACAGGGAAGCGCCACCGAAGCAGCTGGCCATCTCTAGCTCGATGCTTTTAGTGACAAGGACTTTCTCTCTAGGACACTTAAAATGCCTCAGTGTTGTCCTTTTCTATTAAAAAATCTACCCTAGGTCAATGGTACTAAAGGATTATATACAGAAGAAAGGTTTAAGGGACAAAATGTAAAACAAAACCCATTGATCATTCATTCAGCTAAGTACACTTCATTATAAAGAGATAGGGAACTTAAGTCTCTGGTCCTTTCCACATACAAATACTGTATGCGTAAAATCTCCACATACATTCAGGAGCGTAATAAGGTAATGAAATGTGTTCACTAGTTATGTGACATATCTATTCTAGGTGACGAATTTAAGCAGGATGGATGGACAGTCACTGCTGAGTGGGCTCCAGCACAGTAACTCCCATGTGGATGGGGCAGGACTGGGACAGTTTAGCCTGTTGTACACTGGGGAGCGAGGAGTTGGACCCGTCTTGATGGGACTTAACAACAAAGACAAGAGACTTCTCTATCGTCTTTTATAGAAAAGTTCTTATTGTGTCTTACTGATGCAATAGTTCTCTAGTATCCTAAAATCTGTTACCAACCCAATAAAGGCTTATTTAACTTTAACCATGGCTAATACTTTGTCAAATAAAACATTTAAGTGACATAATTTAATGCTAATATCAATGGTCTTTAATAATTATAATGCAAATACATAAGCTTCTCATAGTATTACTTCTCATATTTCAATAGAAAATCACTATAAGCACAAATGAATCAATTGATGCTACTTTAAAGCATCAATTTCTCTAAGCCAGCAGACATGAGAAATGGGTTCTCATGATATAATCTCAGTATTTTATTATCTGTAAAAAGTAACTTGAGAAAATTTCCCTTGAAGTTAGTATGAGCATACTTCTTATAATGGAAATGTGAGGGGGCTTCAAAAAGCCTATGGACAAATTCCATTATCTTTCAATTCCATTTTCCAACGAACTTTCTGAAACACCATCGTATGACTTCAGTGGTCACCAGTTCTCGTGCAGTGCCACAGTGAGGTAGAAGTTGGGTTGCTAGCCATAGGGCCAGCAGTTCAAACCCACCACCATTCTGTGGGGCAAACATGAGGCTGTCTGCTCCTTTTGGGAACCCACCGAGGCAGTTCTACTCTGTCTGCAGGGGCTCCATGAGTTGGGAAAGAATTGAGGGCAGGGGCCCTGGGAACAGAAACATAAAGCAGTGACTGTGGGCTTTCAGCTGGCAGAACATGTTGCTTTTTCCCACTCTTTGATTTAGTTCTCTTATCTTGGGTCCTGGCTAGAATTATAAAAACATGCCAGTAGCTTAAAGATTCGTATATGCTTTTGTAAAATTTCCTGTTACTAATTAATAGTATTAATATTATAGGGATTTTAAAACTTTCAATACAGATAGAAGAGGGGTATGGGTCAGGGTCTACATAGACTTTAAGCTTATCAAATAGAAATTTTTTTATCTGATTTGATCTGGTTATAGGGCAATGAACTATAAAACCCAGAAATTCTGGGAGCACAATATGATGGGAAAAAATTTCACTGAACATAGAAAACTCTCATTACATTTCAAGAATAGCACTGAAATCCTTCCTAGTCTTCCATCTTCTTCTTTAAAAAACAGGAAAAAAGAAAAGGAACCCGAGGGAAAAGGTGCAGGAGGAAGGATATGAAGAGAAGAAGATGGGAAGAGAAACTGGCAGAAGACAAATAGGCCCAAAGGAGTGCATTCACGGAATGGTGCCACCACAGTGCTGTTATTACTAAGCCAGGCAGCAGGAGACCAGTAAGTGGTTAATAAGGGTTAACGCCTGACTCAGTTGTTCATACCCTCAGAGTCATAAAGCTTGGTGTACCAGGGACAGAGTGAAGAGACGGGGAATATTCAGGGTTTATGGAATCAGGAGAGAGAAAATTTTCAGCAGAATTAACAGTCATGTGATAGATGTGCTCAAAGTTGATCGGAGAGGAGATCAAACTGGAGTGATGATGAGGGGATGGATATGGGAAACCGGGCTATCAAAAACAACAGAAAGGAGACAAAAAGGTAATAAGGTAATGAAATGGATTCACTAGCTATATGTAACATATCAGACAACATGCACACAGCAAAATTGTACTGGCTTACATCAGACCTGAATCCTTAATAAACTATTTTTAAGTCTTAAAAGTTAAACTTAGTCCTTCTCTTACCGGTTACTTAATAATGGATTTGCAACAGATCATTCACCTTATAAAAGCATTGTCTTTTACTGTAAGTGAGCAGAAGCCAGAGTTCTGCAATGAAAACATGGCAAAAATCTACTAAAAATGAGTAGAAAAAGCAAGAAACAATGAAAGAAAAGGACAAGTGTACCTATAGCTAACTTCTAATTAGACGTGTTTATTAATTTTTCATTCTTCTTAAGAACCGTGAAACCACTTTGAGCCCCGTTGGTGTGGTGGTCATGCGTCATACTGCCAACAGCCAAGTCAGCAGTTTGCACCCATTTCCTGGTATTTATAAGACTTGTAAGCTTGATCTTACAGATCTTATTGTATTTTTAATAAGTATAGCAACGGAGGGAATATGGTAATTATTGGCTTACCTTTCATCAGAGGTCAAGCAGCTCTCCATTATAAACCCAAAAGAACACATTTCTCCCTAGGCCCCCCACCAAGGAAGAAGTCATGCCTTCTTCCCTTCACTGTTCAGATGTATATTTAAAAAAATGGAATAATGTAATACTAAAGTTACAGGGAAAAAAATTTTAAAGGCTAATTTTTCAGATAAAATAACTAGTGAATATTTGGGAACCATCATTTAGTGCCCAGTCACTTTCTCTAATGGGATTTTCAAGGTTTAGTTCTTGAAGTGTAGCTTTGTTAACAGAAAACCTCCACTGATGTCTTCACTGGAGGCTGAGGATGGAGAGCATGCTGGAGAGGAGGCTGCTTAAGTCCAGCAAGACATTTATCTCATCATGATTTCAGATGACCTTGCTTTGTAAACAAATTATCTTGGCTTAAAAATAAACACATAACTTCTGTAAAACATGTTTTGAATTTAGAGATATGAAAGAAATTTGTATTCCCCAAGATGGTTTAAAAAGATTGATGCAAAGGGTAACTTCGATTTAGGAGAATGAACTTCTAAAAGACTTATAAAGTCATTGAAGTAGAAAACTTCATTAACCATTTCATGAAAGAGTATTAAAGTTATAGATAATTAAAATAACTAACCAAAAATCTAGGAGAACTGTAATATGCTAAAGAATAACTCTTTTAAAGGTACAAAATTACTCTTCTATTCAACTAGCAGAAAAATCTGTCCTTTATTGTATCTACTAATGTAAATCAGGTAAATGAAAAAGCAAATTCATGAAAATGATTACAGTGTGCATTTCTATGAAATACAGGCCATCACATCTACAGATGGCTTATATTTTCTTGGCTTGTCAAGAGGCACATGAAGCATTAACATGTGATACAGAAGAGGGAAAAAAAGAAGCGCTTCCTGACCCTTTTATATTCATAAGGCAAACAACCCTATTTCAGGACCATTTTGATACAAGGAAGCAGAATTACACTGATAGAAGAATCCAATAACTGCAAGCTGTTCATAGGAAAGCCATGTTTATCTGAACAAGTTAAAACATAAAATCTCTGAGGCACACATCTTTACACAGACGGCATGTGCCTCTGGTATCTGAAAGCTCTTCTTGTCATGCCAATACTAGATGAATGCAATGCATTTTTATTTCTGGAAATGGATCATTAAATAAAGATCACTTTAACAGGATGAACATATTCAAATCTGAGACTACATGACATGCTTTTTAATAACCCAATACATACATAGCTACAGACACACATGCAACTTTCTTCTAGACATGCATATTATTATATTGTTGGTCAACAATGTCTATTCAGAGACAAGCACAGTTCTGGGCATAAAGAAAGTGATCAAAGAGTAATTTTTAAATAAGATGAATAAATGCCTAGGAAAAATTCCATCTTATATGCTTTGCTAGTTAAAAGAAAACAGTCACATGAAAATAAAATGACTCTGAAGAACACTAATCAAGGTGCATGATGCACAGTATATCTGAGTAAGAAGCAGATTGCAAAAACTCACACAAACTTCTCATCTCTGGAGATAGGTAGAAAAGTGTGGAATTAAAAGATAATGGAATTTTCTAAATAATTCTGTGAAGCCCACTTGTTACAAATATGCTCATGTGATAAGGAAACATTAAAATATTGGAAGGAATATTAGAAAAAGGATTGAACTTGGCCAGGGCAAAAAAAACCCAACAAAAAACCACTTGGAATCAACAAGGTGACCAAGAACTAAGAAAATCAAATGATTTTTAACAGAAAATCAAGACTTCTAATCATGTGTTGAGGGATGAATCTTTGGAAAATGCTACCTAAATTTGTTTGGCTTAGTAATAAAGACGAGGTCTTATTTTTTAATAAAAGTTTTGCTTTCACTGGTCAGAGGGTGAGGGGAAAAATAAGGGAGGGAGGGACATTTAGATATAAAAGTTCTTGCAGTGTTTGAAAGGGACATTTTCCCTTCAGGATGCATAGTCTTACTGTGCATGAAGGTCTGAATGAACTCAACGGGTTTTTTACCTGTGGCAGAATACCAAGTAGAGGGACATTTCTGAAATGATGTCAATTTAAGGAATTGTGGGACACAAAATAGAGTATCTAAAAAAAAAAAAGTTCTACAAGTCTTATGCTATTTGAATATACGCAACGAAAACTTTCTTTTTGCTCACTGAAATGAAGCAACTGCATGAAAGAAATTTTAACTTTAAAGAGATAAAACCTAATAAAAACCTTTCAAACTACTGAAATACTTTTATATATGTTGATACACTGCAGAAGATATTTTTGAAATTTATATCCCTCTATAATATTCATTTCATATCAGGTTTTGAAAAATATTTACTAAATTACAAGTTTAATTAAAATAGTACATAATATTCGACCTGTCAAATATTACTTATAAGCATATTCATGTTTCAATAGGTTTCACATTTTAGAAATTATTTATATTGAGATCCTTACAACCAACATTGTAACCATCATAAGGAAAGAAGAGGCTTTGTACGGTATGGTTACGCTGCTCACTTTTGAAAATAAAACAAAACAAGACTAGGGTTTTAAACAGATGTTCAAATGAGAAAACAATGGAGCTAAATCTGAAATCTCATTCCCCCCCAAAAAACCTGAAAAAACTTGTATAGCTTTTAAGTATGCTGGATAACTAAAAGTTTTATAATATTTAATATACTTAACATTTCAATTATTGTGTCAAGAAATATTTATTTCTATTTACCCAGTATAGGAGCCCTGGTGGTGTATGGTTGGTGATACACTGGGCTGCTAAGTGCAAGGTCAGCAGTTCAAAACCATCATTCGCCCAAGGTAGAAAGACAAGGCTTTCTAATCCCATAAAGAATTACATTCCTGGAAACTCACAGGGTCAGTTTTACCTTGTCCTACAGGGTTGCTCTGAACAGACATTAAATTGATGGCAGAGAGAACAGAGTTATTTGCCCAACACAGCTAAAACACATCTTAATTCCAAAAGGATATATGGCTATTATGTATTATTTTCACCCCTTAAAGGCAGGAATATTACTATAATTACACAAAAATGCCCCTGATAATGATGAACAGAATGATGACAGTAGGAAAAGGCACACTGATCCATCAACAGAGCCAGATGGTTACGTGAGAAATTTATAAGGAGGAACTCAGACTCCAGAGAATTGACTTCTCTCCATGGAACAAGTAGAAAGTATCCTTTAAAAGTTTTTTAAATTCACTATTTTTTTAAATGTAAGGACTTCGTGTCAAGTTTAGCTACCTATTTTTGCTTTGTATCACTTATATATGCTTACATCTTCTGTATCACAGTAGAGTATGTAGTGTGGGTAATTAAGACTCACTTTCTTAGAAAGAGCTTTAAGTCAAAATTACCGAATCATATCCCTAATTGCCAAAGTGCATTAATCATACTGAAAATGCTGTGTAATTATGTATTTAGCAGCTTTAATGCTGAACAAAAGATTCCTAGGAATCATATGGCAGAAATGGCAAGTATAAGCAGAGCCTAGACAAAAATCATTTTAATCTCAATACAGTAGCTCTGAGAATACAACCTACATGGTAAAAACACAATAGCATCCCTATGTTGCACTCTTTTGGTATGTAAGAATGACAAGACCATATCTTTGTATTGGGGCAAAGGAAAAGTATTTAATTTTCAAATGAACTGAGAGCAACAACCATTAATTGTCAAGTTAATGTGTATTTTTTTTTTGATAAACTGACTAACAAACTAGACTGAACTGCTTAAACATAGTAAAATTTTAGTGATTTAATGGCCAAGTTCTGACTCTAGGTATAAACCCTCCCCAAATCCGGTAGTTTCTTCCACCACCAACAGTAAATCTACGTCTGAATTCATAAGGCTTGGGATTAACGAAATTGAATTTGCTTTATGATCAAATTTTGAGACAAATGCCTAAATTTTACATTTTCTCATGCTAAAACTATGCATCTTACCCACATTATGATATACTGAGATAAACATTTCCTCCTTGTATTATGTACCTTTAAAAATTACTATTCGTATATAAATATGGCGTGTTCCTAGCTCCGCCTCTCTTACCATGGGCAGGTCTTTCAGAATCTGTATTCCATCTCCAGGACCCATGTGTGCTATGTGGTTAAAATTAGTTGGGTTAGAAATTAATTTGTTTCTCATTTCTGGATCTCGTAGCATCTCTCTGCAAGATAAAATAACTGTTTAGACACTTTTTCCCACACTAAATCTAGTTAATTTGGAAAACTGAGCACATTTTGTTATTATTTCTATGAAAATTAAAAAAAAAGAAACTGGAGAATTACATTAATAAGTATGTAATTTAAAATAATAGAATATGCACAATTTAAAAATTCACTTCCTAACCCTATAATGCCTGAAATTTTAATTTCAGCAACATTTTTTTGATTTTATTCTTTACTTTCATAGTTATCAATATATATAACAACCAAAATACATTAATTGTTATGAAAACATCACACTCGGCGTTATAGGGCTAAGAGAATTTAAATAAAAGATTTAATACTTTTTGGTAGGAAAAGAGTCTTGTAATACTTAGATATCAAAGCATCTCAATTTTATTTAACAGATATCCTGACCATTTTATGTCTCTTAAGTAGTTGACAACGTTTTAGATCTGCTGATACCAAGGACTCAAGTTGACAGAAAATGTTTTGAAAATGATGGCAACAAAATGTACAAATGTGCTTGACACAATGGATGGATGTATGGATTGTGACAAGAGCTGTATGAACCCCCAATAAAATGATTAAAGAAACATTTTAGAAATAATTTTACATGTGATTGGAATTCTTTTTCCATTTGTTCAAGAAGAGAATAGTTGACCTGCAGTTCTTAAACACATGCAAGTTTACTTTATCTACAGACATGCTCTAGCTTTATAGTCTATGTTTATATTATAGAGGCACACATTTCAAAAAGTATGGCTATTTTACATACATACACAAATGAATAAAAATAAGCTACTTTTATCTGGTGCACATTCTGACTCTGAGTAACATTACAGTGAGAAAATGCGTTTACTACTGGCTTTGACATTTGCTGCTAACAGGATTTCCTCAGAGATTCAACAGGCCTTCAGGTGCTGCAAGCACCCACAGAGGCTAATTAAACATCTACCTCCTCTGTTGCATTCTTTCTTCTTCCGGAACTCTGAAGGAATAACGTCGCTTATTGTTAATACTTCTCACCATTTGTTTCCGACTATTATCTGATGTTTCAGGAACTACCAGCTCATCCCCTTCTGTTAAAAAGAAAACACACACATATAGACACAACAAGAGTAATCTTTTAACACTGCTAAAATGCTTTCTACCCATTAAACTCCCAAACAGTATAAATGTTCATCAATTGAACAATTACATACAGTTTTTATTTTTAGAAGCTGTGGTGACAATCCTAGTACATAGCAAGAATGATCAACTAACTGATGTAAACAGATATATGCTCAAATGAAACAATCCTTTTTTTTTTTTTTTTAGTACAAAGTGCCAACATTTTACTCAGAGAAACATGTAGTTGCCTTTGTGCCTTGACAATTTGACCTGCCTCTCCATGCCTGACATTTCTAAACCGGTGCTCTCCCTCCATGTACTGGCTTCAGTGGCTGAGGGTGTTAAGAGCTCCTTATTAATAAGTACACAGTAATCAGGCATAAGAGAAAAATTATTCATATACATAATCATAGTAAAGATCCCTTTTACATAGCAAGACATTTCTTCCCCCAAATCCAATCTGTGAAACGTGGAGTAAGGAAAAGGAACTGTTCTTCCATTACCTTCCTTTAGCCAAGGTAAAAATCTGTCACTATGGCTACTTTTCTGACTTTGGGGAGGAATGATATATTTAATCATATAAATGTGGGATCCTAGTGTCCATCATCTCCTATTTCAGTCATATAATACCTGTAAATAAATGTGCGTGTCACTCAGGAGCTTCCAAACCATGCTGAACTACGTCAACATGCTCTGAGCATAAAACAGATAATGTAGTCACAGCACATCAAGGGATGTCATTCTTGAAATCAGATAAAGCAAAAGAAAGTCAAGCTTTGAAGACTTTAGATACAAAACGCTGAGATGAGGCAAACAAGGTGAGAAGTGGACAGCAGAGCAAGCCAAAGTCGATGCGTCAGAGAGCTGACACTTGCCAGGGAGTGTAGCAGTGCAGAGCACTCAGAGGACAGTCCCAACAACAGACGCGAACAGAATAGGATTTTAAAAGCAGCTGATGAGCTATGATAGCCATGGGAGATTCTGAACAGTGGATGGGAATCTGTGCTCCCGAGACGGAGAAAGAGACAAGGGGGAAGGAAAGGCCTCTGGAAATGAGATTTTTTTTTTCCTTTCCAAAAGACATTACAATTTTGTCTGATTCTTAACCTGGAATGGAAAAGTGAAAGCCGGGAAAAGGCAGGTTGGAATAAGTTTTCTCGTACAGACACAAACTGTTATGGACACATTTTATGAGCAACACAGTCATGCACATTGGGAAAAGGGAGGACCAATCTTACACATATTTGGAGACCTAGGAAAAAGTAAACAATCACAATGAAAGTGAGGAGCTGAAGTAAGCTTCATTGGCTTCACAAAACATCTATCTGCATAGGAATCAATAGAAAACTTGAGTATCTTTTCTCAAGTTGTACGGGAGTATCATCTTAGCACAGAACTTCTACATTCTCGACAGTCAACCAAGAGACCAAATGAGAAACCAATTTGTTCATTTTAGTACTAAAACTGAAAAAAAAAAATCTAAAAAGAAACAACAAAATTGATAGCTATTTTTCTGATAGCTGAGTATATATTTTTATTGGTGGAATAAGGGGGTGGGGGAGGAAAGAATAAGGAGATCCTTCTATCTAGAGATAAGTGGTTAAGTATTTTTACTTATATATAAGAGCATTTAAATTGTTCTGCTTAAAAATACATAACTAACTGTACACTCATCTTCACTGGATTGATTCACCCACAGTAAACAGAAATTCATTAATACTTTTACCATGTAGAAATCTGTTGCTAAGACATGGGAATGCTATTATATAGAAGAGGACAATACAGTGTTAGTTACTAGTGTGATTTTTCTACTCTGATTGACAAACCAACAAATAATTCTTTCCTGAAACAATTACACATGCATAGTCTCCTGGCTGGAGAATCACCTCATGACTGGTCACTGACCAACTGCCCCTTCTCTTCTCTGTAACGCCTGGAATTCCCATTTGTGCTGCTGATCCTGGCCATTCCCGTGTGTTTCCTCTTTGCTGCTTCTCTCATTGTCAGTAGCAGTTGGGAAATTCTAAGCCCTACACATTGAAATCCCAATCTGGGACTCCAGATGGATTTTTACACTTCATAGATTTTGATAGGTTCTATGGTATTGAATATACAGAAGACATATTCAGATTTTCCTCCTATTTCAGTACCCCATAGAAAAATATCAGGGTCAAATTAGAATCAAGTATTTTTGTTACAAATTTATGTAAACTTAAATTGAATGATATATTTGGCTAGTAGCTTACTTTAATATATTAAAAGAGTATGATAGATCTGGTTGCTTCCACATATTGCTGATGTATCTTGGACAGTCAACTTAGATTATTTCCACTGAAGCTGTCATATTGTTTAAGAGTAATTTTGTTGTCCTATAATTCATGCATCATATGACTCAATGGTTTAAATATATTAAAGAGTTGTGTTTTGTTCACTGCAATCAATTTTAGAAAAATTTTTTCTTTCTTGTATTCATTATGATTAGCTCATTTCCCTATCACCTCCTCTGTCATAGTCCTAAGAAATTTATTAAATTAGTTGCTGTCTCTATAGATTTACCTATCCTGAATTTCATATAAAGAAAACCATTAACAAACAAACCACCACCAATAGAATAAGAGACAGAAAAACTTCAACCCAAAAGATACCATTAAGTATTACAACTCTCAAAAAAACTCACTGCCATAGAATCAATACCAACTCAAAGTGACCCCAGAGGACAACCAAAACTGCCCCACCTTTCTCCTGAATAAAAACTAGAACAAGTTTTTAAAATGGGTGAAAAGCAGTAAGTGGACTAATAATTTCCTCGGGGCATGGCAGGGGAGGCTACGGGAGGATCGGGAGCTTATAACAGTGAGTACATGGAAGAAGAAACTGTCCTAAAATGGTGGTGATTTCGCAACTCTTCTTAATGTGACTGAACTATTGAATTGTATGATATGTGAATCATATATCAACAAGGCTATTAAAAATGAGTCAAAAGGGAATAAAAAGGGTAAGATGTTAAATGTTAACCTAACTATATCTACAGTAATCCCATTTCCATTGAATAATATTCACATCCTTGGTCAATGGACTGAGGGGTTTCAATGGAGGCTTGATCCAAGTATCTGTTTGGGCTTCTACTATCACCCAGACTTTTGTAAACTCAGTACTCAGCATTTAAGCGCTAGTAAGTCTCTCCCTCTGATCTTGGACTTGTTAATAATCCTTGGATCACACTTCTTTAGGGTGGACTTAACTGACACCTCAAGTATATGGCTGCTTGTTTTTTTAATTAATAAATCATTTTATTGGGGCTCATACAACTCTTATCACAATCCATACATACATCAATTGAGTAAAGCACCCTTATACATTCATTGCCCTCATCATTCTCAAAATTCGCCTTCTACTTGGGTACCTGGAATCAGCTCATTTTCCTTTTTTCCCTCCCCCTCCCTCCCCACTCCCCCTCCTTCATAAACCCTTAATAATTTATGACTGCTTGTTTTAAGACAAGCCTTCAAGACCTCAAGTGCTTTCCTTTCTGATAGGCACTGTCTGATATCTTCAACACACTCTGCTACAATACCCATACCTTCAGAGATTACATCATGAGGGCAAGTGCTAAGGCTCACTTCATAAGAACTACCTGCTCTTATAAATGTGAGCTCAAAATCCAAGAGTCTATCTATGGTTTATATATACCTCTGGTCTCTTTAGGGACAGTAATACTAGTTTTGTGAGAAATAATATAATCTTCATAGGCTATTTGGTAATTGTAATAATAATATCAGTGGTATAGAATTTACAATACTATTGAGAAAAGGAAAAAATATATAGGAGAAGCTATCCTTTTAATATCTGTATTTTCTTACCTGCCATCTTGTTTTTGAAATATATTAATCGAATTGTCTCTAATCCTAAAAGATTTAATGATCCTTCACTGTTTAAGGGTCGAACCTGAAATAATAAAAACAAAATTAATACTTCAACAAAACCTTAAAAAATTAAACTATGTCAACAACACCTACCCTCGCATTCTACCCCACTCCCCACGAGTTCTCTTTTGCCTTATGGACCTCTATCCTCCTCTACATCCAAGTCTGTACCTGTCAGTCTTCTAGCCCATTGGTTAATCGCACTCTTGCCCTCATCCCTTGGGAACCTCCTAAATTTGTTCCCCCTGGCATGCCTGTCTTTTCCTTTATTTTTATTCCTAGAGTAGTGGAGCCATACAATATTTGTCCTTTAGGGATTACATGTCTTTATGTTACTAACGTCACATAAGGCCCTCCAGGTCTGTCCATATCATGAGGTGCTTCATGGTTTCAGAGTTTTTGTGATGCACACAATCGTGTGTATGTACTAGCTTTTCGTTCTTCTTTCTTCTACTAATAGGCTTTGAGCTGTTTCTAGCTTCTGCTAACTCTCAGCAGTGCAGCGATGAACACAGGAGTGCATACGTCGGTTTGTTCTCTTATTTCTATCAGATATTGCTGAACCATACAAGATTTCTATTCTCAGTTGTTTTAGGTAGCATCCTACTGCTTTCCTAAATGGGTGCATATATGCGTAGACCCACTAGGAGTGTATGAGAGTTCCAATATGTGTGTCCTCCTCAGCATTTGTCTGCTTTTATAATTGGGCTGTCATTGTCAATGTACAGTCATATCTCGTTGTTTTGATTTGCATTTCCCAGACAAGTAGTGATTGTGAGCATTCTTTCATGTGTTTTTTAGCCATTTGAAAGTCATTTTTCGGTAATCAGTTTGTTCATGTTCTTTGTCTACTATTAAAAAACCCCATCTTCTTCTTTTCTCACTTTTTAGTTGGATTATTCATTATATTCTTATTGAGGTGTTATAGTATTCTATAGATTTTAGAAAATAGCCCCAAAGATTTTAGTCTATTAATAAGACATAGTATATTTAAACCTTTCATTTATCCCCCAACTTCAAAATAGTCTTTTATATAAAGTCAACAACAAAAATAACATTTTACCTGAAATTATAAAATGATCTAATTTGAAAGAATTTAAAATATTAAAGTGAAGCACAATAAAAATATATTCGAACCTTACATTTGACTTTTTAAAGCTATTAGTGACCAAATAATTATACTAAAACTATATCAACATAGCTTCTTTATGAATTCTTATTATTAAAAACTAAACATAAACATTTTAGGTAGGTGAAATTACAGATAACAGGGGAAAAGGAGGGTCTGGTCAATAGTGATGAAGCAAGAGTATTTATATGGAACCAAATTAAATTGGATCCTTATTTCACACAATACACACACATACTCAATTCCAGATGGATTGTGGTAGTTAGATAATTTCCTATCAACTTGATCAATAAGTGTAGGGGTAGAGTCTGGCCTGCCAATCAGGTCACAGCCTAATGATATCTCCTTCTGGGCATGGCCTTTTCACGAGGATTCTAGAAACTTCCTTTCTCTCTCTCTGCTTCACTTTCCTGTTGCGGAGACACTCAGAGAGCTGGAGGAGCCTCATGGAGACCCTCACCATTGCTGAGATGCTCCCACTGTCATTGGATCCACAGGACTTCACCCCCTGGCCTGTGATCGTCCTGAATTTAGCCTCATTGCAAGAGCTGTGTGAGTGTGAAGATGCATTTATGGACTAATATTGGAATTATTGGCTAATATCAGACTTATGGACTTGATCTGGGATATATTCTTGATATCCAATTACTCTTTGATATAAAGCTCTTTCTTATACATATATGATTGTCTCTCTGTGTTTCTCTAGTCAACCCGGTCTAACTCATAGATTAAAGGCACACATATAATAGACAAAACTGAAAAATCCTTACAGGCATTATCTGTTTGACCTTGACATAAGAAAAAATTTCTTAAAAAGAAAAAGTTTCTTAGGAACTTGACACCAAAGTAAACTAAAGGATAGGGCAGATATATTGAAATGAAGATATGCTTAGGAAAAGACCACAAAAAATGGATGGGCCCTATCTATTAGACCACAAAAAATGGATGGGCCCTATCTATTATCCAACGTCTATTTGTGTTAGGCCTGGATGACTAGAAAAACAAAGCCAGAGACATTCAAATGTGTGTAAGAGAGAATTTTATCTCAAGAATTATGCATCAATAAAACAGCCCAGTCCAGATCAGGTCCATAATTCTGACGTAGCCCATGAATTTTTCCTGAGACTCACACAGCACAGGCAATGACACCCAATGCAGGAAGATCATTGGCCGGTAGGTAGAAAGGTTTGTGGATCCAGTGGCAGTGGAAGCACCTCATGTGTTTCCTCCAGCTCCTCAGGGTGTCTCCTCAGCAGGAAAAGGAAGGCAGAGAGAATGGGTCCGGTCCCCAGTGAGTTATCTCCAAATGAGGTCATCAAGCTGTGACCTGACAGGTTAAACTCCACCTCGTCACTATTAATACCCTCAAGTGGACAGATTATCTACCTACCACAGACCACCCCTTGTCAACTTGACACTTTTACACAACTCTTTAGTCATACATAATTTTTAAACAAAACAATAATAAAGTTATACCTGTACCTAACAGGATACAACTAAAATGCATATCACTCAAAATGTCAGTCTCATTTAAATATTCCATAAGCGAACCAAACAACAATAGTCTGTGCCTAACACCTGCAGTTAAGTGAACCCCTACACCTTAGTCCTATGACTATATTCCCTCACCTAAGCAAGTTTGTAAGCTAGCCCCTTCATGCCTGTATCCTCTCCATTGTGGGTATCCAATTTCTATACTGCCCACTTACATCAACCCAGTGCTCTGAGGAGACAGTCAATTATCTTCAATGTGAAGAATCTTCATTCCAATTGGAACCTCGTGAGTCTGCATCCATAAGCAAAGTCAAATCAGGGCAGGCTGTCCATAAAGTCATCAGCAATATGCACCAATTCACAGGCTCAAAAATGTTTTCTTCATCTGGCCAGGTTCTGGTTAACTCAGTGTAGGCTGCCCACTGGCTACCTTGTCTTTAGACCATGGGCCCATCACAAATTCTCAAAACCCCAGCCCCCTTGTGCTAGGTCATGAATTTCAGACCAGTCAACCCTCTCTCGTATTCTCTTCTAGTCCCTGTGAACCAGGTCCATCGGTGTCAGTGGCCAGACTCAACCCGTCTTTACTGCTGCGTTTCTTCCACTTCCAGTCAACAAGTGGATCCAGTTGGCCACCTAGCAAGCATTTCAGGCTGCCTGCTGGCTCCCTTTAATGTTTAGTACGAGAAAGGAAAAGTTCTTTCACATAATCTCCTGTTACCTTCATGGCTCGATTTTTGCCAGGTTCAGGCACAAGCCACTAGTTAAAAATTCAAGAGTTCCTTTTTTCTTCAGTCTGTCACAGTCCCCTAAGCAAGACTCTTCTAATGCAACTGTCCTGAGCACCCCAAATCACTGGGTGGACTTTATCAGTCTTCTTTGCAGGAGTGTCCTACACACATTTAAAGATTCAAATTGATGGCCGAAACAGTGAGCTTACAAACTATTTATACTTCCCAATACTCATTTCTGTCAATCATTAAATCAATAGGCAGAACTATATAAACCTAGTACAGCAAGATCCTAAACTCAATCTTAAAACAGTCAAATTCCCATATCTACCCTATCTTAATCCTTTCTAGACTGTTCCCTTGATATGAATATGGCTATAGGCCTCTGACCTAATCAACCAGGGTGGGGCCTCCTGTCAGCCATTTTGACCTTTTGTCATTTTCACTAAGCTGCATGGTCTCAGAGAAGTTCAAGGGGGTGGATTTCATCCCCTGAGTTCAAGATTCACATTTATCACATTCATTTTCACCATTTCAGACAGGAATAGCCAAACTTCTAGGAATCAAAACTTTCCTTTTCCTTTCCAGAAAACATTTGAGTAAACCATATCTGACCTCTGTCTAGCCTAAGAAGAAAAACTACTATGAGACTGAGGTCAAACAAGCATCCACTCTTCATCTTTATGATTTGTTTCTCTAGTACCCCACTCCAGGTACCATAATGTGCAAGCTCGGGTTGACTAAAGAACAAATCCAGAGACAAAACTCGTGTGTGTGAGAACTTTATATTAAAGAGTAATTGAATATTGAGAAAACATCCAAGACCAGTTCTGACCAAGTCAATAAGTCCAATATCAGCCCATATGTCCGATGTCTGTCTACAAATTCCTCTTCAGACTCATGCAACACATGCAATGATACCAAATTCAGGAAGATCACAGGCCAGTGACTGGAAAATCTTGTGGATCCAGTGGCTATGGAAGCATCTCAGCACTGGCATGGATCTCCACGGGGCTCCTCCAGTTCCAGGGCTATAGCTGCCATCAGCTTGTTAAGAGGAATGTGTAGCAGAGAAAGTGTGTGTCCTGTCTCCAGGGAGGAAGACAGGAGTTTCCAGAATCCTCAGGAGAAGCCCATGCCCACACAGAGGCATCATTGGCTATGACCTGATTGACAGGCTAGGCTCCACCCGTTCACTCAAGTTGACAGATATGTAACTGCCATACCATTACCTATAAAGTACTTCGATAAATAAATAAGGAAAAAATGGCCAATCCAATAGACAAATAGTAAAAATAAATAAACAGGCATTTAATGGAAAAGGAAATACAAATGATATATAAGGATAGATAACTGAGGAAATGCAAATGAACAACTCAGTGGGAAAATACCTTATAACCATTTCCAAAAAACAAGGAAGTCTGATGGAACCCCGGGGTGATACAAATGGTTAACAAGCTAGTTAATAACAGAGAGGATGGAGTTTAAGTCTACCCACAAGCACCTCAAGAAAGGTCTGGTTATTTACTTGTGGAAAAATCGACTACTGAAAACTCCTAAAGAGCAAATTCTCACACAGTTGGGGTTGTCATGAGTAAGAGTCAATGTGCTGACATTGATTTTTCTTTTTACTACAGTCCAACAATGGCAAGTGTTAATGGGTCAGTAAGAACTTATATATACTGCTGCTGGGAGTGTCTGTTACCTGTTACATTACTTTGCAAATTACTATCTTCTAAAATTGACAACTGCATTCCACGTGTCCTATCAATTCTACTGCTAGGCATATAATCTAAAGAAATATATCTTCTGCTAAAGACATGTAGCAGAAGATACATGCAGAAATAGCATAAACTAGGAAAGAATTCAAGTGTCTCTATCAGAAAATGGATTGAAATGTATTTCCCCAAGAATATTTCACAGTAGTGAACTATTATAGTACAATGTAGTAATATAGCTGTAGTAATATCAGAAACATCATAAATGAATGAAGAACATCAGGCAACATAACAATTTTATAAAGACCCAAATCAAATAAAACCAAATACACTGTTTAAGAATTTAAATAAAACCACCAAATACACTGTTTAAGAATTTTTAAATATGTAAAGTATCTGTACTTTAAGAAAAGAAAGGGAACGATAAGCCCAAGATTTAGGAGAGTCATTTTCTCTGGAGAGGCAGAGGTATGGCAAAAGGGAGAAAGTACACAGGAGGTGGTGGTGCTGTTGTCTAATCCAGTTGGTTGTGACATACAGTGTGATTGATTCTCATGTACAACAAAAGGAAACAATGTTTGGTTCTGTGCCATCCTCACAATTACTATGTTGGAGCCTATTATTCCAGCCACTGTGTCAATCCGTCTTGTGAGGGTTTTCCTCTTTTTTGACTGGCCCTCCATTTTGCCAAGCATCATGGCCCTTTCTAGGGACTGTATTCCCTGAAAATGCGTCCAAAGTACGTGAGTCGTAGTGTCACCCTCCTCCCTTCTAAGCAGCAGTCTGACCGTACTTCCTCCAAGCCCGGTTTGTTTGTTCTTCTGGCAGTTCACGGTACATTCAATGTTCTTCACCAGTACCATAATGCAAATGAACAGCTTCATCATTAGTCTTTCTTTCTTTTTTTTAAATCAGGGGCGAGCGTGAACGCAGTTTTTCTTATTCACTTTCCAACTTTAACATGAGGTGACTGAAAATACCATTAACTTGGGTTAGGGGCACTTTAATGTTCAAAATGCTTTTTAATCCTTTAGAGAGGTCTTGTGTAGTAGACTTGCCCAATGTAATACATTGAATTCTTGACTGCTGCTTCCATGAATACTGGTTGTGGATCCAAGTAAAATAAAATCTTTGAAAATTTCAATCTTTTCTTTATTTATCATGACGTTGTCTGTTGGTCCAGTGTTGAGGACTTTTGTGTTCTTTACTTGAGTTGCAATCCACACTGAGGCTGCAAACTCTAATTGATCTAAATGGGTAAATTCAGGAATATGGGAAATGTTCTGTTTTTTAAGTTGGTAGATGGGTTCACAAGTGAGTAATTTACAAGTTATGCTATCCTGTAAGTGCTATGCCTTCTTTCACATATATAGTCCCAATATTGTAGTATAATAAAAATAAAACAAAGAATTAATTATACAGCCCAAATTTTATACTGGAGAGGCATATTTAACTGTTTTATTTAAAGTATTTCCAAGAGCTGTTTTCAGAATCTACAGTGTTTCAAAGCGGGTAAATATTTGAAATGTGATTGTGGATACTTTCTTTCAACTTGATCCTTCAACTAGTGAGACATGGTACAGATTATATACATGTCTGTAAGGAACTACTACTCTTCACCTTGCCAAGCAGCAGTCTAGCCTGCAAAAATTCTCTGTACATAATGAAAAGGTAAGGAAACCTTCAAGGACAATATCTGTATTATGTTCTTTTAGGAATATGTGAAAACTTTATTTTTAAGTCATGAGACATTTAAACACAATGTTACTTTTAAGTTTATTAACTTTTCTGGCCTATGTAATTTATTTTCACAGGGATAAAAATGGCATAAGTGTGAAAAACACCTATAAGTAATAACAACAACATAGTCTTTCAGAGCTCCTTAAACTCAAAATGGAAGCTAACATTGCCATTTTAGGCTATAGGATATAGTTCTAGTTGTTTTGCTATAATACCACTTTTATTGTAGAAATACAATATTAAAAATATAATGTTTACTAAATATAATACACAGAGTATAATAGTTTTGGTTTTCTTTTTATAATGACTATTTTTTATCTTTTCTGAATCCAAAATGACTGAATCGTATAACAAAATTTATCCAAAAATAGCTAGTCATACTAATGTTTTCACTTAAATGCATTCATTAGTTAATTTAGCTGTATGTTACGGGTATATTACCTTCTTGAGAGGGAGAGTCTGGATCCATTCCATGGAGTTCACATCAAAGATATCAACTGCATTTTCACTATATACTGAGAGATACGGTGCATTGTAACCTGGGAGAAGGGAAAGAGGAAACACACCTTGTGATCACTTTATTAAATTTAAAATATTTTTTAAAAACTAAGTGTTAAATATCATAAAGGTGAAGCTCACCAAAATTCGACTGATATCAATCACAGCAGCATGTCAAAATACTTTTGAAGTGGACAGAGTATAAATCATGAATGAGGAATTGACATACTAGGGATCAGATTATATAGCAACTATAATACATAAAGTTTTTGTCAATATTAAGAGTTTAATAGTTCTCTGTTCCACACTAGTTTTCTAAAGGAATTTCATTCCATTTTCAAAGGAATCTTATTTATAAAGCTGAGCAATCCTTAAGTACCGTATGTACTCGAATATAAGCTGACCCAAGTATAAGCCGAGGTACTTAATTATTACCTGGGAAACCAGAAACACTGATTGTCTCGAGTACAAGCCTAGGGTGGAAAATTCATGATGTGAATTCACACAGAGACCAGAGGGGAGAGACGGAGCGCAGCCACAGACACATCCTTAACAGTTCAGCTGCCAGCGTAAGTGAATCACTGTGGGTGCTTCTGCGAATCGGAGCCGTCCACGTCATAGGACGGCTCTGATTGGTTAGATGTGAGTAAACAAACATTCAAAGCCCTGCAGTGTCAGTGGGGCTTTGAATGAGCAGCAGAGGAGCAGCAATCACCCGCGAGGTGTTACACCTCGCTGGGGTACCACTGACCGCGTATAAGCCGAACCCCAGTTTTTCAGCACATTTTTTGTCCTGAAAAACTTGACTTATACACAAGTATATATGACAAGTGTTCTAGTCTGTTATGAATATAACATAGTATACCTAGCACAGTTAGATGCATAGGTAGAGCTCAATATATAGTTGTTGAAATAAAGGATGACTATCAATAAAGGGTAACATAAGCAAATAGAGGGTATATTATTTATCTAAATTGAGATCACAAATTCAATTACTGGCAGCGCTATTCATACAAGCAACATATTTCAACTCTTATTCTACATTACCACAACCAACAAACAAACTCTACTGAGTCAATTCTGACTCGTAGTGACTGCAAATAGGGTTTTTGAGGCTGTAATTTTTTTTTAAAGGCTGTCAATCTTTAGGGACCATGATGCCTTATCCACCTCTCCTGATGCATCTGGCATCTGTGGTTAGCAGTCCAATGCTTTACTGACAGCATCACCAGGGCCCCCTTTAATCCACATTAAAAAACACAAACTGCCATGCATCAATTCCAACTCATGCTGACCCTCTAGGATGAAGTAGAACTGCCTATGTGGGCTTCCCAGGCTGTAAGGCTTTACAGGAGCAGAAGCCCGTCGCTTTCTTGTGCAGGGCGGCCGGTGGGTTCATGCTGCCGACCTTACAGCTGATAGCCCAATATGGAACTCACTATACCACCTGGGCTCCTTTGTAACTTGCATCAACTGCAAACTCACTGCCATCAAGTCAGTGCTGACGCACAGCGACCCCTGTGGGTTTCTGAGACTAGCTGTTGAGGGGCGTCGACAGCCCAGTCTTTCTCCCGAGGAGCTGCTGCGGGTGGTTTTTAACTTCCAACCATGTGATCACAGGCCAACGTATAGCCAGGGCTCCTGTTTTAATCTACCTTAGACGTATACATATAATAATACTTCAAATTGTTTGTGTTACACTAAACAGCATTCATTATGCATATGATGCCATTATTAAGAGTAGATATTTCTTAAAATATATACATTAATTATAGTTAAAAACTAATACATCAAAAATAGTTAAATTAGAGTGGGTAGGAGTAGGTATATTTAAATTTTTATTTTAATTTAGATTTTCTAAGTTTTCTATAATAAGCATGTATTGCTCTCCAAAACTCTTTTCCACCAAACTTTTACCTGGACTGTTCCCATAACCGATCCTCCTTCATTCCTTCTTCCCCAAGTCATCTTTCTGCAAGTGTTCTGAATTCTATCTTCCCTGGCCTTCAGGGGGATCTTACTCCATTTCCTCTATCACCATACAGTCAGTCTTTCCCTAGGAATTCCCTAGTGTTTCTTTCCCTTCAGCATTTAAATATGGTCACGTTTCCTCCATTAAACACAAAACATTTTGGATTATTTTTCCTATTGGCTTCTACTGAGCTCTGTAGCATTTATACTTTACTGTATCTACTTATTTCATCATAAGTCTTCTCTAATGCAATGTATGCTCCGTGATGGCAAGATGATGCCAGTTTGGGCATCACTGTGCCTCGTACAGTCAATGGTACAACATGCCCCCACTCTCAAGTCAATTCCAGCTAATCGTAAACCTACAGAGGGTTTCAGAGACTGCAAATCTTTTCAGTGGCAAATAGTCTCATTTTTCTCCCAGGGAGTGGCTGGTGGATCGGAATCCCTAACCTTGTGGTTAGCAGTCAAACATTTACCCGACATCACCACCAAGGGATCCTTGGCACATAATAAATATTCAATAATTTATCCGAATATTTCTTAAAAGTATGAAATAAGCAATTAAAATATTCTCCTTGTCTGGATAAAATGTAAGTCTGAGCAACATTTCTAGTACATGCTACATTTTACCTTTACGTAATTCATTATGTCATTCACTTAGTACCTATTTCCCCAGAATAAGTCCTATGAGATATCAATGAGTACAAGCACTGTATTTTGGGGGATCCAGAGAATAACTAGGTTATTTCAAAGTACATAATGGGTTAAGCATTCATCTAAGTAAACTGTTCCACAGAAAGAGTAGTGCATGTTAACCTGTTGGTCTAGGCCTCACTACATTATCATTATATAAGTACCATGAGGCCTGCTCAGGAACAAAAATATGATCTGAATGATGAGTACATTTAAAAGACTAGGTGAAAGGGGAGAGAAAGAGACAGCAATGACAAGCAAAATAGCAGTCTTACAACAAGAGGAAGGGTTTGCTGGCCACATCAACTCCTGTTGTCTTGATCTGCGTCCCTGGCAGTCTGTGTATATCCCAATGCTGCTAAAACACAGCAGGAATTCTTTACTGGAGAGCTCAACTGCGCAGACAGCATCCATGGGCTGATGTGCAATAAATGACAGTGTGTGGTCATTTGAATGGAGCATACTGAACGGGCTTCCTTCTCCATTTAAGGGATATCTTAGAAATCCTGACTGGAATCCCACACAGAGCTGTTCACTGAAGATTGCCATCCACTGGACATTGTATGGGACTTGAATTTCTTTGAATTTTCTGTGGCGAGTCTTGCTCTGTAATAGTTCATAACAGAGGACCTGCCTTTTCATGGCCACACACAGGCACGTAAGAGCTCCGTGGCGCACTTTTCCAGAAGTCATGGTTTGACACCCTTTAGTCTCTACTAGCTTGTAAAACTCAGTCTCACGCCCATCCAAAGCGGACGTGGGAAAAAGTCGTGCATGACGGTTTCGTCCTGAGATCACAGCAATAAGCTGCTCATTGGGAATGAGTTCAATCTGATGGATCTTCTTATTGTCGCCCACTCTAATAATTTCTGCACAAAGAAATAGTAAATCAAATGAAAAACATTTTATTAACTTAATAATATCCCTCCCAATGATTCACAAAATAATATGTCAACATGCTGAAGACACAGCTACACAGAAGAGTAAGAGTACAACCTCCACAGAAACAAAGGAATAAAACCCCTAAAACCACACATGCGCTGCTATGGTGTCATTTCTCATTCACAGCAGCCCTGCGAGACAGAACAGCTCTTTAGGTTAGGTTTTTAGGAGCAGACATCCTCCTCCTCCTCCTCCTTCAGAGCCGCTGGGGGTTAAAACTGCTGACTGGGCCTTGAGCAGTTCAGCACTTACCCTACTGGGCCACCAGGGCTCCAGAGAGTAAAAAGGGGAGGATAATTCAACCTATGATAAGATAGAAAGCAATTACTTAACAAAGAATCCAATTTAACACCGAGAGTTTAGCAAGTCAAAGCAAAACATTCTTGTCTGATAAAGCATGACAAATCTTTAAGAAAAATCTTTTTGCTAGCATTAATTTCTAGGGAAGACAGTAAAGTTACTGAAATGGATAACGAACTGGTTTCAATGCATTGTTTTCCTATGATTAAAATGGAAGGATTGAACTTAATCGGTTCCTTATTTCACCCAGTATTTAATGGCTGTTTTGTTGAAGTGCGGGCAAAACCAAGCACATTTTAAAGGATAATATTTCTTACAGTACTAACAAACAAACAACCAAACAATTAACAAACCCAAAACTCACTGCTATCACCTCAATTCTGACTTACAGGATAGAGTTGACCCTATAGGATATAACTGAAGTGTTCCTGTGGATTTCTTAGGCTATAAATCTCTACAGGGGCAGAAAGACTCATCTTTCTCCTATGGAGAGGCTGGTGGATTTGAACTGCTGACCTTGTGGTTAGCAGCCCAATATATAATCCACTAGGCCGCCAGTGCTTCTTTTATATTAATTGAATACTGGAAAAATCAAGTTGTGTTTTCTTTAGGAAAGCAATCTGAGTGCATATAGAGGTATTACATAAAATGTCCCAAGAAAGATAAACCATTTCAGGTTTTAAAACTCAGGGAGACTATGGAAATTAAAAATGATTATTTGATATAAAACCAGATTAAATTAGATTAGCAAATTTTCAGCTAAAGAAAATAAAATCCTGGCAATTTAAAACAGCATTTGGCACTCCTCCTGGGGTATGAACAACAGAAAGATGGGTGAAGGGAGACAGTGGATAGGGTAAATTATGAAAATAAAAATAATAATATAAATTATGAAGGGATCACAAGGGTGGAGGGGTGGGGGAGGGAGGGGAAAAAAGAGGAGCTGATACCAAGGGCTCAAATAAGAAGAAAATGTTTTGGAAATGATGATGGCAACATTTGTACAAATGTGCTTGATACAATTGATGTATGGATTGTTATGAGTTGTTAAGCGCCCCCAATAAAATGATTCATTAAAATTTAAAAAAATTAAAAACATAAAACAGCATTTGGTTTAAAGTTACTGCAGAGGAGGCAAGTTTTCTCTTACCATCTTTGGTGACATGCACAACAAATAATCCTTCTTCATTTCCCAAAGCTATTCTTTCGTGATCTATATAAGACATAAAAAACCCATTTTTTTAAATTAGGAAACATTACATAAAGTTGAAATAAACCAGATATAACTTATTAGTAAATTAAATTGGAGTAAAGTAAATTAAAGAGAATGAAGAATTTAAAAATAATAATTTACACAATAAATTTCTTTTTAGAATACAGTGGCATATATTATCACTCATCAATTTTAGTAGAACAATCATTAGGAACCGAACCTATATTATATTAGTACTTAGAAAAATAATGGAATGCTTGTTCTATGAATTAGGGGTCCAGTTCCATTTCTTGTTTTGTGAGGAGAAATGATGAAAGACATAGATTTGAATACTACTCATTAAACTTTTCAGAATTAGAAAG
The DNA here is from genome assembly GCF_050624435.1 of Tenrec ecaudatus. Taxonomy (NCBI): domain Eukaryota; kingdom Metazoa; phylum Chordata; class Mammalia; order Afrosoricida; family Tenrecidae; genus Tenrec; species Tenrec ecaudatus. Next base: position 255,365,013 of record NC_134530.1, on the reverse strand, counting down.
TACAAAAGAATTTGATGTATATATGAGAAAGTGACCAAAATTTACAGCTGCAGGCATGAAAACTACCCTTAAGGGTATTTCATATGTTTAACATAGCTTATTTTATTTATACTTATCAACAACTTGAGCAAGGTAATTGATAGGCATATCTACATTTCACATGAGACTTAGGCTATATGAAATTAAGTAACTTGTTCTGTCACACAGGCAGAAAATAGATCAGTTATTATATTAGTTAACCTTTGGTACTATGGCCTCTTCAGAAAAAGCAATTGCAAATTGTGCTTACTTTTGTTAACTGAAAACAGAAGTTCTAGTGTAAGTCTCATTCATTTAGTAAACATTTAGCAAGCATCTGTAATATATATAACATACATTACACCGAGTACTGAGGATTCTTAGATAAAAGAGTCTGTGGTCACAGGAAGATTAGCACACAATGAAGAGAATGTGGTCAATGTAAACGCATACCTATGATTGCAGCTGCCTGGGTTGTTTTAATGAGGGGTAGAGTACTGTCATAAGCCTCTTTGGGAACATAGACTGAGCGGTCTCTGAATTTGTTTTTCTTCAAAATCTTGTGCAATTCACTCAGTACTCCCACCCACTTGCTCTTCTCATTTTCATTGTCTGCCAGCATCAGGATCGAACACTTGTTATCAGATGCAGAGAACTGGGAAGCTGTGACCTAGGATCATTTAACCAATATTCATGACATTGGAAAACACATCCCTTTTATGTTCATTTTGTATCTAAGCTAGTTTGCTTAATATTCATCAATAATATAAGCATTAATTAAATGGTATCCTTAACAATTTAGTTATTCCTAATCAGAAGAATAACTAGAGTTTTAGCATTAGAATTCAAGACAAAGCAAAGGTAGCAGATATCATTTAAATATTAGTATCATTTTTACCCACCTTGCTATAAAATGCCAGAATACTAACCTTTCAATGAGATGACACAAAATGTAATATAAACTGTTGGATGGAAAACTGATCTGTTCTGTAAACCTTCATCCAATTCACAATAAAGTTTTAAAAGGTGCATTAAACCTATTGCCCTTGAGCTGATTCTAACTCATGGCCACCCTACAAAACAATGTAACAGCTGAGAGATGGGGTTTCTACCCCAGTAAAGAGTTACAGTCTCAGTTCTACCCTGTTAGAGTCATCATTCCATGGCAGTGAGCGAATGACTCTTTGAAAAAAAAAAGAGTAAACTATGTGGTCAATCCCCAAACAAACTCACTGCCATCTAGCCAAGGCTGACTCAAAGCGACCCCCTATGGGTTTCTGAAATTATAATTTTTTATGGGCGTGGACAACCCAGTCTTTCTCCAGTGGAGCTGCTGATGGTTTCAAACTGCCAGCCAAGTGGATAGCAGCCCAACTTGTACCCATTACACCACCAGGGCTCCGGTGAGAGAATGGCCCTTTATAAAAGTACTCTGTCCCATCTTTCTCCTAAGGAGGTGCTGGACTAACTATCAGTGTTTCGTTAGCAGCTAAGCATTTAACCCGTGTGCCATTACAGGTCCTCAAAATAAGCACATGAATGCATTACACCAACTGTTCTGAAACTGACATAGACTAACAACTAAGCGCTGGGTACTGATGCTAATCCCTTTCCAACTACTAATTCATTTAACCTTATGATGCTTTCATGATGAGAAGGCATTCTTGTCACATCCCTGTTTTATATATGAGAAAATTCCTTCATAAGTGCATAGCTATACTCTTGACCACTATACTACATTATCTTTCAATTTGTTTTTAGTCACAAATGTTCAGAAATACATTTTACTTTATGAGAATAACTTATTATTATTACAGAAGATTGTAACATTTGAGTTAATAAGCAAATGAAGATTTATTATTATGCAAACAACACTCACAATCAGAACAGATTTTACACACACATGTGCACGCACCAGGAAGCATCCCTACTAGGGTCCCAGTTCATACATGCATAAGTTTATTGCAAACCAGCCATGTGGTTAATTATGTCTCTGAGACCAGTGGATGGTTGCAGACAAGTTCTTTCACTAAGATATTTTCTTTAGTCTTATTAGGGTGCTTCCTAAAAAGGTACAGTCAAAACGGTGGCTTGGGTGGGAGGAAGGAGCTGCTGAGTCAATTTAATAGAAGGCATAGAAGTCAGCACAGAAGCTTATGGTAACTGGTTTTGAGATTCCAAAGGAATCATCTTGACAGATGCTTTCTAAGAACACAAAACAATCACAAAGACTTATTAGAAAGGAGTTTTTTGTTTTTTAATTGTTTTACTAGGGGCTCATACAGCCGTTATCACAATCCATACATACATCAGTTGTGTAAAGCACATTTGTACATTCATTGCCCTCATCATAGAAAGTTCTAAGAAAACTGTATTGGTGACAAAAAGTCAGGAAAGTTGCATGCAGACATTTTTTTGCATCCAAACCCCCAAACATGCTGCTGTCAACTGCATTCTGACTCACAGTAACCCTCCAGGCCAGGGTGTGACTGCCTCTGTGAGTTTCTGAGAGTGTCGCTCTTTGTAGGAACGGACAGCCTCATGTCTCTTCCTCAGACTGGCTGGTGGTTTTGAAGAGCCGACCCAACATGTAACTACTATGCCACCGGGCTCCCTTCCTTTCCACGGAGACAAAGCATTTGTTCATTCTTTGAGGCTAGCAGGGTTATCTTATGAGAATGTGTGGGAAACCTTACTCCGCAACTTGGGTCATGCCTCTTCAGACTTGTTTTGGTCCCCCCAATTCTAAGGACAACCAACAAGAACACACAAATCCCTCAAAGATGCCAACATTGCATTTAGATGTGGTATAAATCGAGCAGGACAAAATTCTTCAGGAAGGGTTAAACAGACGAAAGCAGTCTTTACGCACTGGGCTGCTACCTGTGGGGTCAGCAGTTCAAAGACAGCAGCCACTCCGGGAGAAAGGCGAGACTTTCTGCTCCCATGAAGAGTCCGGGACATCCAAGGGGGGCAGTTCTACCCTGCCCTGCAGGGTCACTACGAGTCAGAATCAACTCGATGGCAGTGAGTACAGGAAGTATTAAGAAACAATAGCTTCGCAAATTGGTACTTTTGTTTACTAAAGATTTCATAGCAGTAATTTTTTACTTACCTTTATGTATGTACATGTGTGTGTATGCAGATTCCTTATTAAAAGTGAAGCAAATATCAGTGACAATAAAATTGCACTATGTCAATCGGGATCTCTCAGTAGGATCCCTGAGAGAGGAGTCACATATCCACATAGATGGGTTTCTTTTTCCAAAGAGAACAAAGCATATACTAACTCCAGTCTGTGTCTCGCCTTCCTTATACACAAATGCATAGACAAATAGTTGCTTTTGTGTAAGCTTGCTGGGCCAAAATTCTCAGTGATGTAACAGACACAGTCACGGCAGAGTACTGTTTCTTAACTGGAATAAGTGGATTACAAGGGATGAGTTGAGTCAGAATGAATAAGAATTGTTGAGTGTAAAATTATGATTCGCTCTGTAAACCTTCACCTCATTCAGAACAAAAAGTGAAAACAAGAGATTTAAAGTCTCGGAAACCCTAAGAAGCAAGTTCTCTCGACTCTGTCCTGTAGGGTCACTCTGACTCAAAATTGAGTAGATGGCATTGGGATTTTATCAAGAGCTGGAGTATTTTTTTCTCTCCCTTGAAATCAGGGTTGATTTCGTAACTTGGTTTCCTCAAAAGCATGCAGAAGGAGTATCATTCCAGTCTGGCATCTCTTTAGCTCTTTGGCGGCCAGCCATATGAAGCTGAAATGAGACACGCCACCCGCCCTCTGGCGTCCCAGCCTGGAGCAGCCATATGACTGCCCCAGCTAACACCGTGAGGCCGGTTCAACCAACAGACAGAAATGCAAAACACATCATATCATTGCTGTTTTAAGCCACTATGTTTTTGAATGGTTTTTTACAAGAAATAGGTACTTGGAATACACATTAATATTAAAAACTCACTTAATATTTCAGTACAGTAACATATGCTGGAAAACATACGATGACACAAAAAGATTATACAAGAGGAAACTTATTTTAGAAACCATATATTCAAGCTTCTATAGATCTTTCACTTATTATGTATTTGCTTAGTACCATAGTTTATAAGAGGAGTCTTCAAAAAATTCATGGAAAAATGGAATTAACAAATAATGGAATTTTTCCATGAACTTTTTGAAGCCTCTTTATAGTTTTACATATTGGATGGTGTGGGGAATAGAAAATATGCAATTTGGTACTAGTCTGAGTAGGTTTATAAGTTAGATGGAAAGGCAAACACACGCTCATTAATACATATTCAGAGATCAATTTAAACACTTACTCTAAATATGCAGGGTATATCTTTTCGACTTGCATGAATAACATCAGAAGCCAAGACAGAACTAACGGAAAATTCTTCATCCCTGGAGAAAAAGACACATTAAACAAGTCATTATACCGCTTCCTCTTTGCCAGACATTTTAACAAGGCTATGGCTATAGTATCTCCTCTCTATTCTTCGAGATGCTGCCCAAGGGCAAGGAAGATGCTGGAAAGTCAGCCAAGGAAGACAGAGACCCAGGGAACAAATTTGGAAGCAAGGCCAAAATGAAGTGATCTAAAAGTAAAATTCAGGACCAGCTCACTAACCTGATGTTGTTTGACAAAACCACCTGTGACAAGCTTAGTAAGGAAGTTCTTCAGTATATGCTATAACCTCGGTTGTTGTCTCTGAGACTGAAAATGTAAGGTACCCTTGCCAGGGCAGCCCTCCAGGGACTACGCAGTAAAGGACTTTGCTAGCAGGTTCAAACACAGAACTCAGGTAATTTGTAACAGAAACACCCAGGGTGACTATGCTGGTGAAGATGCACGAACAGGCCCAAACAGCTGTACATCCTGAACAATAAAATTTTACTAAACAAAAAGTCAGTGTATGTGGGTATTTGTGTATGGTGTTAGGTATTAAAATAATTCAAAGGAGTAATCGTCAAAACCTAATTGTATAAAACAGACAAATTGAACTTTAAAAAGTCTTTTGATTTTTTTCCATCATTTTAACTGATACTACCCAAGGAAATCTCTTTAGTGTGAGATAGATATGCAACAAAATGTTTGCCATTTCAACATTCTTAATATGTAATTCAGTGATGTTTATTATGTTGTTCAACCATCAGCTTTGTCTGTTTTCAAATTTTCCATCAACCTTACTTAACAGCTCAATCTCCTTTCCCCTGCCTCTTGCTTGCTGCTGTTAACCACTAATAAACCTGTCTTTATATACTTGCCTATTATAAGTATTGCACATAAGTGGGATCACATCCAATTTATCCTTTTGTGACTGACTTATTTCACTCAGCGTATTTTCAAGGTTAATTCATATTATACATAGCACGTATCAACAATTCTTTCTATGGCATTGTATGCATGTATCATTTATGCATCTTGTTCATTCATTTGCTAATGAACATCCAGGCTGTTGTCACTTGTGGCACTGTAAATAATACTGCAACGAACACTGGTGTACAAGTGTCTGTTTGCATTCCTGATTTCAATTCTATTGGACATATGTGTAGTAAAGAATTGTTGGGTCACATGGTAATTCTGTATTTTCAAGGAATTGCCAGACTATTTTACCATTTTACAAACTCACTAGCAGTATCCAATGTAATTTATCAAGAGTAATTTAACAGTACAAAGAGCTAAAACATAGTAAGTGGCTTAAAGTCACAAGGTAAATAAATGAATAACTAAAACAGATTTGAACCTGGGTAGTGCTTCAAAGCCTCCATAGTCTTTGTTTAAAAAAAACCTTTTTTTTTTTTTACAACAATCAGTTGTAAATGTCCTGAAGACATAAAATAGATTTCCTCTTCAATAATTTATTCCTTGTGATTTCCTTAATTTGGTTATTGGTTCTATCACACCTTTGGTCTTAATACCGTTATCTTATTTTTTCCCTCCTTTTTCTATCTTTCTATATTTAGTCCCATAACATGTTCTATTACATTTTTTTAAATATTGCTTGCATATACTTCTTCCCCCAACAACCACCCCTTCATATATTCTTTATTTGTGGGGAGGCCAATATGTCTGTGATGTTGGTGTAAAACATAGTGAAGACACAGCTGGAAATCCTGGTCTTGTGGACAGGATAGAGCTGACCTGGACCTAAGTTTGGGAGTCATCACTACAGAAACAATGGCCTAAGTTGTGGCAGCAAATGCGATCATGCAGAGAGTGCCTGGAGTTGGGGAGAAAGGAGAGACCTCCAAAGAGCAGGAGGAAAACCTGTTCAATAAGACCAGAACCATTCAGAGGTTTCAGAGGCAGAAAGGCAAGCACATTGTTTTTCTATCAAGAGATGTGTGTACATGGATGTTTACAGATTTCATTGTATATTCCAAGTGCTGGTCTGATTTTGAGATTTTTATGGCTTTTCCTCACACTGGAATGATACTCTACATTTTTAGGTGATGATATATATATATATATATCAAACACTGGGTTACCATAACCCCAGTAACTCTAACCTGCTCTTTTGAACTAAAACACCAGTCTCTTTTTCTTAGTCCGTCCCTAGCTCCAAGACACATAATCCATTATACCTTACTTTCTACTATTAATTATATTACTATAGCCCAATATTAGTAAATTATCAAAGTAATGAATAAATTAACCATGGAAATAATCAGAAACTTTACATGCTCATGTGGCAATGATGTAGCTATTGTCACCGCTGCAAGCCTACCTCATGTCAATCACTTGACTGATTACAACACTGGGCTGAGAAGCTTTTCCTTCAGCGATATCGTACAGAAACAGTTTGAAGTCGCAAACCACAGCCAGCGCTCTTTGCCATCCTTTCTTCACTCCGGCTGGTTTAGGCATCTTAGTTTAATTGTATGCAGACAAGCAAGAAAGCAAACAAACAAAACTCAAATCAATTCTCACTAAGAGCTCCGTTAGTTACATATATAATTGTACGATGAACACCTAATGATAATGCAAATATATTATAAGCTTATCACTTTGGTTGGTAAAGTAGCAGATGGAACACAAATATCATCAATGTGAAAAATGTGAGAAAATCAGTAATTCGTTAAAATAACATTCATGGCTTTCTTTCTAAGTAGAAAAATGTCAAACTTGGTAGTAATATGGAAATCTGGCTCATGCTTTCAGTAGTATTCGTGGCAGTCAGTTTGATAATGTCTAGATAATCCCTCATACTTCATAACCATATCTTCATAACCTATCTGGCAAGACCATCTGCCAAAGACTCCTTTATGGAGAACTGAACATTTGTTCAGAACAAAACAGAAACTGTACAGAAAAGTTTGTAAAAGTTTTGGAATTTATTTCTAAGCAAAGGCTAGCTTTTTATTTTCAACTCACGATTCTCGATGAAGTAAAAGGATTAGATGAGAGCTACTCATTTAATTTTCTGCCAAGAATTATGTTCGAAGAATGACTGGGTTTAAGTTGAATTGATTCCAAAACCTTAAAGACGAATGTAAACAGGACCTAACATACTTACCCTGACATGACCTTCGTATGCTGTTCCTATTCCTTTCTGTGGATCGATGCCCAGCGGACCCTTGGTCTGCTCAGGAGGAACTGGACAAGCAGTTGGGGCTTTGTTTACACACGTTATATGACATGAGAATCCACACACTTTCGGAGGAAAGAAAAACAAACAATGTTCAAGAGAAATTAATTTTAACCAAAAGACACTCCCTGAACAGCCACTACACACAAGGTGCACTGTGGATGGCTTGTTTTAAGAGAACTCTTCCTCGTTAGAGGAGCTAGCTGATCCAATGCCTTGGCAATAAGCATTTCAATGAGAAATAGCAAAACTTCCTTTCTGTAATAATATAGGTTTCTGTTAACATAAGTGATCAAGATGAGAAGAAAACATATAAAAATCATCTAATTTTATTAATAAAATAGCTGGTGCACACTTCAAACCCCTCAAAAAGTAGTTCCCAGAGTTCGAACTCTTCAACTTTTTATCCCACTCCAATGGTGTTGACCAAGAAACTTTTCTTCAGATCCAGCGAGTTCGGTCCCCAGGTTGGTTTTGTGACTGGTTGCTAACTGCAAGGCCAGTAGCTTGAACCTACCAGCCCCACTGTGGGAGAAACACGAGCCTTCCATAAAGACTTTAAACCTTAGTTTGGTTTTCTTTTCTGACTTGGACTAGCCTCCAAAATAGTTTCATTCTACAATCTATTCTCCGCATGTGATCAAAATGAGCTTTCTAAAATTTAAGTCTCATGTTAGTCTTTTTCTTTTTTAACTCTGCAATAATTTTTCCTCACGGTGCCCTAAGATAAAAACTTTTATTTCTTATTATTGTAGAAGCCTCTGGCTTTGCTTATAATTTCATCTATGAGGCTTTCGCCTTCTGTAGGGAATATGCTTTCATATAAAACTACTTACAATTGTGAACCTGCCATTCTGTTTCTTACCTATAAGCCACTGCACAGAACTTCCAAACCTCCAAAATTTAACCTCCAAAATTCAGGTCAGACATTTTTCTTCCCTGAAGCCTTCCTTGATTTGTGAAGCCACTTCTTTGTGAATTAATTTTCTTTTTTAACAAATTGTGCTATATTGAAATTATTTGCCTATTTAAGTAGTTTCCCTTCAGAGACCATGAACATGGTGGTGCTCTGGCAGGGACAAACTGGCCTTCCTCGCTTCCACATTTGGCAGAAATCTTTGTCCCTCTATGACCAGCCCAGTGTTTCCCAAGGAACAGATATTTAGTGTTCGCTGGAAGAGTGAAGAAAATTCATCATTAATACACGTCCACCAAAAAAAAGAGTAAGCTGTATTAGCCCTCTATTAATTACACTGAACTTTAAACCAAACATGGCAAGTGAGTTTTGCCACCTCGATTATAGACTTTTCTTTATTGCCTCTCTAAATAGAAATCCACATCAGACTTCTTGAACGTAATCAGACAAGGAGACTGTAGCTCTCTATGAACCAAATAAATTACATATAAGATGTATGGATTGCTACAAGACCTGTAAGAGCCCCCAATAAAATAACTTATTAATTTAAAAATGGTTTGAAGAACAATTACATGATTATAGAATCTCAAAAAAAGAATTGTATAAACTATTTAAAAATAAATAACTTCTCTAAATTCCTTGAATATATTATTATGATAGGTACACAATAAATCCAAACCCACTGCCACATAACTCAAAGCGACCCTATAGGACAGGGTAGAATTCCTCTTCTGGGTTTCTAAGGGGGTAAATTTTTATGGGAGCAGAAAGCCTTAACTATATCCCCAGGAGCAGCTTGGTGGGTTCAAACGGCCGATCTTATAGTTAGTGGCCAACAAGCAGCCCACTACGCCATCAAGGATCCTAAAGAACATAACAGGTACTAGATTTATATTGATGATACTATAGGTGAGAAGTTGTGGTATGACTCATTTGGTTATTCTTGGTGATTGAAACTGTTCAATGTCATTATATTATGACATATATTTAAACTGTTGCTAGGTGCTGTCGAGTCAATTCTGATTCACAGTGACCTTGTGCACACAGAACAAAACCCTGCCTGGTTCTGAGCCATTCTCACGACTGTTGCTATGTCTGAGCCCATTCTGGCAGTCACTGTGCCGATCCAATCTATCCTCTTTCTTTGGGTCACAAGGAAGAGATGAACCAGTCAAGGTGCAGTATAGCACCGATGAAACACCCAACTTTTCTCTAGTTCTTTAATGCTTCCTTCCCCCAAAAATCATGTGGCCTCAATTCTACCTTACAAATCATACTAGACCAGAACATGTACACTGCTACAGATAAGAGAGCGCAACACAGGGAATCCAGGACAGATAAACCCCTTGTGTCCAACAATGAGAATAGAGGTACCAGGAGGATTGGGGGAATGTGGTGGGAGAAAAGAAGAATCGATACAAGGGTCAACATATAACCCCTTCCCAGTGGATGAACAACAGAAAAGTAGGTGAAGGGTGACAGGATATAAGATATGAAAATAATAATCTATAACTTATCAAGGGTTTATGAGGGAGGGTGGTCAGGGGAGGGATGGGGAAAATGAGGAGCTGATAACAAGGGCTCAAGTGGAAAAAAATGCTTTGAAAATGATGGCAGCAGTCAGGTTGCAGGGTAGCAACGATGAAATATACAACTTTCCTAAACTTTTTAAATGCTTCCTATCCCCACTATCATGATCCCAATTCTACCTTACAAATCTGGCTAGACCAGAGGATGTACACTGGTACAGATAGTAACTGTAAATGCAGGGAATCCAGGACAGATGACTCCTTCAGGACCAGTGGTGAGAGTGGCGATGCCTGGAAGGTGGAGGAAAGGTGGGGTAGAAAGGGGGAACTGATTGCAAGGATTTACATATAGCCTCCTCCCTGGGAGATGTCGGACAGTGTAAGATATGACAAAATAATAATTTATGAATTATGAAGGATTCACGAGGGGGGGAGGGAGGAGGGAGAAGAGAAAAAGAGGAGCTGATATTAAGGGCTCAAGTAGAAAGCAAATGTTTTGAGAATGATGATGGCAACAAATGTACAAATGTGCTTGACAAAATGTATGTATGTATGGACTGTGATAAGAATTATACGAGCCCCCAATAAAATAATTTAAAAAAAAGAAAAAGAAAATGAGATGGCAGCATACATGCAAATGTGCTTGACACACTGGATGAATGTATGGATTGTGATAAGCGATGTAAGAGGCCCCAATAAAAGTATTTAATAAAAAAATCTTATTTTTCATTGACCTTCTACTTTATCAAACAAGGTATCCTTTTTCTGGGACTGGCCTTGCCTGATAATATGCCCAAAATATGTAAGACTAATTTATGCTTAAGTGCTAACTACTATGTCATGTTTAGGATTAAGTACTTCTAAGGCTGATTTGTTTTATCTTCTGGCAGTCCATGGTACTTTCAATATTCTTTATCAGCACCGTAACTCAAATGCATCAACTCTTTTATTGTCTTATTCACTGTCCAACTTTCACATGTATGAGGCAATTAAAAATATCATGGTCAGACCTCAAAGTAACAATTTCTCTCTTCAACGCATTAGAGGTCTTGCGCATATTCACCCAATGCACTGTATCATTTGATTTCCTGACTGCTGCTTCTACTTTTAAGCTATCCATCAGGCAGCATTAGCTAACTTTATCTTCTACTTTCTATTGTTCTTTAACAACCTAAGGGAAGTACATATGACACAGAATTAAGGGATGGCAGTGCTGAATTTTAACCCCAGGTGACCAGGTTCAAAGGGTGCACATCTAAGTATTAATAATACTGGCATATGCATGATATGTCTGATACTCACTAGGTGAGCTTGAGATCCTAAAACAAAAGTATAAAGAAAACAAACTAACAGATATCATTGGAGAATTGGGTGAATGAGAATTATTATTTAAAATATTTAAAACCAATAAATTTGTTCAGAGAGGGTCTAGATGAATCTATTTAAACAGCTCCTACTCTAAAGGTGAATTCAGGGAAATATCTGGTAAAGAATCAGAAAAGAATTTACAGACACATACAAATGGGGAAAATGAATATTATTAAACCAACAGAGGCAACAGGAACTCATAATGATTTTCAAAAACTATACAAACTTCTGTGACAAATTATATTCAATTATAAGTGGAGGTCTAACATCTTACATAGGTTGTTTCCATTATGCCGGGTTCCACTCCAACAACTCATTTTTAAGTTGGTTCTGAGGTAAGATGAGTATGTCATTTTATTTTTCATATTATTAATGCCAATATTTTTATAAATTTGATCATTGTATTTGGAGGTTGAAAACATTACATATAAATATACAGGCATATTTTAACACACACACATACATACGACAAATCATTTTGAAAAATGACTGCAAGTGTCCTGAATGTGTTTCATCATGTTAGGAGCTACCTGTTTTGCTAGCAAGCAAAGGTCTTGACTCCATAAGGCCTGAGTTCTATCTTAAATCTAAAATGTCAGGACTCTTGGAATCTTTAGGGGCTGTAATGATTAGCACAATGGTATTTATAAAATGCAACAAAGGCTGAGAATAGTTGAATGTGTCTCCTTAGCTTTGTAATGTAGCCTTCAAGATTTTGAAGAAAAGAGAGGTACAATTTCATGATCTAAAACTTTGGAAGGGAAGGAAGTCTGAGAAGTTCTCAGAAAGTCCTACTGTGGAATTGCAAATGATTCTGAAAAATAAAACATGGCAGGGGACTTAAAGCCAGGTAGCTATCCTCTTCCAGAGAAGATTTTTAAAATGACAATTACAAACATTTATAAGCAGGGGCTAAATTTCAAATTCACTAAGTCTTGAAAACTAAATACACACTGTATTTCTTTAGCTTCAGTTACAACGTTCTAGTCAATCCTACTAGAATTACTTAGCTAGCCTCTTGCCTTCCTCTTAAAGATGTTTTCCAGGGCTCTGTTCTTGTACTTGTCTTCTTTTCACTGACACGCCCCTTCTGGATCATGTTGTGCATATTTATGACTTTGTGCACTCATAACTTTCAAATCTCTAATTTTCAACTCTAACCATTCCCACTGGTTCCAGATCCATGCATGCAAACATAGAATGTATTGCCTTAATATACTATGACTGTCCCCCTTAGGCAAAGCATTCAAAGATAGGCTAACTATAACCATATACAGGAAAACAACAAATGCACTGACGGTGATTACCTATATTCTGTTAGGACTCCTCTAACCTTAAGAATGTGAGCATTAGGAAATGAAAACTCATTAAAATATGTACTCACAAGTATTTTTGTCATTCTCATAAGATACTCTAGTGTCTTGTGTAATATGAATAATCACATAATGCAGATCTTGTTGGATTAAAAAAGTATATTTCCAAAACTTACACAAGTAATACATATAACCATAATTTAAATAATTTTTATTTCAGAAATCCTATAAAGAATAAACACCCAAACAAATACTCTTTGTTTTTTACTCAAATGACCTCTGATTCTTTCTCCTTCCTCTCTCAGAATATAAACTGTTCAAGGCAGGCCCTTTATCTTCTCTCATCTACTACCATATCTCAGAGGCTAGAAGCAGGCAATCACAACATGAGCCAGGCAAATCAATTAATGGGTAGGTAGAAATTGCTACTAATATTAGGGATAAAATAATTTTTAAGCATAGTAGAGACATTTAATACTACTGAATAGATACTGTGTTATTGACGTTTCAATAATAAATCCTATAATATATTAAATAAGGTTAAATTGAACAGTTTTCAAGGATAACTTTCATTTCTCCTGTCATAAAAGTAGTTAGCACTATTTTTTAGAATCCACAATTCACTTAAGTAATGAAAGAGAATGCAGCATGAATGGATCTCCCTAGAACAGATGATCATCTGTCTAATGACCATCCCCCAGTTTTAGCAGGTGCTCAATTTATTATTTCTATCCCTATTATGCCAAGAAAATCAAATGAACAGGGAAGACAAACAAAAATGTATACACCTGTTAAAGAAAATTAAGCTATTATAAGAATACAAATTCACATATCTGTCCAGGTTGCTCTTACCTTCACACGAGCAGCCTTGTCTGATCAGACCCACCATCAATGAGGTACACTGATGACACTTAGTAGGGGCAGTGAAAGACTTTACGAAGAACTGATGCGTCTTCCGCTGCAAAACAAAAACACACATTGATAATAAAGAAGTTCCATAATGTGACCCCCCTGCTCCACATTTCCTATTCAAATGTTTTCTAAGTTGATGTAGGATAAATCTTATTTTGGACATCTTTTAATTTATGCTTCCCAAAAATTTTATTAGAAAATACCATGCCAAATGAAACTAAAAATAATATAAGAAGTTAAATGAGAATTAATTCTTTTGAACGTCACTTTAAAAGTATATAAAACAAACTTAAGAGTTTGGAGGCTCACAAACCTTGACTTTAGGACTTTATAAATTTTTCTTTGGCAAAGCATCAAATAAAATCTGGTATATTTATGCCTATACAATAATATAAAGTTAATATGGTTTTCTAGAAAAAAACCAAGAGAAATGTAAAGTGTTTCTCTCTACTGTAAATCATGCATTTCATTTTTCTGGAGCCAGGGCTAAAGAATATGATTCGCAAATCTGTTTCTTTCCATGGAAACAGGCAATATTGTAATTGTACAGATTAAAATACACACATCATTCCAGAGACAGATGGCAGCTTAAAAACTCTTAGTGAAAACAGGGGAAAGAGGCTTGATTGTCACATACAATTTATAGGCTTTTGCAAAATCTCATTATTCTCAGTTTGTCACCTGAAGAGAATTATCATATATACTCGAGTATAAGCCGACCCCAGTATCAGCCAAGGCACCTAATTTTACCACAAAAACGGAATTAAAAATGTACTGACAAAAATTGGCTTATATACAAGTATATACAGTAAATTTATGGCCTGTTTCAATTACTCTACAAAATTAGTATCTTGGGATAGCTGTGTGGATTGGAGAGATAGTCTATGAGAGGGTGCCCCCCAAAATCTTGAAATTTTTCAAAGCAATGTATTAAAATTTTTTTTACAAAATAACCTTATCACCTTCAAAGTACTCTCCCTAACGCTTAATATATTTGTCAAATCTGAGGTTCCATTCTTGGAAACATTTCTTTAACTCGTCTGTTTGGATGGCTGACAGCACCTTTGTTTTTCTCTTCCCCTCTTCTATTTCATCAAATCACTGTTCTTTCATGTCCTTCTTCATTCACAGAAACAAAAAGAGGTCACAAGGAGTTAGGTTAGGTGAGTAAGGTGCATGGAGAAGGAGAGGCATGCTGTCTTCTTGCCAAACACTGGCGCACTGAAAGGCTGCATGAGCAGGTGCATAGTCGTGGTGGCAAACCCAGTCCCCCGTCTGTCACAAAACATGCCTTTTTTGTCTCACAGTTTTTTCTCTCATTCAACAGAATTTTCATTAATAGGTGCAGGACAGCATATAAGTGTGAAGTATACAAAATCGATCTCATTATAATCCACACAATATTTCTTAAGAGCTTATAAAAAGCAGGCTTTTGAAAATGCATATACTGTAACAGATTTTTGTTTAAATCATTTAATTGGAGGCTCATACAAGTCTTTTTTTTTTGAGGGGTGTGTGTGAATAGTTTTTAATAGGGTGGTTGGTGGTTTTTACAAATATATGGCAAAATCAGGCAATGCTGCCCCGGCATTGGACGCAATCTGGGACCACAAGTCAGCGCACTCCTTTGCAACGGGTCCTGTGATGGCTGAACCTTTCATCTCGCCTTTATTGTCACGATGGCCCCGCATGATCTTCAAAATCAAGACACACACCGTCTTTACTCAGATAGGACTTCCACTGCCGTATCACCACTGCAGGATGGACCTTCTTTCTGAGCTCGGTTTGCCTTTCTTCACTGTGGCCATCACCATGTCACCCACTCCGGCAGCGGGCAGTCTGTTCAGCTGGCTCTTGATCCCCTTCGCAGAGATCATAGATAGTTTTTTGGCTCCCATGTTGTCAGCACAGTTGATCACCACTCCGACCGGAAGACCCAGGGAGATCCAGAACTTTGCACCGGAGGAACCACCATGTCCTCGCTTCGACATCTCGAACGCAGGAGAGACCGGCTCAAACTCTTGTCACAATCCATACATATGTCAATTGTGTAAAGCACATTTGTAAATCCGTTACCCTCATCATTCTCAAAACATTTGCTCTCCACGTAAGCCTCTGGCATCAACTCCTCATTTTACCCCCTCCCTGTCCGCTAACTCCCCACCTCTCAGGAACCTTTGATAATTTATAAATTATTTTGTCATATCTGGCACTGTCTGACATCTACCCTCACCCATTCCTCTGTTGTCTGTGCCTCAGGGAGGAGGTTACATGTAAATCCTTATAATCGATTCCCCCTCTCTACCCCACCCTCCCTCCACTCTCCTGGTATTGCCATTCTCACCACTGGTCCTCAAGGGATCATCTGTCCTGGATTCCCTGTTTCCAGTTCCTATTTGTGCCAGTGTACATCCTCTGCTCTAGCCAGATTTGCAAGGTAAAATTGGGCTGATAACAGTGGAGGTGAGGGGGTAGGGATGAGGAAGCATTTAGGAACTAGAGGAAAATTGCATGTTTCATTGTTGCTACACAGCACCCTGACTAGCTCATCTCTTCCCCACGACCCTTCTGTAAGGGGATGTCCAGTTGCCTATAGATGGGCTATGGGTCCCCATTCCGCACTCCCCCTCATTCACAATATGATTTTTGTTTTTTGATGCCTGATACCTGATCCCTTCGGCACACCGTGATCACACAGGTTGGCATGCTTCTTCCATGTGGGCTTTGTTGCTTCTGAGCTAGATGTTTGCTTGTTTACCTTCAAGTCTTTAAGACCCCAGATGCTCTATTTTTTGACAGCAGGTCACCATCAGCTTTCTTCACTACATTTGCTTATGCACCCCTTTGTCTTCAGTGATCATATCTGGGAGGTAAGCACACAATGATATGATTTTTTTGTTCTTTGATGCCTGATACCTGATCCCTTTGGCACCTTGTGATCACACAGGTTGGTGTGCTTCTTCCATGTGGGCTTTGTTGCTTCTTAGCAGATGGCTGTTTGTTTACCTTCAAGTCTCTAAGACCCTAGATGCTGTATCTTTCTGCTACTGTTCTGAATTGAGTGACCCCTGTGAAAGAATTGTTCAACCCCCAAAGGGGTCGTGACCCACAGGTTGAGAACCACTGTTCTAAATAGAAAGTTTGATTAATAGTCTGACCTGGTAGAATGAACTCCAAATACACTAAACACCCTCCCCCCCCGCCAACATTAACAAAAATCAAATGAGCATCATCTTGTTCTTGGGATTCACTTGACAGCTTTTTGGGGGTAAGGTGACGATGACATCCGTCTTCCACTGGCTTGACTGATGTTTACTTTCAGGGGCATCAGAATGACATCATGTCTTGTCACCAGAATTGACCTTTGAAAAAAATTCTGGGTTATTTTGGAGCTGTTCTTTCAAAGCATGGCTGTTTCCACTAGATGCTCTTTTTCCTGGTCAGTCAGAACCCAAAGCACAAATCTCTCAGTGACCCTTCACATTCCCAAATTTTCTGTTAAAATTCGGTGAACCAAGCTCCAAGATATCTTCTCCATCTCTTCAATGGTCCATTGTTGGTTTCAGAGCAGAAGTGCACGGATTTTGTCAACATGTCCATCCATTTGGGAAATTAATGGACATCCTGAATGATACTTGTCATCACTCAACATTTCACCTTCGTTGAAACGAGAAAACCACTCTGACACTTCAGTTTTCCCCACAGCACTGTTCTTGTAAGCTGTGTTCATCACCACAGTGCAGCATTTTTCCCAAGCAGGAAGCTCCACCACCAGAGTCTTTTTTTGGGTGGGAGGGAGGGGGGGGACAGTACCCTCATGTAACAATTCTTTAGAAGGCTCTAATTCTCCAATTCACTGTGGTCTAGTTTCATTCCTGCCTCCTAGAGTACTAGGTGTGTTATTTGGGTGGTCTGAGGCATAGTCTCTACTACATTCCTCAGAAACAGCTTTCTAGAAATAAATTCTGTGATCCTTACATTTCTTAATAGTTTTCTGGGACCTTTATTCTTTTAATAAAACCTCTGGCTTGTAGTTTCTGGGTGATCAGAAATATGTTGCTCTGGTATTAAATGTAGTTGCTGTGAAGTTTGATAACATTATCATTCTTCTGTGAGTAACACTTTTTGTCGGATCCCACAAATTTCCCTTTTTCTTTATAGAATTCTAGACATCTTTTGTTTCGACTGGATCAGTTTTCTCAGCTGTGCCATGTGCTCTTTAATTATGTTTCAAATCTGCTTTTATTAAGAAATGTGCTTTAGCACAGCTTTTAAGATTTTTCATTTTGTTTTTCAGGGTCTCTTGTTTTATGGATATTGGTTCATTGATAAATTTACTATCAAATTTTTGGTCAAATCATCCTTTTTACCCTTTTCTCCATTTTTGAGCACAGTGAAAATACCTTCTCTGTATCTCTTATTTTTCATGCCATTATCTCTTGATTTACTGTTAATTTCCCCTGAACAGTTTTATTGGCACTTAATTCACATATCATACAATTCAATAGTTCAATTACATCAAGAAGAATTGTACAATTATTATCCAAATCAGTTTTAGAACATTTTCTTGTTCTTGAAATCCTTACAGGTTGGCTTTCAGTTTGGAAATGGTATTTCGTTATACATCTACTTCTTTCTCCTGAAATTTTTCTTCTCTTACCAAGTCTTTCTTTTTCAACCTTTTCATATAGGATGTTTTCTATATGTAATTTATATTGTTATTTTTCAGTTTCTATCATTTATTAATTTTCCCCCTAAATAAGCATTGCCGTTTTCATTGATTTTGCAGGCACATCTTTCTCACATACTTTCATGTTCATTGGAATGTTTTATCCATTTTCTTTTTAAAAATCATTTTCTTGGGGGCTCTTACAACTTTTAAAACATTCCATATATCAATTGAATCAAGCATATCTGTACATATGCTGGCATCAGCATTTTCTAAACATTTACTTTCTATTTGAGCCCTTGGTATCAGGTCCTCTTTTTCCCTCTTTCCTTCCATCCTTCTTTTTTTCTTGTAGTAATTTTGTATGAAATTGTTTTAAAATTGCTCATTTTTAAGTGACATGTCTTCCCCCCCCCCCCCTGTACTTTTATGAGGGAGAGGTGCGTCGACACAGTTTTCCTAGCTACCTGGCTTTAGACTCCATTTTCTGGTATTTTCCTAAGGCAATAAATAATGTTATACAAACGTTCTCAGGCCCTTCACCCATTATTCTTTATACAAACTGTATGGTCAGCCATTTCTCTTTAAGACACAGCTTTGGTCCAAAGGGCATTCAGAATTGTCAGATTTGTGGATTCTTAACTCTTGCACTGTCAGCTCTTCCTGAAGTTTACTGTGGCATGGAGCCTGCAAACAAGCTTCTCTCCAAGTGTCTTGCTATTCTCAGAACTTTCCAGATGTACCTGATGATGATTAGGTGATTTTCTGACTCTCGGTGGCATTTCATTTTTCCTCTATTTTTTTAAAATCACAATTTTAATACTGTGTAGATTGGTAGATTTGGGGATGCTATTCTCATCCCTTATTGTTTAGGTCTATGCTGGGTCTTTTTGATTTGCTGTTCTACATCCCGTGCCTCCTTCAATGAAACTGAAACCTATGCTGACTTCCTAGAATCTAATCACTGAATTTAACTGACACATCACCCATGCATATTTAATTTTATATGATTTTAGACTACTTTAAAAAAGGAGGTGTGATTCACACATTCACTTATAATGTTATTTGATTGATAAAGTAATGTGACTCATAAATGTATAGGGATAGCACATTATTAATTTGCTTTCCTCCAATTTATATGTTAAGTTTGAATATCTCTATAGTTCCTTTGGCACTTTGATTTGTTTAAATGTTTATTCAGTTTTTGACCAGTTAACCGTTATGTTGTTTCCCCCTTGCAGACATGATTCCTGTGTCTTCTATTTTGCCCCCTCACCAACTATGCATTTTTCTAGGAGCCCCAGGGGAATAGTGGGCTATGCATTGGGCTGGAAAGCGCAAGATCACCAGCTGCTCCTTGGGAAAAAGACAAGTATTTCTGCTCCTGTACAGATTGACTGCCTTGGGAACCCCAAGGGGCAGTTCTACTCTGTTCTACAGGGTTACTGCAAGCTGGCATCATTTCTACGGCAGTAAACTTGATTTTGGACAGTCTTGTCTGAGTGGTATATTACAGTTTATTTCTAATCTATTTCTCTTCCTCGTTTTCTCAGTTCTTGCCTCTGATACTTTAAGCCCTTATTATTAGGTTCATATCCATTCATGACCATTTTATTTTATCTACTCTTTTAAGTAAACTGCCTTCTTTCCTGTCTTTTAATATTTTATATTCCATTTGCCCTATAAACAAGACGGGGATTCAAGAAGTTCTAGAAAATCTCTAGAAAATCACTAGAAAATCTCCATGGTCTTCTTTTAGTTTCATTTTTTTCTACAAACTTTATGAAATTTCTATTTATGACCCCAACTTTCCTTTATTTTCTACTTTTCCATAAACATTAAAAATTTTAGTTGCTAATATTGTTTGTTCCTTTTAACTTAAGGTTCATAATGCTTACTTCCCTTATCAATATTATGTGAGCATATTTATCTGATACTATATGCCAAGCACCAGTTTTAGTTCTTCACAAACATTAAAATGGGGGGAGATATTGATTAGATTATGAGTGATTAACTGGGCTAATTGTGCTTGACATCCTGCTGGATATAAAATGAACCATCCTTGAGGTGGGGGTGGTTAGGTGTTCACTACCAGCAGGAGAGAAGAGCCAGGAGTGTAGTGTGTCCTGTGGACCCTGGGATTCCTGCATATTGAACCTGTTTAATACAGGAGACACTTTGACGCTGGAGCAGCAGCAGCACCACCACCAGGAGACACAGCAGGAGGCAGAGCAATGGATTTCCTAGTTCACATATCAAGTAAAGCTGAGTGGTTTACTTGACGGTGAATTGTGGAGTGGGATACCTCTGGGCAACTAAATGGGGGATCTGGATTTGCTGACCCAAAGAGCTGGAGCTCAGTGCCTTCCAGTTCAGGCTTATAGGGGAGAGATGTGCCCTTTGGGCATTTATTAACAAGCCTAAAAGAGTCTTGTAACATTGTCTAAAGTAAGGCAGAGGCCATGCCAAGAAACTAAGGGACAGAGAAGCCCCGCAGAGAAGAAACTGTCTATTTTTTTTAAACTGTCCTTACAAACAAATGTATTTTAAGTGTTTCTCACATGAACTGTAATTTGTTAAGTTCCCTAATAGACCCTATAATTGTTAGTGTAGGGGTAGTGAATTATTTAATGTGGCTTTTCTAGCCAAAGTCTCTTACACTAAACAACCTTTCCTTGCATTGGTCTTCTAAGAAAGTGGGAAAAATACTGACAAGATTCACCTGTGAGTAACTTCAAACAAGATTCTCCGGGGTGGCATCCGGTTGTGCATAAAATGAGCCCTCTGTTAGAAGCAGGAGGAAGGATCTCATTACCAAGAAGAGCCAGAAGTGGAACATATCTCTGGACCTGAGATCCCTGAGAAGTGAACTTCCTGAATCCAAAAGACAGCTATAATATCAGAGGAGCAGCAGCAGAAGCAGGAACCAGAGCATGGAACAAAGTGATGGAGCAAATAAAGATGAGTGCTTTTGTGCAGGAGGCTGGCTTGTGGAGTAGGGTGCCTCTGGGCACTTAATTGGGTAAGTTGGACTTGTTGATCCATGGAATGGAGCTGAGTGCCTTTGCACTGAGGCTCCCAGCAGTGGGTGCTTCTGGGCACTTAATTCATGACATCGGGTTTGCTGACCCATGGAGCTTATGCTGAATGCCTTTGGGTTGATGCTTATAGCAAAGTGGCATGTACCCTATGGGCATTTATTAGCAGACTTGACATAACTTTGTAACATGTCCTGATAAACAACTCAACACCCTGAGCATTTCTCATTGGTATTACAACTTACTAACTTCCTTAATAAACAATTTCATCAAGAATTTTGTCTGAGTTCTGCATAGACATTGCAGTGGATTTATTAGAACCTAGACAAGTAAAATAGAAAATATGAATTAAGTCAGCACAGAGAGTAGCATCTGTAAATTCTGTGTGACCACTGCAACAAACAGACACCCAGAGACAGAGGTACAGCGCTGTAGGGGAGAAGGTTGGTGTCAGAATACAGTAAGAAGGGATGGAGTGTAGAGGCATATCTTATCTGTGCCTTGAGAGTTTGAGAAGGTCAGATTTGACCCCGAGCCATTTCCTCAACAGTAAAGTCCTCTAAGATACCAACTTAACTTTATTTCAAAATCCTCCCATATTTATTCAAGTGTTTTTCTTTTCTTATGGAGCAAGGAGTCTTACTGGCACAGTGGGTTAGGTGTTGGACTGTTCCATAGTAAGGTGAGTAGTTCAAATCCCCCAGCTGCTCTGTGGGAGAAAGATGAGGCTATCTGCTCCTGCAAAGATGTATGGTCTCCTAAATCCTAAAGAACAGTTCTACTCTGTCCTATAGGGCAGCTCTGCGGAGGAATTGACGAGATGGCAGTGGCTTTGGCCTGATGGAGTATTTACAAAAGATGGTTCTGTATATTAAGCCTTCTAAATTCTTGTGCACCTGACAGCATCTTTGACTTGCTCTTATTATAAAGTAATCGGACAGTTGGATTAAAAAGCTTACACTCAAGCTCTTTTCTGTAATACTTTTCAATTGTGTTCTTTTATGTCACATTGCCATTATCAGTCTGATATCCATTAAATTTTTATCCTTTTACACAGAGGATCTGCTCTTACTCTTTAAAAGTTTTTTAGAATTTTCTCTTGATCTGATAACCTTGAATTTTATTGTAATGTGTTGATGTGTGAGTGTTGTTTTCCTTGTTTATTCTTTTTAGCATCTATTTATGTCTTTCCTCTTTAATCTACGAATTTTTTATCATTACCTCAAGTATGTCCTATTCAGTCTTTCCTTCTCTTCTACAAGTCCTATGTAATAACTGATACGACTTCTGTCTTTATCTTTACTTTTGCATTCCATCTCATCCTCCATGCCAGTAATTTTTTCTATATAGATACTCTGCTACTAAATCCACTTATTGGGTTCTTTATGTTTTCTTTTTTTAAAAAAATGTTTTCTTTCTCTTTTTTTAAAGCACAGTTATATTTTCATGTCACCTGTTTCCAATTTATTTTCTTTCATACCATCCTTTTCCTACCTCACCTTATCATTATGCCTTATGTTTGCAATATGCCAATATGCTTACTTTAAATTTATGTTCTATCTGGCCTCAAAAATTTCCCTTTATCTACATAATTCAAGGTCAGCTTATCATTTTTTATATAACATACTTTGTATGCATTTTATTTGTTTCTCAGATCTATCGATCTCTCTTTCAATATATGGTTATAACATTTGGGTTCAGGAGGAGAAAATGTGCTTTTGTAATTTCTGAAATTTCATCTTAAAATTTTGAGATAAAGAAATAAATCGTCATGTCCTACCATACAGAATAGTTTAGTCTTATCTATTTTTAAAAGAATAAAAAATGGCTTTAACTCAATTTTCATCATCTTTCCTATTAGTTTTTTTAAATTAAACTGAATCTCAGATTCTTTAACAAGTAGTCTCAACTTAATGCCTGCCTTATGACACATTCCCAAAGAACTGTTCTTTACTAAGAGACTTCAAAACATTGGATGTAAACAGATGAAACAAAACAAATAGAAACAACTTTATGTATCATCCTCTCTCTCTGAGTGATTATAGTTTTTTCTTAAAGGATTTTTTCAACTTTTTTTTAAATGGGAAGTTAATACATATATCATGTTCCACAGTTCAGTCACATCAAGCAGTATTGTACAATTGCGACCACAGTCAGTTTCCAAGCATTCTTTTCCTTCCTGACTCCTGACATCGGCTCCTTTTTACTACCATGCCCCTTTCCACCACTGTGAACCCAGAAACCCTTATTCTTGTTGCTGTCCCTATATGTTCATCAACCCTGGGTTTCATATACTGAGAAACATAACAAAAATTTAAGAGGGTGACTCTCTTGACACATTTGAGATAAACCCCAATAAGAACAAACAAAAAATACAGAAAATGTTGAAAACCAGATCAGGTATAACATGCACCAGAGGGGGAAATTACCTGACAAGGTTTTAACTGTTCAAGGAAGGTTCATCTTTTTATCATTGCTCCAATGCACTCTGTTTAGTACCTATAGACTCGTGTTTAAGCAGAGTTTTTCAGCACATTTTTAATGCAGTTTTATGGTAAAATTAGATGCTTCACTGATACTCAGGTCGGCTTACACTCGAGTATACACAGTAACTAATTTCCTCCGATCCCTCTATTATGGACAGAGGGAAATAACCAGAGGCTTACTTCTTTCTATGTAGCTCCCACAAAGCTGTCTTAGGCTCCCACTGTCATCCATAGCCTTCTACAAACTGGATTCTCACAATTTAGGTTCTGGTACTATTCCTTTTTCTGACTTCGGATATATGATACACAATCCTTCGGTGACTGATGATGGTGTGCTTCTTCCATGTGAACATAGTTGACATCTCACGTAGATGGCTGCTTGTTTGGAGACAAGCCTTTAAGACCCCAGACACTACTTTATGTGATCTCTGGGCACCATCTAATTTCTTTACCACATTTTGTCATAGCACCATACCTTCTGTGTTCCCTTCCTGAGGATGAGTATGGAGCAGAGTCATGATGTACGAAGTAATTGTTCTTAAGGTGGAGCTAGGGTTTAGTGCGAGCCCCAAACCCATTCCTGGATCTATGTTTTTTAAATCTGCCTTTGACTCTCTTTCAAAGCCTCATTGTTAAGTTATGGTAGAGAGTCGTATCAATGATCTTGGGGGTGGGGTGGGATGGGGGGTGGCTGGTACTAATTTTTTAAAGCCTTGTTGAGGGAGGAATATTGGGCAAATGTAGGCTAAAAAAAATCACAGGATTTTTTCTAAACGTTTCAATATTTGTAACTTTAAAGACACCAACAGCATAAATTACATTTACACAATACAAAAGAAACCCATTCTCACTGTTTTAAAGGAGCACACTATGTTTATAACCAGGCCAAGTACCTTAGGTGGAAAGCCAGTTGAACCAGGGCATCCCTTTTTCCTTAGGGTTGGTGTGTGAGCTGGAAGTGGAGTACTGTCTACAGTCTGAACCCAGGGGCAGAAAGGAGATAAATGTCATGAAATATTCCATATATTTCACATAACACTAGAAACAAATCAAAGTAACAAAATAAAACCAAACAAAATATAAATTAAGCAGATATTCTAGTTAACAGAAAAATGTTTCAATGAAGATAAATTATTCACAGCAATGATAATTTAAATTTCATCCTACAATCTCTACAGAGGAAATATTTGCTAATTGCTAAAACTCATTTTAGAAATAAAAAATAAACTGGAAAAGAACATCACAGAAGAACAAAATGGCAGCATGTAGCCTATAAAAATAAGGATATCCATTTAAATGTGTTCTTAATTTGCTATATTTGCTATATGAATTGTAAAACTTATCAGAATCACTGGCTATATTTATGATAAAAATTATTAAAAGACTCTTAAATCACTGACTTTCATATATACCCATACCTGACTACCCATTACCTATGAGGAATATAATTCTTTGAACTTGAACATGTTTAAAAAGAGAAGTTAGTGAGTTTTGTGAAGAAAGAAATTTCCAAAGAAAGGCATAAGTGAATAAAATTGTCTTCTTCTATGTAGTATTACAGGAAGATAGTTCTGTGACTGATTGAAACCTGTGGTTTTACTGGATGTTACTGTGGGGAAAACAAAGATACTACCTAATTATCCAGACAGAGATAGAGAATGACTTGCCATTCCTCCCAAATGTGAAGAAAACCAATTAGAGAAAAAAAACAGAGTTATTATATAATGTTACAGAATGTTTAGAAATATTGAGAGAAAAATGGATGATCCTTTTTTGCCTTTGTGGCTGTATATACCTCTGAAAGCAGAGTATTTTATTTCTTTGAAATCAAATTGTGTCGAGCTTCGGTTTTCTATTTAATTCTAAGTTTAAGTTTTATTTACTTTTAAACAGCTTGAGAAAAGTTTTTAACTTAATGAACATGTAAAAGCTATCCATTAAAGACAACATAAACATTAAAAATCTCTTTAAAATAAGAACCAATTCATAGAATTTTGTTAATGGATCATTACAACATTCACAAAAAGATCAATTACTAGAACTAAAGAGAATAAAGCAAAGTTTGCTGGATTTAATACCAACAACTTTCATAAATAGCAGCAACACCCAATAAAAAATATATTTTTTAAGAACTTCATCACTGAAACAACAAGACTTTAAAGATACCTAGAAACAAATCTCACTACCAATACATAATATAGTCATGAAAAAAATGAGATTTTACTGAAGGGTACATTAGAATCTTAGAAATAGATCTATATTCATAAAAAGACTCAATCCCACAAAAGTGTCAGTTCTCCACATATTAACCCACAAGTTCAATGTAATTCTAATCAGTAGACCCACAGCGAACTGAACAAATGTTCAGAAGTCATATAAAACTGAAGTCAGATAAACCAGAGTCATATAAAAACTAAAAAGTCAGGAAGAATGAGGTAGGCAGGACTGGCTTATTTTACTAAGCATTAAAGCACAGTAATTAAGACAATGTGGAATCAGTACAGAAAGAGACAAAAAGAGCAATGGAAAAGAATAGAGAACCCCCAAACCAACACATGCATATGAGGCAGAGACAGCATAAAAAATGGGCAATGAAATATATGAGAGTTAATTGTGTATATGGAAAAGATTAGAACCCCACTTCCCTTACTATATAACAACATATTTCAGCTTATTTTTTCTAGCATATAAATATGTAATGGTCATAAACACATAAAAGCTGAATTTTAAAACATTAAGGAGAAAATACAGAAGAAAATGTTTATGATCTGTGTATAGGAAAGATATGCTTTAAAACAACATGAAAAGAAGTCATAAAGGAAGATTATTAAATCTATTTGAAAATTTAAAATTCCGTAAGATAAAATGACTCTGCTAAAGGGAAAAAAAGCCATAGATCGACTGAAGATATTTGTAATGCACGTAGCTGGCAAAGGATTAGTATGTAGATTATATAAAGAACACAACAACCACAATAAGAAAAATATATAACAATTGACAAAGGACATAACAGGCAAATCAGCAATAGCTAATAAACAAAAAGAGAAGCTCAATACCACTGGAAACCAGATAAATGCAAACTAAAATGAAAATGCCACTCTACACCTGTTAGATAGGCCAGAGTTAAATTTCCTCTAGTTTCTTAATGCTTCCTCCCCCCACCCACTATCATGATCCGAATTCTACCTTACTGGCTAGACCAGAGAATATACACAGGTACAGATAAGAGCTGGAAACATAGGGAATTCAGGACAGATAAAACCCTTAGGAACAAAATTGAGAGTAGCGATACCAGGAGGGTATGGGGAAAGTGGGGAGAGAAAGGGGGAACAGATCACAATGATCTACATATAACCCCCTCCCTGGGGAATGGACAATAGAAACGTGGGTGAGGGGAGACATCACTCAGTGTAAGACATGAAAAAATAATAACAATTTATAAATTATCAACGGCTCGGGAGGGAAGGAGGGAGGGAGGAAGAAAAAATGAGTAGCTGATACCAAGGGCTCAAGTAGAAAGAAGATGTTTTGAAAATGATGATGACAACAAATGTACAAATGTGTGCTTGACACATGGATGGATGTATGGATTGTGATAAGAGCTGTATGAGCCCCCAATAAAATAATTTAATAAAAAGAAAACATAGGCCAGCGTTTATATTGATAGGATTGAGGGCTGACAAGAATAAGGGGAAATGGGAAATTCTCCACACAAGGCTAGTGGCAATGAAAATTGGTTAAGCCACTTTGAAAGACAATTTGGCAAGATTTAAAGTTGACAATGGATACAACATAAAACCCAGTATTTTCACTTGTTTGTATGAACACTAAAAACACTGAACTCTTGACACATGCACAAGCAAATAGGTATAAGGACGTTCACTTCAGCACTTGTTGTAACAGCAAAAACTGAAAACAACCTAAGCATCCATTGATAAGATGATAAAAATAAACCGTGGTATGTTCATACAATAGACTATTTCTTAGCAGCTTTAATAAATAAACAAAATGGGCATGTATTTGTGTAAAATAACCTGGAAAGCAAAAGGCTGAATGAAAAAAATTTCAGAATGATATTTGTGTACATTTTAAATGCATCTCAGGCACACTATACATTGTTTATAAATACATAAGACACAAACATAAAGCTAAAGTAGGGAAGAGAGAGTAACTGCTGGATATTTAGGTATGTCTCGTAAAGGACAGGGGGGGAGATATGTAGTTGAAGATATTCCAACTGTTTTTGTAATATTTTCTTTCTTAAAAACTCTGAAAAAATGGGGTCCAACATCCCCATATCTAAAACCTGTGGATGGAGGTTTTAAGTGTCTCTGTGTTATTATTAGTTATATTTGAAAAATATCCAACCTTATAAACATGCATAAACCCAAAGTAGTACAACAATTTTAACCAAAACAGCATAACCAGTCTGAACCTGACTTATAAGGTACAGCTGATTTCACATTGTTTTTGAAATGAGTTTACTTGCTTTTTGTGGACTACTAGACACAATGGAGATGTAATTATTGGAAGCGAGGGGTTCTGTGTGAACTGTAATGCTGAGAGAAAAACCAGAATTGCATCTTTGTGGTAGGACAACATGGCCTGAGGTCCAATACATCATTAGGACATGTTGAGGAGGCGGTCTTGGCTATGAGAATTGGCCAACTGCCTGTTTCAAACCATTGATAGGCATAATGTATGACTATAATACTGTTTTTGTACTATTAGAACAACTTAGTTGAATGACCGTTTCTGATTTTCTAGTTAAAATAAGTTACAAGTAGTAGCAATTTTGTTTTTAAGTTCTATTTCTTATGTAACAAATTGGGTAAATCATGGCTTATTAAATTTTTAGAATTAAAATGAGAATAATATCTAGTACTACCATATACCTATGGAGTTTATATACAAAATTTATCTTTCTTCTGTTCTACATAGTTCTCTAATTAAAATAATGGATGTATTTACAGTTAAATAAAACTTATTTCGGGTTGAATTTTCAGGACAGTCTCTACTCCTACCTAGATTGTCAGTTACCTGTATTATGACTTAACAAATATTTGATTAAAAGAAGAGAATTCACTAGTTTTTGCTACAAATCTCCTTTTCCTAACACATGTGAAAAGTCGTGGAGCAAAACTGCTCCAATGACGTAACTGGACTTTTACTGGATGTTTGGAGTCTGTATGTGCATTGCTGCTCTCAAAGGGTTGATAATGATAACATTTCTTTAAAAAGGTGGTTAACAAATTTTAATTTGAAAATTCCCATTAGGGATATATCATTATAAACAACATAACCAAAAGGAAAAGAAATAAAAAAACAAAATAAAAAACATAACCACTAGCTTTAATATAAACAAAAATTAAGATGACAATAGTTAACAGAAGAGTCTTTAATGTTGATCTCGTACTTTTAGCTATGATCTCTAACATATATATTATACTTGTATTCCACAAAGAACTCTGATACTCCAAAATAAATTGTGTCTGGAGATAAATGCAGCATATGGAGTAAAGGTATGCACTTAAGATTAGAGAGGCATGACTTTGTGCCAGGTATTAAAGTTCATTTTTCTACTAGGCGTTAAAGTAAAAATACCCTAACCTATTAGCTCTGTATTGTCAAACTAAACTTTAAAAATGTGCAGCAGCAGCAATACTAGCATTACATTCAATGTCTTAGTTTAAACTATTTTTAGAAATGCTTTGGAATAAAATTTAGCATACAGCTATTTGTATGGTGTACGCTGATTAATAGTATAATTGGTTTGACAATATTCAAAATTATTAGAATTTAAAGTGAAAGGCTATGAAGGCAATCTTGGAAGGAGAACTCATTCGATAGCAGGAACAATGCTTACATCAGAAGATAAAAGCCAATAAAGAGAGCAGCAGCATTCAAAGGAACTTAAATATGCACCAACAATGAGGTTCCTCCTCTTTTGCTTTATTACTATCATGGTTCCTATTTTAAGGAGAGAGACTGATAAATACAGTACTCACAACTTAGAACTGCCATTGAGGAAGATCTTGGTACATTCAAGAAAATGTTTAGACAAAATAGAATTTTTAGAACACTGATTAATACCGACTCTTGTACTTTGAAATAAGTGGATTAAAAAACCTCTTTAAAATATGAAATGACAAATTCTTGTGAATAGATACACCTGGGGAAAAATGTTTGCCAAGATACTAACTTTTCAGTCCAGTTTTCAGTCAAACAGAACTCTAGGCATCTAGCTTCATCTTTAAATGCAAGTTGTGTTCTCAAACTGGGGGGCTCCCCATGGATAGTTAATGCAGGAGTCCTGAGAGTACAATGGGTTAAGGACTGGGCTGCTAACTGAACAGCAGGGAGGTCAGATTCACCAGTCGCTTCCAGAAGAAATGACAGCTCTGGAAACATACAGAGCCATTTTACTCTGCTCTTATTGAGTTGATAGGAGTTGGTTTTCAACTTGATGGCAGTTTGCTTTATAATTATTACAGATTATGGATTTATAACATAAAAAACAACTTCCAATCACTAAGAAATATTTTAAAAACCTATCAGGTGTGTGACAGCTACAGGGACTAATTAGTGGGCATTAACCATCCATGTAAGGTCTCAGGAAGTGGTGGCCATAAGCTGCTTCCTGTCCCAAAGCTGATTGTTAAAACACTTGCGAGCACATCTCATGGTCTTGTGAAGATGCTTTTGATGTATCAGCAAGGGATGGATGGTAGGCAGGGGAACACCCACCACCACAGCTTGCTCTGTAGTTACACCAAGTGGTGAATTATGAAGGTTTTTAGTATTCAATTCTTGGCCCTTCTGAAGAATTATTGTCACCTGTGAAAGTATTTTTGGCCTAGCTTTTTTACTTATCAAAAGAAAAGAAAACAATAGGAGTGAGAATAGATTAAAAAGAAAATGTAATCCCTTAGCTGAATGAGGTAAAATCTGTTTATTCAGAAGGAAAACACTTAAAATTCAAAAGCAACCCAATACTAAATGAAATGAAATAATGAAAGTGACAATGATAGTTTTTTAGAGCTGACTCCCTTAAAGAAAAAGTTAATTCCACAGATTACACAAGATCAAGTTCATTTTAACAAAAAATTAAAGATATATATATATATAGTAGTAATAGTTTGAGATAGCATTAATTGAGCATTTAAAAATTTGAGTGGTGCCATTTACAATGATACTGATTATTTAAAAAAACTGTGAGTATATACTTGAAATTTCAAACAACAATTTTCTTTTCTAATGTGTGTTTCTCATAAAGACAAGAAACAAATTTTGGTAAAGATGAGTAAACCCAAGGTAAAAATGTTTTGGATATTAAACTTAAAAATATTAGATAAAATCCAGAAGTTTCCAAAGATTTTACAAGAAGACAATATCTAATAATGTTAATTGATTTTAATATTTCACTTCTTTTCCAGGGTACTGCCAGTGTAGACAATGTTTCAGAAGACATTTAGCAATAAAAATTTTACAACTACCACTTATAAAGACATTTCCTTTTACAAAATTTTAATTATCACCACTCAGAAGGTTTTAAAAAATATTTATGAATTTTAACTATAAATGTTTACTTATACATTTATAATCCACTAATGAACTTATTTTATTCACTAATAAACTTTCAGAATACTCATTATCATGATTTTAAAACAGCATAAGGTTAATGTTAATAATTATTGACAATGGCTCTGTATGCTATGATAGCAGAGCAAAAACTAGTTATTTTTCTACAAAGTACTTTAAAATCTCCTAAATATATATAATCATTATTAACACTGTATTCAAACTAAGGAAGTTAAAAAGTTTGTTATGCAAAGTATTAAGACACTAAGTATAAGCAACTAATTGAATATTGAAATAAAAACTAAAGAATATGATATAAATCAATAGTAGAAATTGCAATTCGATAATTGGGTTTATGAAAATAGAACGATAAAGTGAGGAAAATGATGAAATTCAATTTTCCCTGTTTTTGGTTAATATTTTCCCAAGTAAACATACTTTAAGAACTTATTCTGATGAATATGCATTAGAAACATCGATACACCAATACTATTTTACTTAAAGGTTAATATTAATAAGAAGCAAAAAAGCTTAAGAAAGAAATGTCAAAAAAGGTTATTAGTACTGTTAGCCATACTTTATCACCCTCATGCAAAATGTCCACATTGAAATCCTGTGAGGCAATTAGACTCTGTCCTATAGGTATGACCATCAGTTGGAGCAGATTTGAGAACTTGTTTTTATTTTTAAGACTAGTATATGTAATAAAAATGTAACTTATGTTTATAAAAAATTAAAATTACTTTCAACCTTGATTTGAATACCTACTCATGAGTATTTACAAATATCTAAAAAAACGTTTTTAACATCTATCCCAAACTCACAGGAGCACTGGTGGCATAGTTGTTACATGTTGGGCTGCTAGCCCTGTGGATGGTAGTTTGAGCCGCTCACAGGGAGAAAGACCAGGCTTTCTACTCCCATGAAGTGTTAAAGTCTAGGAAATCCAAAGTGGGGTCACTCTGAGCCAGTACTTACTAAATGGCAATAAGAGTGCATTTATCGCAAACTCAATAGGAACGATTTGAAATGTGGCATTCCTTACTTCTTATTATTTACTAACAAAACCATGGAATTTTCCCTAGCCTTCTGTATTCAGATATTAATAATACAATGCATAACAAATCATTCTTATACAATGTTTAACTAGCACATTTACCAATCATCTAAGTATGCAAATTAAGAGTAAAAATAAGAATTGTTAGTTTTTGGCTAAATGTGGCTTCTTTATTCCATACAGAATAAAGCCTTAGAACCTTATAACTGCTATTTCACTCAAAAATTCTTATTTTAATATTCACGATATTCGTATATGATGGATGGCCAAGAACCATGGAACTCTGCAAGTCAACTGGGATGATACTACGATACTAAAGGTCTGGTGAGGTATGCACTTGGCTCCTATCTGAAAGATCCGCAGTTCAAAATCACCAGCACAGGCCTATGGGCGAGAGTTGAGGCTTTCCATTGCCATTAGAGTTCCACTCTTGGAAACCCACAGGGGCAGCTGCACCCTGTTCTTCAGGATCGTTATGAGTGATTCAATGGCATTGAGATTTCTATTTTAATAACGATACTGAGAAAGTCAAATCCTCTGAACTATAGTCTTATATAAAATAGGTAGGTAAAAACTCAGTGAATTTACAGGATGATTTAAACCTAATACAACTGAGCACAGAATCTTAGTCTTCACTATAGAGGTTGTATATTATAGCTAATATATCATCACATTTAATAAATCCAAACATACAATGGTTTTAACTACCTAAAAATGTAAAACAAAAAACAAAAACCAGCAATCTTTCCATAAGCCTAAGCAATGAGCTTCAAATC
Source organism: Tenrec ecaudatus (assembly GCF_050624435.1). Lineage (NCBI taxonomy): Eukaryota > Metazoa > Chordata > Mammalia > Afrosoricida > Tenrecidae > Tenrec > Tenrec ecaudatus. The sequence continues at coordinate 255,331,748 of NC_134530.1, read as the reverse complement.
CGAGACGGTAACTGAACTCTGTTCCACTGGCCATCGTCTGGCCATACATAGCATTTGCATAGAAACTGCTTATTATTAAACTAGCTTGAAAATCAATGCTATACTACTATTATCCTGCTTACTTTAAATCAACCTCTGTCACACTAGAAAGGCAGTAGCATAAGAAACAAAGGATCACCCTACTCTTTCCTTTCATCCAGAGCCAAGATAATTCTCTGATCTGGAGCTTTCTATGAATCCTGGATTAAGATCTAGATTAATTCCAATGCTCATATAAAGCTGGCAGGTGAAATTTAAAAATTGTACCTAGCTCTGATGACTTTTAAAATTGTTACTATTTTATATTGCATGTGGAAATCAAAGCAAACAATCTCAGCTAGCTCACTGCTCTGCATCTGAGGAATACCCATGTGTATATAGTGGTGTTATAGAGGGGGCTGGTTTAGAAAAACTTGAGAACTTTCCATAGAGAAATGGCTGGTCTATCTCAGATTGAGAAACAATGAGCCAACTTGAGCAAAGATATTTAAAGTATGCTATTATAACAAAATATACATGAACCTTTCAAAATATACATGAACCTTAGAATTATTTTAGATTATAAAGAATTTATTAATGTACTCACAAAACTATAAATATAAGAGGATTTCAAAATGTTAGTGGAAAAATCAAAGTTAGTGAAAAAAATGAGAGTCTCACAAACTTTTGAAAGGTCCCTTGTATATATTTAAGGACTATTCTTTTGAACTATATGAAAAGTATATATGTACATATATAAAACAAATTCATATAAAATCACAGATAAAAAGATCTGTAATGACTGAAATCTTCTTAAAAGTTTAGATAATATGAATTATTATGTTATCTATTTAATTAAAATGTTTAAGAAGTCTCTCTATATATTTTCTTGGGCCAGATTCTTATTTACTTTACATTTGCTAGATTTTGGAAGCCTATTTTACGTTTATTCCCTCCACCCGAATAAAAATACAAAAGACATCATCATTTTAATAGGTTAGTTGGCAATAGAAATTTATGTGAACACTGCTAAAGCTTTGAGGTCAAAATCAAAATGCAAACAAAGAACTCCCCGCAGAAGCAGAGCAGCAACAGCAAGAGCAACAGCCCAACACATGCAATCAATGTACTATAGCTCACTAAAACGTTAGCATGTTCTGCAAACACAGGCAAACAGACAGGTGGTGGGGCAGAAGCGGTGATAGGAACACAAGGTGCAATCATCTTACACGTCTGCCTTTGCTAGCTGGAGTACAGGATGAAGAGTGCTTCAACAAAGAAAGGAGAGTACTGTATGTTACAAATATTACACACGAACACTCTCAAGGACTACTAGTATGCTAGTAAAGTATTTAATACACAAAGCCACATCTTTTGATAAAATCAAAGTACACTTATTTTCAAATACAATTAGATGATAAGACAGTAAAAAAATAGACAGTGGTCAAGACTAAGCTTATAATATAGTTTTCACAGGACTGAGCACAAATAATAACTTATAAAATAAAGCTCTGTAAACAAACAGTGGACAATTTCTTTTCTGGACAAATTTGTAGTGGTAAATTGAAACGTACCAGAGGAAAAAAGAACCCAAGTAAATCTGATTCAGTACTGACAGGTAATTAACAAATTATTGAATTAACTAGCTTTGCTTCAGTCACTTACATACCCAGCACATTTTTAATCTTTTCATAGATGATATTTTTAATACTAAGAGCTAAATTTTAGCTTAGAGCTATTAACAATGAACTAATAGCTGTAACATTCATAGTCAAGAGGACAGTCTATAGCATCCTGACTACCCACTCAACTTTGTAAAAAGAGATCTTTAATTTTCAGACATTAAAGAATTAAGTATTAAGGAAAAAGTAAAAATTATCTCAAAATATTTTTCAAGTTTTTCTGTAAGCACTAGAGTTTCTCAATTATGAACCAAACCTTTTAAGTGAATTTTTATATTCAATCCAACCTATTCATGGATAGTTTACATCAAATACTATGCAGACATAGGGATTAGAAGATAAATAGGGCAATGAGGGATTTTTTTTGGTATTATTAACATAAGTATTTTGAGGTTTAAATCTTCAACTGGTTTATCTTTGAATCTAACATTATGCATAATATAGTAGTAAAAAATCCAAACTCACTCCCATGGAGCTGACTGCAACTCACAGTGGCACTACAGAACAGGACTGCTCCTGAGGGTCTCTGAGCAGGCTATCAATCCTTATGACAGCAGACAGTCTCATCTTTCTCCTGAGTAGTGGTGGGTTTGAACTACTGAAAAGCCCAATGCCTAGCCCACAGGCCACACGGGTATCTTAGTCTAGTACTATGTGTATAAAACACGTTAAAATACTTAACATACAGCAACTTTTACTTTCTAATCTATCCTTATTGCCAGAGTCTAAAATGAAATAGATCAAGAATACCTCAAAGTAAATATATTACCACTATGGTGGTTAATTTCATGTCAACTTGAAAGATATATAAAAGGGGTGCTATTCAACCTGTCTGTCAATCAGGTCACAGGCTGATGGTGCCTTGGTACCTTTCTCTGAGCATGACTTTCTCAGAAGGAGGAACTTGAGAACCTCCCCCTCTCTCTCTGTCTTCACCTTTTGCTGGCCACCCTGGTTGCTGCTAGAGACCTAGTGATATGCCTATCGTCATTGGATCCATAAGACTTTGCACCCACCAGCCTGTGATGTTCTCACAATCTGCACCATTGCATGTGGCTGCATGAGTCTGAAGAGGGACTTATGGAATAGAATCAGACTTATCGACTTGAGTTGGATTGACATATAATTACTTCTTCATATAAAACCCTTTTGTACACATTTATGAGTGTTAATGGATTTGTTTCTCAAGTAATTAGGCCTAACACAACCACTATAAGAACAAGTCAACATCGCATCTTTTATAATATTTCTGAATTTAGAGAACAGCCTATTTTCTAAGCTGGCGTAGTTTAAAGGATTCCTGGTGGCAGTGGGTTACATGTTGGGCTACTAATTGCAAGGTTAGCAGTTTGAAACCACCAGCTGCTCAGTGAGAGAAAAATGAGGCTTTCTACTTCCATAAATATTTACAGTCTTAGAAACCCACAAGGGTATTTCTAGTTTGTGCTATATAGGCTACATAAGTTGGGATGTACTTGATATCTGTGAGTTTTGTTTTGTGGTTGTTTAAAGCTAATGATGACATGAAATAACAGCCTAGATAGAAATCAAACTTCTACTTTTATGTTTTTAACAGAAAAGGATGGCTTATACTTTTTCTTGATGCAATTAATCAATCCCTCTGTCTCCCCTTTCACATATACACCCTCAAAGACCATGTTTTTCTATAACTATTGAAATGGCTTTATTTGCAAACACTGAAAATCATCACTGTGTCTTAATATGTAGTCAGATATAACTAAAAATAGCTATTTCATAGCTAGGTCTATGAGTTGTCAAAAAAATTTTAAGGATGCAATATTGAGGTAAGTACATAAAATCAAACCAAAAGCAATTTACTATATACATGTACAATTTGACTAACAACTCTTGATTCAATTAATAAATTTCAAAGTCTTATTTAATAAAATATCAAATAATCACATGGACTATATAGTCATCTTTATTTCTACTTAGATTGCCTAAATATATTACCATATATAATATAAAATTATATACATGTAATAATATATTGCCTAACTTGAAGAGCCATATATGATGATCTTGATTGCCTAAATATATTACCATATATAATATAAAATTATATACATGTAATAATATATTGCCTAACTTGAAGAACCATATATGATGATCTTAAGTGTGAGAGCTTCTGGTCAGATGGTTTTAAATACATTGATAAAAGTTTATTTCTCAGAGGGAGCTAGGCCTGATTTTGGCCATATGATTAAAAAATCTTTATAATGCATGTTTTAAAAGTCTGTTTCCCACTAACTGACATATGATTAACTTTCTCCAGTTGTAACTAAAACTATGCTGTGAAGTCTCACACAACCATATAATTAGTATGGTACATAAAACAATCCGGACTTGATTTGCTCCTTAAAAATCCAAAGATGTAACAGAAAACAAGCTATAGTAACACTAAGTATCTTAAATGCTAAACCCAAGCACACCAGAAATTGAAAACTATGATTCAAAATATCACGTGACTATGCTTTGGGGATAAAGTGATAGTAATTCTGAGAAGAATAGTCATGATTGTTAGCTATGAAGAGGAATAAGATACTTGTGCTCTTAAGTATAAATTGAGAATATAAAATAGTGAAACGTGGGTGCTAGCCTTCCTTTTGACAGATAAAAATAATGTTCCAAATATATGAAAAGTATGGAGTGATTCATATTGGCGGTGGAAGAAGGGTCAGTAGTGAAGAGCTAAGAAAGCAATTAAGTGAAATTGAAAGGGAAAAATAAAAAGGAAAAAGAGCATATAGCAAGAGTGAAGAACCAGCCTATTTATTAATAACAAGCTCATAATAACCAACATCAATGAGGGCCTTACATACATTGTTTCTTTAAACTAAGTCTTCAAACAACCTTGTGAAATTGATGCTGTTATCATCCCTATTTTTCAGATGAGCAAATAAGAGCATAGAAAGGTCAGGTGCCATTATGGAAATCGATCTGGCGACATCTAAAACAGATGGAAATCGCGCTACCATATAACCCAGCAATCCCCCTACTGGGCACATACCCAGAAGAGGCAAGAAACAAACCACAGCCAGACGTTTGTGCTCCAATGTTCATCGCGGCACAATTCAATTTCAAGGCGTTGGAAACAACCCAAATTTCCATCAATGGATGAATGGATTAAAAAACTGTAGTATATCCATCAGTGGAGTATTATGAATCCCTTAAAAAGCAGTGACGAAGGGGAAAGAGGGAGAGAGAAGGGAGAACCAATAGCAATGATCAGTACATAACAATATACCCCTCTCCCCGGGCAAAACAAAAGAAAAACATGGGGAAAGGGAGATGGCGGATGGTGTGAGATATGAAAATAATAACATTTTGTAATCTATCAAGGGGTTGGGGGGGGGGAAGAGGAGCTGATACCAAGGACACAATAGAAAGTAAATGTTTAGAAAAGAACGGCAGCAACATATGTACAAATTTGCCTAATGCAAGCAATGTATGGATTGTAACAAGAGTTGTAAGAGTATGCGATAAAATGTTAAAAAGAAAATAAATTCTCAAAAACAAAAAAATAAAAAAGCAATGATGAATGCATGAAGCACATCATTGCATGGGAAGAATTGGAAGAAATTATGCTAAGCGAAGTAAACCAAGCACAAAAGGACAAGTACAACATGAGTCCGCTGAGGTAAGCTTGAAAAGCAAAAAGGGACACGGGAAAAGCTATTATATTGCATACATTCCCGGGGTGAGGTCCAGGTACTATGGCAGGGGCCAGACCCAATCCAGGGATACATATGGCAGCCAACTAAAAAGGAGGTGAAAAGAAATAAGAAAAAAAAAGACATGGGTGGCTGGGGAACAGGGCACTAACCCACCCAAGGGGGAGAATACTACTTATATTTGCACAGGAGAGGGAGAGAAGAGACCAGACCTCCACTTAGTGTGTCAAATACAATGAATGCAACATACCGGCATGAAGCAGTGAACCAATAGAAAGGTGGGCTGTGTCAGCCCCAAGCCCAGCTACATGGACCCACCGGGTACAACAGAGGAAAGCACTGAAGCTACTACAACTTGGAGGAAAGGGAGTGTCTGATCAGAGCACAGGGGAGCAAGCTAAAGGGGAAGGAGAGAGAAAGAGAGTGGAACACTTCCTGGCCCACCACGCCCAGAGGATGATATTCCTGCTCAGAGCAGCCAATGCACAGAGAAGACCATACGGCCTGCCCACTATGAGACACAACGTCCCTCACTGACCCCATAGCACTACAGGGGACAACAATGGAGACACAGTGTAGAAATTGTGCCTCATCTGACCCCACCACACAAAGGCAAAAAATTAATGGTGTGCAACATAGCAGCAAAGGGAGCCGAGCAATCAAGTCCCCGATAAATCCCCCAAATAAGATTTTGGGGTTAGGGTATGGTAACCCATCAGACTCGACTAGAAAATACTGATAAAAGTCAACAAACAGACTGGGAACTATTTATAGGCTTTTTTTGGGGTCGTTTTGTTTTTGGTTTTTGTTTGACTTTGCTTGGTTTTGTTTTTGTGCTTGTTATAGTTTTTGCATGTACATCTGGATAAGATAGGCGGGAAAAACAGTCTGGAGGATAAAAAAACGGGACAGACAGTTCCGGGGCACATGGGAGAGGGGGTGGTGCAGAAAAGGAAGTGGGGAGCCACAAACCCAGGGACAAAGGAACAAGTGATCTAAAATTGATGGCGAGGCGGGTGGAGGATGCCTGGTGGGGCTTGATCATGTACAATGTAGCCAAGAAGAATTACTGAAAACCAAATGAAGGTTGACCATGATAGTGGGACAAGAGGAGAATAAAGAAAATGTAACAGAGGAAAGAACAAGGAGGTAAAGAGCATTTATAGTGGTCTAATACAGGTATGTGCATATGTAAATGTATTTATATATAACGATAGAGAAATAGATCTATGTAAATATAGTTATATGTTAAGTATTAAAGTAGCAGACAGACATTGGGCCTCTATTCAAGTCCTCACTCAACGCAAGAACACTTTATTGTAATAACTTGGCATTCTGTAATACTCACCTTCCTGACACAGTTGCTAAAGACAAAATGGGTGCATAAGCAAAGGTGGTGAAGAAAGCTGATGGTGCCCAGCTATAAAAAGATATAGTACCTGGGGTCTTAAAGGCTTGAGTAGAAACAAGCGGCCAGCCAGCTGAGAAGCAACAAAGCCCACATGGAAGAAACACACCAGCCTGTGTGATCATGAGGTATTGATGGGATCAGGTATCAGGCACCAAAGACCCAGAACAAAAAACCCTATCAATGTGAATGGGGGGATGGCAGAATAGACTCAAAGCCCATCTGTAGACAATTGGACATTCCCTCACAGAGGGGTCAAAAGGAGATAAGCAGTCAGGGTGCAGTATAGCACCGACAAACCATACAACTTTCCTCTAGTTCTACCCCAATTCTACCTTACAAATCAGGCCAGACTGGAGCATGTACAGATAAGAGCTCACAACACAGGGAATCCAGGACAGATAGAATCGAGGACAGATAAACCTTTCAAGACCAATAATGAGAGTAGGGACACCAGCACCCAGAGGTAGGGGGAAAGTGAGAGGATAAAGGGGGAATTGATCACAATGATTGACATATACCCTCCCAGCAGGACGAACTGAAAAGGAGTGAAGGGAATAGTGGTTGGTGTAAAACATGAAAAAAATAGTAACTTATAAACTATTAAGGGTTCATGAGGGAGGGAGGGCAGGGGAGGGGGAAATAAGCTGATACCAAGGGCTCAAAGTAAAAGAAAATGGTTTGAAAATGATGATGGCAACACGTACAAATGTGCTTGGCACAATGTATGCATGTATGAATCGTGATAAGAACTCCCAATAAAATGATTTTAAAAAGAAAGGGTAGGTAATTTGCCCCAAATCATACATACACTTAAAAAGTTGATAGATGGGATTTGAACTAGCTTATGTGCTTAACCAGTATACCGGGAGAAGGAAGCAAATGAGGGGACACCAAGTGTGTGTGTCTGCTTGTAAAGATTCAGACAACCTTGGAAAACTCAACCCCTTTTACCAGGATTCTCTTTATAGTGCTGTAGGGAAAGGAATGGAGAAGAGATTATTAAAAATATAGTGGAGAAAACAATGATATAAGTTGCTCAAACATCTTTCTATTCTTTTAAAGGTGAACGATAACTGTATGGAAATACCCTATTGAGAATGTTAATGCTCTAAACAGGCTGATTAGACCATGGGTGACAGGTTTTTGTGTGCCAACATGGCACCTGTAGGAAGATATGGGTAGAGTTTAGTCTGCCAATTAGGTTGTAGCTTGATGACCTCATTTGGAAGTACCACTCAGATAAATGGCTCGCTGTAGGTGGGCCACTCTCTCTGCCTTCACCTTCCTGCTATGGAGTCACTCAGAGAGCTGCCAGAGCCCCTGCCATTGGATTCACAGGGCTTTGCACCCACCAGTCAGTGATGTTCCTGCATTCTGCATCATTGCACGTGAGTTTGTGAGCCTGAAGAAGGACTTATGGACAAGTATTGGACTTATAAACTAGCATTGGACATGTGGACTTGAGTTGAACTGGGCTGGGATGTTTTCTTGATACATAATGACCTCTGGATATACAGCTCTTCCTTCTCACTACGAGTATCCCTGGACTGTTTCTATAGTCAACACACCACCGGTCTAACACACCACGCAATATCACTGTACTAAAGAGTTTGCTTTCTATTGTACTGAACAGCCAGAATAATTCTTTATCTCAAGAGTAATAAAATACATTCTTCTTAGGAAGAAAAGGTTAGCATTTTGGTCTAATTTATTTCAAAATTAAAAAAAAACACCTTTCTGGGTAAAAAAAAGACTCCTATAGTGGAAAATTTTTCTAAATACTCATCTGAATACAGTACATGTTCTATTTAACAAAATATGTGAGAAAAGCATGTAAAGACTTTCCATTGGCTTTAAAACAGCTTAAAAACATTGTATTCATCAATTTCTGGAAAAAAGGAGTGAAATAGGGTAATAAAATGTTTCATAACAGCGATTACTGTCTGATTAATGTGGAATAAACCCATGCATATTCTAGGCAGTTAATAAAGAAGATGAATGATATATATTTTATACAAATTTCTCACTTATTAAATTTACAGATTTCAGGAGAGAAAATGATACTGATAACTTTAGAAGAGAAATTATTAAAACTTGATCTGTATTATAGTACTCCACTGGTGTGCAATGGTAAAATATATAATTTAATAACAAATATGACTTTCTTTAAATTATGCCACCAGAGGATTTACTTTTACCAATATGGAAATAAAACAATAAAGTGCTGAAAAGTGAAGGGGAAAGTAAATAGCAATCAGCAGGAATAACAAAAATGAACAATTATTTATATAGAGAGACAAAAAATCAAATAAGCCTCCTAGTCTTTGGAAATGTTATAAGCAAATAGAAATATAAAGATTCTCCAATGGCCAAAGCCTTTTAAAAAGTATATATTTTACTTTATTATGCTTGATGAGAGGTACTTCACTATACTTAAGATATGAAAAAAGCACATTTTTACTCATAAAAATTTTTGAAGTATAGTATTTCTATTAACTGACTTCATTATTGAGAAAATCTTCAAATAAATTCACTGATCTTTTACTCAAGGATGCATTGATTTGAAATTCAAAGACTTACGTCATCCAAAAAAATCAATCAGTAAAGATGAGGAAGAAAAGGAATCCTATTTAAAAAATATAGCAATAAAAAATAGAAGATATGGATGAAGCAATTCAATAAGAACAAATAATAATTTGTAAAACAACTGAAAGGCAAAGGATATTAATTCAAATAAATGAGCAAAGTAGTCACTGTCATTATTTGTTAACAAACTTTGAAACTCAACAATTGCTAGCAAGATGATTTTCCCCCTCTTCTCTAAAGGAATAAAATATAATTCTATAGTCAAAACTTACTAAGATGAAGCTTAGAACAATCCTTATCCAATTACATGTAAGCACTTCAGAATGTAACTCTGCTTCTATTTTTTTCCAGAGAATAAATTCTTGAAGATAAGTTATATGTGCTCCCTGCTGTATCTCCTGCACTTAGAACACCGTGCTCCACACAGATGCACAATTATTATTTGTCACACAAAGATAGACTCACTAACTTAAATTTTCTGAGAAAAAATATACTTGGCATCATAAAACTGATGGTTTTTTGAAAATTTCACATTTTTCCCCTCCAGCACTAGATAAAATCAGTGTCAAAACTTATTCTAAACGTTGGAAAATGTTCTAGTCTTAGTTTCTTAGGGGATGAAATAATATTGCTTTTAAGTTTAATGACTCTAATGCTAAATACCTTTCTTAAATGTTTTATTAAATACATATGTAATTATTGCTTACATAAAATGCAGAACACATCCCTTTCTGGGTGTTTGTGTTTGTATAAGATTCTGTACTTACTTCAAATTGATCCAGAGCATCGGTAGGCGTATTCAAAAATGCCAAGAAAGAATGCTGTGAGTCTTGGTGCTCTATACCTAGAAAACAGCAGCAATTTTTTTAAAACTAGAACAATTACAACTAATTCCCATGGATAACCTTTCCTGTCTAAATCTATTAAAAGCTATTCACAAACTACTATATTTCATACATTACCAATATTGCTTTAAAATATCACTTCATAGATCAATTAAATCACTTCCTATGAAACACGACTTCTCTCCTGATTAATTTGGGTTGTTTAGTTGCTGTCCTCATACTGTTGCTGTTGGTTCCTGTCACAGTGATCCTGACGCACGGTGGCCCATGGACACAGAGCAGTGCTGCTCCAGGGATCTCTTGGGGCCACGGCTTGTCAGAAGCAAACTGACACGTGTGTCTTCAAAGGTGCCTCTGGATGGGTGTTGAGTCACCAACTTTCAGTCTGTCGTTTAAGACTTAACTCTTTTTCCCACAAAGTACATCAGTTCAAACAAAAACAAAAGACCACATTAAGTCATTCAGTAGATTTGAGGGAATTTAAAAAAATAGGGACCTGTTTATATATGATTTTTTTAAGTGAATTTATCATCAAAAAGTTTTTTGTTTTAAAATCTCTTATCAAGCACATAGTGTGTACTGATTAATAGAAATAATCTCTTATAAGGAAGCAATTAATTGATAAAATAAAATTATTTAATGAAAAAAATTGTCAAGGTATTAATCTGATTCAAGGTATTGTTTAAAGATGGACAGAATTTAAATTCCAGTTTTTCTCAGATGAATTTTTAAAATGTTATATATATATTATTCCTTGAGTATATTATTAAAGTATATAACTTCCAAAATAACTCTTAAAATGTACATATAAACATCTCTGTCATGAACTGATTCTGTAAAAACCTGTGTATAGGGATAGAATAACTTGCTCGTTAGGATTTCTGAGCACAAATCTTTGTGGGAACAGAGCTTCATCTTTCTCCTGTAGAGCAGTTGGTAGGTTTGAACCACTGACCTTGCAGTTAGCAAAACATATGCTTATATTGACATCCAAACACCAGGGACGACAACTCAGAAACAACAAAGGACACATTTTTCTTTCCATCTGCTTAGTGATTTTCAGATTGCTTTCTAAATAAAGACCTTAGTTAGGACTTTTTGGTGGCAGAAATGTTTAAGCGATAAGCTACTAAATGAAAGATTGGCAATTCAAACCTCTAGAGGCAGCTCTGGAGACAAGCTTAGCTACCTGCTTCTGACGGGCAGCTTTGAAGGCCCTTAGTCGCCTTATCTGCACCCATTTGGTCAGTCACCTTGCACTGACTAACAGCTTCTCAGCAGATAAGCAGATACTGGTAAGCACGCGATTCAGAAATTCTTTAAATCTATCATCTGTAAACCTCTATAGATGTTTCAATCTATAAACATTTAGGAAGAGCTTATTCATGCCAAACACAGTTTTAGGCACTGGGTATGAAACAGTAAACAAAGCAGAAAAAAATCCTTGTATCCATTATGTATTATATTTACGGAGTATATTATGTACTGACAAATAAATTATATTTCCTGCAGTATTGAAAATATAAATACAAGGTTAACATGCTCTCTTCAACCAATTCGGTCAACCCTCTTTCGTCAAGCTCACATCTATTCTAAAAATGATGCTGGCACCGTTTCCTCGTCTATAACAAGTTGTACTCTACATTTGTCTTTCTCCCATATATATTGCCTCTAGAACTGTAGGTCTTATGCATTCTTTCCCCTCTTGCCACTAAATAATGCACAAGCAGCTTAAAAAGTTCATGGAAAAATTCCATTATCTTTTAATCACCTTTTCTCCACAAACTTTTTGAAGCCCCTTAGTATTTCCCTTCCACTTAGCATGGCTGACTTGTGCCTCTCATCTGAGTTTTTATTTCCTTTTTCTTGGCTCTTTACCTTTTCTTGGTCATTAAATTCAATTAAAAAGATTTTACTGGGGAGGGGGGAGCGGGGAGGGAGGGGAAAAATAAGAGGACCTGATGCAAAGGGCTTAAGTGGAAAGCAAATGCTTTAAAAATGATTAGGGCAAAGAATGTACAGATGTGCTTTATACAATTGATGTATGTATATGTATGGATTGTGATAAGAGTTGTATGAGCCCCTAATAAAATGTAAAAAAAGAAAAGAGGGGGGAAAAAAGAGAAAATGATTAGGGCAAAGAATGTACAGATGTGCTCTATACAAATGATGTATGTATATGTATGGATTGTGATAAGAGTTGTATGAGCCCCTAATAAAATGTTAAAAAAAAAAGATTTTACTGACCATCTAATTTTCATGTTAGTTCCATCATGTGGTTTGTATCTACCCTCCACAATTTTAACAGCAGTCAGCTACCTTTACCTTTTGTCAAGCACATAGCATGCAGTGACAAGGAGAAATTGGTTTTATCTCACTCTGGCACAGGGCTGCAGAACAAAGAAGCACACATGTGTACCAGAAAGGCCCATTAAATAACTCAATATTGAGTTCTTTCTCAGGAAAATGAACTGTTCGTAATTGTATACCAGGTCATTAAAAGTAATATTCTGAACTTCTTTTCATTAAATCTTTATACATTTATTGCTCAACTTACGGGAGGACTGTTTAAGAAGCTCATATAAAAAACCATCCAGCAATTTGAGTTAATTTTCACTTTGATGGACAAATGCTTAAATGTTTAAAAAACTGGTAATAAATCTTGGTAATTTTCACAGGGCAAGCAAACTAAGAATCAAAAATGGAAGAAGATGCCCAAATATTTCTTCACTATTGAATTGACCTTTTTTTTTTTTTTTTTTTGCATAAAACAAGATTGTATGTTTTCAGCGTTTTCTTCCTCCCCCTCCCCGATTGCTAGCAGCTCCGGTGTGTGTCATTCTCCCCAGCAGAGGTGGGGGTGGGTTTGAATTGACCTTTTAATGATGAATTAGACTGATCTTAAGTCATTTCATTATCATTTTCTCAACTACTGGTGGATGAATTATCATCAAGGTTTCATACAACAGAAATGACACGCTAAAAATTATTTTTAAAGTACCATTACTAATTTCTTAAAAGTTAACATACATTGTAATTATCATAGTGACTATATTTAAAAACACATTGTCATTATCATAGTGACTATAATATTTAAGAATATAAGAAAACAGAGTATAAAATAAGTTTTTATCGATTACAAATATAATATTCATGAATCAGACCATGACTAAAAAAAGTCAGATTTATGGCAATATGACCATTTCTAAAAAGTTACATTAAAATCTTAGTATGAAATCTTCAAACAATGAATGTTAAATAAGATAAAATTACTTAAAGAACAGCTTATCTAGTTGCCTATAGACGGCCTTCGGGTCCCCAATCTGCACTACCTCTCATTCACAATATGATTTTTTGTTCTTTGATGCCTGATACCTGATCCCTTCGACACCTTGTGATCACACAGGCTGGTGTGCTTCTTCGATGTGGGCTTTGTTGCTTCTGAGCTAGATGGCCGCTTGTTTATCTTCAAGCCTTTGAGACCCTAGACGCTGTATCTTTTGATAGCCGGGCACCATCAGCTTTCTTCACCACATATGCACACGTTTGTGTTCAGCGATCATGCTGGGAAGTTGAGCATCATGGAATGCCAGTTTAATAGAACAGAATGTTCTTGCATTGAGGGAGTACTTGAATGGAGGCCCAACATCCATCTGCGACCTTAATACTAAACTTATAATTATATGCACGTAGATCTATTTCCCCATCATCATATATAAATGCACTTACATATGTACATGCCCGTATTTACAACTCTAGAAATGCCCTTTGCCTCCTAGTTCTTTCCTCTATTTCCTTTTACTTTCCTCTTGTTCCACTATCATGCTCAGCCTTCATTTGGGTTTCAGTAATTCCTCTCTGTTACATCTACCTTACAAATCCAGCCTGATCAGAGGAAGGACATTAGTACAGGTAAGAACTGGAAACACAGGGAATCCAAGACAGATGATCCCTTCAGGACCAGTGGTAAGAGTGGTGATACCGGGAGGGTGAGGTAGAACGGGGAAACCGATTACAAGGATTAACATATAACCTCCTCCCTGGGGGACAGACAACAGAAAACTGGATGAAGGGAGACGTCAGACAGTGTAAGATATGACAATATAATAATAATTTATAAATTATCAAGGGCTCATGAGGGAGGGGGGAGGGGGGAAGGAAGGGAAAAGGAGGAGCTGATATCAAGGGCTCAAGTAGAAAGCAAATGTTTTGAGAATGATGAGGGCAACAAACATACAAATGTGCTTGACTCAATGGGTGTAGATAAGGATTGTGATAAGAGTTGTACGAACCCCCAATAAAATTATTTTTTTAAAAAAGAACAGCTTATCAAAAATGGATGCTGGTTCACAACACTGGTTATGTGACCAGCTCTTACACTTAGACCGTCAGTTGGCTGAGCCATAATAAAACGTACTCAAAGTAGCACAGCGATAAAAACACACATTCTCATACCCTTTTCAGACCTAAGATCTTCAGTGTCCTTTATCAGTTGCTCGATTTCTGCTAGTAGTTCCAAGTTCTTCTTCTCAGAATCTGTTAGTTTACTTAAATAAGAGTGAAAAATATGTGATTAATTTTCATAACTAGTAGTCTTCTTGTATATAATTAGACTTATTTGGTTTAAATGTCAAATTAAATTAAAAACAAAACAATCAACCCCTTTACTGTTATTCCTATACCCAAGTGACACTACAGGACAGAGAGCAGCCCCATATAATTTCCAAGGCTATAAATCTTTATGAAAACACATTGCTATACTTTTCCCTCAAGGTGTGGTGATGGCTTTCAAATGCCAACCTCTCAGTTAGAGGCTCAGCAGTTAACTATTGTGCTATCAGGGAACCTTCCATATAAATCCTGCTGCTCTTGACTACATTCTGACTCACTAACATTCTACAGAAGAGAGGTGAACTGCACCACGGGGTTTTGGATGTTGTAAATATTTAGAGCAGTCTCCTCTTCCACAGCGGTTCTCAACCTGTGGGTCGCGACCCCTTGGGGGGGCGGTGTCAAACAACACTTTCACAGGGGTCGCCCGATTCATAATTGTAGCAAAATTACAATTATGAAGTAGCAACGTAAATAATTTAATGGTTGGTTTGGGGGGGGGGGGTTCACCACAACAAGAGGAACTTTATGAAAGGGTTCCGGCATTAGGAAGGTTGAGTGAGAACCACTGAGCTAGGCAGTGGCATTTGAACTACTTGGTCTTCAGGTTATCAGGCCACCACTTAACCCACTACACCACCAGAGCTACAACGTATCTTTATGGAAATACAGTTTTATTAGAACACAATCTTGCTCGCTCATTCAAGTGCTGTCTATGGCTGCTTTTACACTACAATGGCAGAATTAAATAGTTACGTTATAGACTACAAGCCCTCAAAGCCTAAAACATTTACTTTCTGCCTTTTTTAGAAAAAAAGCTGGGGAAATAAATTATCAAATTAACAAGAGAATATATAACCAAAAGTTCATTTTAAAATTCTGTTAATGGTCTCTTCACAAGAATCTATGAAAGTGGAGCAAATACGTGAATGAGTTTATAATTTTAAGTGTGACATAGCTCTAATTTATGAACAGATGCATGTCCATATAAGAAGATCATACCTGCTTCATATTAAAACACAGAAACTGACATTCAGAAATTTCATACAGGGGTCATTCATATTTTTCAAAAAGATTTTTTGTCTTCCTTTTCAATGTCTCACAAGTATATATAAGTAAATAATATTTATATCTAGATTACTTATAATAAAATTAATAATACAGCAGGGTGCCATGAATAGGGTCTCTTATTTGATATAAAACAGTAATGACTGACAGTACGAAGGCTTCTCATCACTACAAACTGAGTTTGTGGGCTTACATTGCTTTCCTTCTCAGCTTTGGATTTGGAAACTCTGGTATTTCAAGAAACAAATGGATTCCTTGTGACTTGAATTATGCACGTTTTGTCTATATCACCTATACTGACTTAATGTTTTATCATGTTTATAGCTAATTTTATGATTATTATTTTGTCATTTATATATCTACAGTATAATTTGTTATATTCTTTTGATAACAAAGGTATGTACTAATTAGTTAAATGACCCAGAGTTTCTAGAATGTACTTTTAAAAATACATGTAGGACCATAGAAAAAATAATGTAATTAAAATATATCATTATGAAACTTATAATCAATTGAATTTTCATTGTGAAAGAGAAGATACAAAAAAAAGAGAGAAGCTACAGTTTTCAGATCACTACATTGTGCTGTAGCTGTATGTTACATTTTAATACTAATATGGTAACCCTGGACGTGAAGAAATTTAGATTAAATATACATAAAATTTTAGAATCAACTAAATGTATAAACAATGGAAAAAGTAAACAATGGTGTATTACTTAACAATATAAATTCTATTTTATGAAGAAACAAGAAATAAGGCTGTATTAAAATCCCATCACTAGAGCAAGAGTTGGAAGTTTCATCTATTATGAAATTTTTATAATTTTTAAAGGTCATTTAATAAAAAGGATAGACAGGAAATTAAATATAATTTCGTTTCAAATATTTTTGACAGGCTTGGGAATTATCCTTATTGGACTGTATTATTAAATCTTACCATTCTGTTATGATGTTAGATGCTTTAACTTTATTCAGTTCTTCTTGAATGGCTTGTTTGGCTCTTATTTCCGCATCTAGAGCTGACTGCAACTCCAGTCTTGCTGACATATCCAGTTTTGCAAATCGACGCATCTTCCAGGGCATATCCTAAGGAGTAGTACAGCAATGTTTTTAGCTCCTTGCCATTTTGTTTTTAACATTAAAATTTATTAATCTAAGTGAATTTGAGAGCTGTCCAAGTGTATTTTCTAACAACAACAAAACAATGAAAATATTTCTTGTGAAAATAAAATTATTTCCCACTAAATTTAGAAATAACTGTAAGCATATATATAAAAGAGTTCATTTTTCTATCACTTTACCAATAATGGCTATCCAGGCAAATTATAGTTAGGTATATGTGCTTAATGTTTTCCTAACCTGGAAAAACATTTTAGAGACTAAGACCTCTTACTGGTTTCTTATGGAAAAGTTTACAGTAGGCTGAAGCTCAGAAAAACTAACTTAAGTAATCTGATTCATCTGGGTTTTTTTTAGGCATCTTTTTCTAATCTAACATGCCTCTATGCAAAGTGGCAGAGCTTACTGTTGCCCGTGTACCCAAGCTGGAATTTCTTAATGCTTCCAATTCTTCCGTCATTTTAGAGGCTAAGGCCTGAAGATAACCCCGTGCATCCTTTTCATCACTGACCCTAAAATCCAAATACAAGACAAAGCACAGAGTTAAACACACAGAAAACACTCGATGAAATATTATTTTAAAACTTCACATAGGCATAAATGACTAGAGTTAGAAACAAAGATTTTTTTAAAATCTTTTCCCACAACTCCATTATCTATCTGTCACCAGGTGGCAAGAGTCTAATGAATGGTGGTGACTCACTGCCTTCAAGTTGATTCAGAACCAGAGACACTACAGGCAGACTACAACTGCCCTACAGGGTTTCTAAAGCTGTAAGCTTCAAAGCCGGTTGTCACATCTTTCTCCCATGGAGTAGTTAGTGGGTTTAAACTATCAACCTTTTGGTTATCAGCCAAGTACTTTAAGCACTTTATCAGTGGGGCTCCTCATAGTCCTCTAGTGCTCAATGAACTAGAGTTATCTTCAAATTAAAGCTAGAAATGTTGATAAAGGAATGAGATACATCTAGCAAACAGTTGAGATTTCACCCTTAAGCCTGAGGATCAAGATTCTTTCAATTTAACATTACATATTCATACATACAAGATAATTTCTTAAAAAGAATATGATTTCCTGGAAATTAGGTTCTGCCATTTTACTTTATAAAAGTTTAACACATCCATCATAAAACTGATTAAGTTTAGAAAGTTTATTCTAAAATGGAATGTTTTGCCAATATTCAGCTTTTATGGTAATAAACATATAAATGTTTTCTTAAATGACTGATAAAATATTAGCCAAGGAAAAAAGATTAATGACTACTGAAATTCAGCTTCTAATTTTCTCTTTTAAGACTATCTAGTTGATGGAACTATTAGAGGACTTTTGATAGAAATTTTCACATTATATTCAATGAAACAACAAAATTCACATTTTAGAATTTCTCAAGAGAATGTTTGCATTTGTGACATCTCCTCCACAATATAAAAGGACTAGGAACAGGACATGAATACTTACAAAAGAAGCTCTATTCTCAAAAAGAACAACAACCTTTGGTATATCAAAAGCCATAATTACACAAATAAAAATGAAATTGAACTTTGCAATGCTCAGAAGTGTGTATTAAAATACTTTGGGGAAGATGATTTGCCTTTGTCCAGGCTGGCTGCCTTGCTTTGTTCCTGTTGTTAGGTGCCATCAAGCTAGTTTCTGACTACTGCTTCCCTGAGAACTACTGCGAATCCAAGCAAAATGAAATTCTTGACAATGTCAATCTTCTCTCCATTTATCATGTTACCCATTGGTCCAGTTGTGAGGACTTGGTCTTCTTTATATTGGACTGTAATCTACAACGAAGGCTGCAATCCTTGATCTTCATTAGCAAGTATGTAATCCACAAAGAAGGCTGCAATTCATTAGCAATGAAGTATGATCTTCATTACCAAGTTCTCACTTTCAGCAAACAAGGCTGTATCATCTACATATCCAATCTGATGTTGTGTTCCTCACACAGTCCAGCATTTCAGATCATTTGCTCAGCATACAGATTGATTAAGTATGGCGAAAAGATACAACCCTGATGCACACCTTTCCTGATTTTTAAACCATGCCTGGTTTAGCACCTTAAAATTTTAAATCTTTAGATTTTAAAAATATATAGCTAGCCAAAAGATTCTTTAACAGAGGGATGAAGCAATCAGATGAGAAAGTACTTTGAAGTTACAAGCAAAATAATCTATAAACAGAAGTAATAAAACCAAAGTTGTCCACTCTAGTGATAGTAACACATGAGGGGGCACAACCCCCCCCCCAAAAATGGTAAAAAGCTCAGATGGGCGGAGCTTTCATAGTACGCATTTTTCTCACTAGGCGAACATCCAGCCACTCGCTCTGAGTTAGTGCACCCAGTGGCATCACCTGGGAAGGTTCTCTCTGATCATAGAATTTTTTTTTTTTCTTAAGAGCAGTTTCACTTGAACCTTGTTTTTTTGTGTGTTGGTCGATTTGAGAACAGCGTGCAGCTGTGAAATTGTTTCCTGTTTGGGAAAAATGCTGCAGAAACTTTTGTGATGTTGAACACAGCTTACAAGGACTGTCCTATGGAAACAACTGAAGTGTACAAGTGTTTTTATCATTTCAAAAAAGGTGAAATGTCAATTGATGATCAACCTTGTTCTGGACATCTGTCAACTTCCTGACTGGACGAAAATGTTGACTCAGTGCATTTGGAGTTTGTTCTACCAGGTCAGACTGTTAATTAAGCTTTCTAATGAGAGGTTCTGAAAAGATTGCATAACAGTGTGAGACAAAAAGGGCCTCATATGTGGCAGTTGGGGGACTGGTTTTGCCACCCTGACAACGCACCTGCTCACGCAGCCATCTCAGTGCTCCAGTTTTTAGCAAAAAAAAAAAAAAAAACAAAACAGCATGCCTCTCTTGCCTCATGCACCTAACTCACTTGACCTCACTCCGTGTAACTTCTTTTTGTTTCTGGGAATGAAAGAGGGACATAAAAAGATAATGATTTGACAACACAGAAGACGAAGAAAAAAAATAAGGGGTGGGGTGGGTGCTGTCAGCCACCCAAACAGATGAGTTTGAAAAATGTTTTCAAGAATGGAATCATAGAGTTGACAAGCATGTTAAGTGTAATGGAAAGTACTTTGAAGGTGATATGGCTGTTTTTAAAATAAATTAAATACATAGCTTTAAAAAATTGTGGTTGGGGGGGGGAGAGCTTAACCCTTGTATTTTTTGACATAATGTAAATGCACCAGAAACTCAGTTTGAATAGTCAGTTAAGAATCAGACTAACTTAAAGGTCAGCATTTCAAACCCACAGGTACTACGAGAAATGAGACAGTCTGTATCCTGAGTGGGTGTCATAAATTTAAACAGACTGTACAGCAGTGGGTGTGTATATGTGCATTGTCTTCTAAAGAAAATGAATTTAGAAAATATATATTTTAAGGATTTTGCAGTGTTGGAGAAGGCGGTTTCCATCTAAAATTCTTAAGCTTGGATACCATATAACTAGAACTTTTCCATTTCATATCTAATCTATTATATGAAGAAAAATACAGAGAAAGGCTATCTTTCATAGCACATAAAGATATTTACATTGTTAATATGAAGAAAACTATATTACCATTTAAATGACCACCAAACTAAAAGGCCTCAATTAGTGTTGGTTTAGTATCTATCAGACCTCAGAGGTCTGCTTTAATCAAATTTGCGGGAACAGGCGATGCCTATTGTATTTTATTAACTTTGTATACCTAATAACTACTTTTAAATAGCTTTATGTTGGTTGGAATGATGATGATCTACTCAAACACTGCTTTGCTTATGCATGCTGCAACATCCCTGCCCTCACCACTGCTGTCTTCCCTCCTCTCTAACTTGGGATCTAACACAAGACTGTCTCCTAACTACAGGCTATTACTGAGCAAAGTACTCTTGCCACGTAATTTCAGTTCTACTGGCCCCTAGATTCTGTAAAACAATGCCTTTTCATCATCATTGCCGTTTGTCTATATCTGACCTCAAAAGCTTCACTTTTAACAGGAGAAAAAAAGGTCTCATTTTCTGCAGGCCCAACACTATGCCTTATCCTTAGGCCATTTGCAAGTCTTCTCATACTTATTTGCCTATATTAAAAAATAGTAAGTTTTAAAGGCAGGTCTCTGATCTTTTCTTGGGATAAACCATTCATATGTAACACTAATACCAAGGTTATTATTTCCTATTATCAACTAGATTATAACTAATATGAGCTTATGAGACAGAGTAAAACTGGTCCTTTGTTTCTGAGGCTATTAATCTTTACTGGAGTAGAAACCTTCATCTTTTTGGCGGGGAGCAGCTAGTGGGTTTGAACTGCTGACCTTGCAGTTAGCAGTCTAACACTACACCACTCAAGCCCCTATTGTTATTACTTCATGCAAATAATTTTTTCACTACTACATCTTATATCATCATTTCCACTGTTTTCTTTCAAAATGAACAGCCCTTTCCTAACTACCTCCCCCAAATGTTCCATATTCCAGATGCCTCAACCTCAACATTCTATTTCTCTTTCTGTTCATTGTTATCAAACTCCACGTGGTACAACTGTTATTCTACTCAGCTTATAACCGAAAGTGTGGACAGTTCAAGTGTAACCAGAATCACTTTGAAGTAAAGAATCGCTGGCAACTTAGGAAAAGTGACCATATGATACCCTGTGGAGCAATGTACTTTGACATACAAGTCACACTGGCATCAGTTGAATAGACTTAATGGTAACTGGTTGGTTTCATTATTTATATGTATTTATATCTAATTGCTCTAGTTTTTAGCTCTTCAGGTACTCCAGTATGCTTTTTGAAGTTTTATTTCTGTCTCAACTTTTAGTCATTAATTCAGAGAAAGTTGAGGCTTTCTATTCCCCTAAAGAGTCAGTCTCAGAACCCACAGGAGCAGTTCTACTCTGCCTTATAGCGCCATCATGAATTGGAATGGACTCGATGGAAGTGTTGTTATTTTAAATTAAGTCAGTCAAATAACTGCTTAATTACAAAAGACCATTTTAGATGATTTTGTCATTTTGGGCATATCTAATCTCATCTCATCTTAAAAAAATACATCACGAATAACTTATTAAATGCAGAAAAAAGATATATAAATATAGTTGTGTTAGTCTGGGTTACTACAGAAACTAATTCAGACACTTGTGTGTATAAGAAAGAGCTTTATATAAAAGAACAATTGTATATTGAGAAAACATCTCAGCACTGTCCAGATCAAGTCCTTAAGTGTGATGTTAGCCCATATCTCCATTACTCGTCCATAAATTTATCTTTAGACTCATGCAGCACATGCAATGATGCTGAATACAGGAAGATCACAGACCAGTGGGTAGAAGGTCCTGTGGATCCAGTGAAAGCAGAAGCATGTCAATGCTGGTGCATGTCTGCACGTATCTCCTCCACCTCTGAGTGTCTCAACAGCAGGAAAGGGAAGGCAGAGAGTGTGTCCTGCCTCCAGGGAGGAAGACTGGAGTTTCCAGAAACCTCAGGAGAAGCCATGCCCACACAGCGGCCTTGGCTATGACCTGATGGACAGACTAGACTGTAGCCCTTCACTCCTGTTGACAGATCATGTAATTGCCACAATGATCTTTGTACAATTGAGGATATAGAACATACACAGTAGTTATTAAGCACGTAAGATTTTTTTCTTTGTTTGTTTCTTTTTTTTAGCATGTAAGGTTCTTGAGTCAAATACACCTGGGTTCATATCTTAGCTCCACTGTTTATCATCTTTGTGATTTTGGGTCATCATTCACTGAGGTGAAATAAAATTACTTGGTATATTTATTCTATTCAGTCTTTAGTAAACGGCAAAAGAGTTATACAAGTTGAAGAGAAATCAGAGTATTCTATCCAGTCTTTGTAACTCCCACCAAATGACTAGGTGATGTGTACAAGTAATCTGAAGAGGACTCTAACTTGAGGATTAGTCAGCTTTGCCATTCTTCTGGGTATAAAATGAACCACCTCAGAAGCAAGGTGAGAGAATAGCCTGTGAACACCAAGAAAGTAGAAGCAGGAGTGGGGCCTGTCTGATCTTCTGCATGGAAAGGTGGCAGAGGTGCTGCAGCACAAAGACCTTGAGACAGAGTGGTAGCTTCTCGTCCCACATAACAAGTAAAATTGAGTGCTTTGGGCTTGCAGAGTGGAGTGTCCTTTTTAACACTTGGCTTTGTTACAAAGGAGTTGGTTTTTTTTTTTTTTTTAACACTTGTCTGAGGAAGGCAAAAGCAAAGGGAAAGTATAGCTGAGTACCAAGACCTGTGGTGTTGAGAACAGGTGATTCAGACTAAAGCACTCTATCATTAGCATTTCTGATGCTGAGTTGTAACTTGTTAATTTTCCTAAGAAGCCTCATAATTGTGAGTACTGTCTGAATTCTGTGTGGCCAGTGCAGCGAGTTATCGAATCCAGTGCCATGAAGAGATGGTTGGTGTCAAAACAGGGTAAGAAAGTTGGAGAGTAGAGGCATAGCTGATCTCTGCCTCATGGAACCTGGCTTTTGGCTGAGATGCAGTTGGATTCTCTTTCCTGCTAGACCTAGTGTCATCAGAAGAGATCAGACCCAGTTCCCAGGTTATTTCTTCATTAACCCTCTCTAAATCTCTGTTTTCTCACTGTGAAATGAGGCTGCTGTAACAACTACCTCACGAGACCGTTTATAAAATAAATGAGAACATGTAAATATTTAGACTAATAACTGGATTATTCTGTTTCAATAAGCATAATACACATACTAAGACTACTAGGTGAGAAATGTTTGTAATAATGTGGAATGACTGGAATAATCCCATGACTCTGGTGAGTCAAAGGTGAAAACGAAAGTCCTTGCTGTAAAATATTGTCCTATGAATGAAATACCTCATTGGAAAAGGCAGAGTAGATAGAGTAAGAGGCATCATGCGGCAACCCTTGAACACAGTTCCTCTTGTGGTGCTGACCCCCCAACCATAAAATTAATTTTGCTGCTACTTCATAACTGTAAATTTGCTATTGTTATGAATCGGGTTTGACACCCCCCCCCCAAAAAAGGGTCATGACCCACCGGTTGAGAATGGCTGGTCTAGTAAGAAGGTGGGAGAAGATACTGAGAGGATTCACCTGTGAGTAAATTTGAACAGGATTCTCTGGAATGCCATCCTGGTGAGGATAAAATGAGCTCTCTAGCTTAGGATGGGGAGGGGGGAATCTCATTACCAGCAAGAGGCAAGAGTGAAGACCCGAGATTCCTGTGCAGTGAACCGCCTGGATTTAGAAGGCAGCAGTAACTTCAGAGAAGCAGCAGAACCAGGAACCAGAGGCAGAGCATGGAATTGAGTGGTAGACTTCCCAACCCATGGAACAAGTAAGCCATGGGGCTTACTG
Organism: Tenrec ecaudatus; assembly: GCF_050624435.1. NCBI lineage: Eukaryota > Metazoa > Chordata > Mammalia > Afrosoricida > Tenrecidae > Tenrec > Tenrec ecaudatus. The sequence continues at coordinate 255,307,333 of NC_134530.1, read as the reverse complement.
AGTGAGGTGCTTCTGGGCACTACATTCCGGGAACTGGGTTTGCTGACTCACAGAACTAGAGTTAGAGCTAGGTTGAGACTTACAGTGGAGTGGTATGTCTCTTTGGGCATTTACTAGCAGACCTGAAAGAACTTTGCAACATGTCCTGATAAACAGTTATCCTTAGCATTTCTCTCTGACATTACAACCTATTAAGTTCCTTAATAAACTCTTTAATCGTGGATTTTATTGGTGGGTTCTGTGTAACCACTGCAATGGATATTAGAACCCAGAAAGGCAAAATAGAGAACATCAGTTAAGGCAACTCAGTAATGTTAAGTGCATATAAGGTTATGACTACAGTAGTTTGTTTTGTATTTAATCTATCGATTTTTTCAATACAAACATTTAAAGTACTGTGTGCCATAAGTATCTATAGCCTAATTTTGACAATACTTCATTTTATAATATATCAATTTAAAATATGAATATAGTCCAAGTCTTTCTTTTAAGTTTGTGTATTACATCAGAGAGAGTTAACTTTCAATTAAGTGAAAACTCTGGTAGTAAGAAATACATCTTTTATTTTTAGTCGACTAAGTTGGTTGCTATTAGGTAAATTCCAACACTTGGGGAGACGTGTTTACCAGAACAGGTCTGTGCTCCACAGGGATTGCAATGGCTGAGTTTTCTGGACATTGATTACCAAGACACTCTTTCTCCCAAGACACTCTGAGGGGAGTTCAACCTTCATTCAACCTCTTGGTTAGCAGCTAAAAAAAACATTACCAAGTTATATTACTTTGCCCAGTAGCTATTTAATACTTTGTTATCTGATATGTTAATCCATTTCTTTATAGCATGTTTTAAGTATATTAATTCCTTGTATTTTACCTGTGGAAAGTCAGTGTTCTGTGATGTTATGTAAAAACTTTTCATCTCATCCTTTCTCTACCATCTGCACTTATCCCTTCAGAGAGCCCGCATTTAAGGTTTCCCTCCTTTATTGGAGGAGGGGAAGCCCACCCTATGATCAGCACGTAAACCGACCAGCTGCGCCCGTCCTCTACTACCCTATCAGGCTGCTAGCAGATGGACAAGACTGGATGGCAGTGCGTTTTTTCCCCACAGCCACTTCCCATTCCATCTAAACCCATCATGCCAGTCACTGGAAATAAGCCCTCACCTAGGACCCTCAGGCTTGGGTAATAATAGTTTTGTCTTCCAAAAAGTCCCTTTTAGCTGCAATTTAATTTCAAATTTGATTGTATAATAATGGAATTATAAATAAGTCATGAGTTTTATACTATAAATTTGGATAAATAGTAAAATAATTGTAGTCAAGAAATGTAGATTTGATGGCACAGATATAAATTAAATGTCACTGAACCATTAATCATTAAATATTACTGAACCATTTGGAACATAAACAAATTTTCAAAATGTGAGGATTTTCCTTTAAATATGTACTCTCTAAGGGATAGTCACAAATTCATAAAGTGAAGATTCATTAAAATTACTCTACAGTTAAGCCAATATCAAAATCCTTCAGTCATTTAAGTAATCTTACTTAAAAAGACAATGATTATTCATTTATTTTATTTAACAAGAATACTATTAAACTAATATATATATACTATTAATATATATATATAATACTATTAAACTAATATATATATATATTTAAGCCCTCTCCTCCTCCCCCCGTCCCCGCTCTCTACTGCCATGAAGATGAGACTGCCTCATAGCAACCCTTTACAGAATTTGACAACTTCACTATTCTCCTGCTAACAAGTCAAGAAAACCGTAAAATACTGTAGGAGCCAAAGTAAGAGCCCAAGAAACAAAAATTCCCAGCAAGTGACTGGCTGACACTAATGTGACGAAATGAGTTGTTTGAATCAGGGCTTAAAGCCAGTTTGAACTGGTTGTGTTATGTTAACACAGCAAAACTGAAAGAAATCTGAATTAGCAATAATGTGGCTGTACCAGAACAATAACCAAAATGGCAAAAATTAAGAGTTGAAGTCCTGGAATGGATGACTAGTGAGCCCTTTCAGGATCTTGATGCAGTAGATGCAATTATGAGGAGGACTGTGGATAGTGACATATGTTTAAAGAAGTGCCATTGGCCACCATCTTTGAAAGCCCAGCACCACTGTTTATAACTCTACCACCACGAGATTGAGTTGCTACATAATGCATACTATTTCATTTTTTAAAAAGTTTCAGTTAAGGCCTTGATCTGTTCTGGTAATCACTTTGGTGTAATTGTATAACATTATACCAATGATATGATGTTGAATTATAATGTTAAAATTTTATAACAGTATAACTTTTTAGATTTAGGTCTGTTCCATTTTCACTTCTTTGGCCAATTATGGAATTAGAAAGAACCAATCTGAAGTCTTGGTTCTGATATAAATTAAAAACCCATGATATGCCAGTAAGAATATTAAGTAAAAAAGTTAGAAAAGAAAAAGAAAAAGTTAAGCTACCAAGATTAAGATTCTAATGAAAATAGGGTTCTTAAAGCATTCTACTTTTGCTATACTATATACTTTAAAATATGCAAATTTTTATAAGTCTCAGACTGGTCATTTAATGAACTAATTAATATGATGTTTACTATAATTATTCTAAATTAAACTCCAATAGCTTAAGGAACAGTTGACAAAAAGAAAACCAAAGTGTAACGACTTAAGGTTTTTAAAATGCTATGTGTGAACTATTGTTATAATTATGAAAAAAGGTAACAGCATATTCCACTGTGCTAATTTTTCTGCATGCTTTTCTCCTTAAAATAATTATGCATACAGTTGTTTTTAATCTCAAAAAGGAAATCTATAGATGGTAAATAAGCTTCTTCAGTTCTGTTTTGATAACTAAGTTTCTCTATCTTCCCTTTCTTGCATTTGCAACATCTTCAATGATACACTTGGTTTGAGAGTCTTTGCCATAGTCCTTGATAACCACACAACTGCAACCAGCTGCTTTCTGGGATTTACCCTCCCTGTCAGTTTTGCAGAGGCCTACCCACTCCCCTCGTTTCCTGCTGTCATGAAGCCCCCGCAGGTTCATTTGGTGCACAGTACAGGACCTCCACTAACTTGGAGCTACATTAGCCCATCAATGAGGGATAGGGGCACAGGAAGATGAGCTTGGGGTTTGCTTAAGGCTTTGATAGCTTCCAGAATTCCACTTGCTGGGCCGCCATGGATGAGGGGCTCCTGCAGCATCTCTTGTAGTTACTACCCAGGACACTTCCAGCGGCAATGATTTCTTCCTGGCCACGGCAGTGGGTTACTGGTGGTGATGAATCTTGAATGCACCTGGACCTTCGCCGATGCACAATTCGGTGGCAACAGGGAAAGGGCTCTTCTGCTCTTAAAGAGCCAACTCTGTCTTCGCAGAGGATATTTTTTTCTTAGAAAGGATTATCAGCTTTGAATGAAGCTATGTGAAATCAGTATGAGTTAAGAGTTAGGAAACAGAAACAGAACATAAAACACAGTAGAACATAAGACAGAAAGTAGTAACACTATTGTCGACATAAATTATTTTTCAAAATAAATAACATTAGTAGCTTCCTGGATTTCATGACAATTTGTTAAGATGCCCTTAATTACCCATAAAAACATATATTTAAAAGAATACTCACCACTGAATGATTTCTGTGATTTGAGCTTCCCAATGTGCAACTGACTCTTTCTTGTCTGCTAAATCTTTTACTTCTTCTTCTAATTGCTGATTGTGCATACTTAAATTCTCATACAAAATGGTAAGCTGAAAGACAGTTTTAAGACGTCTGATTTTTAGGATCAGTAATTCAAGGTCTCAGAATCTTTTGTTAAATCTGACATCTCATCATCATCTATTAGAAAATGCATGTACTTATGTCTTATTGCATTCCCTCTGGTCACTATATCGGAAAACATCAAATATTTTTTTCAATATGCCTTCTTCTCTTATTGAGTAGAATAAGTTGGTCCCTTTTGGACCATTTTTCTTTTGCTTAAAGAAAGAACTCTCTTTTGGTATATGAAACTCAGGACTGATAAACCTACAGGGACAGCAAGTAGAATAAGGAGGGGGCGGTGCAGTTGTGGGAGGGGGAGGGGGAAATGATGTCAAGGAGTTCATGTAGAAAAAGAATGCTTGGAAACAGATTGTGGCAACAAGTGTACAATTCTACTTGATGTGACTGAAGTATGCAATGATATATGTGTTAAATCCCAACTAATAAAAATTAAAATAAAGAACTCAATTCTGATGGTGATAACATCTGTTTCTATTTTTTGTCTAAAAATATCTTGTCAACTTTTTATTTAATATTTTGATTATTAAGAATTCCAAACATACAGAAAAACATACGGTGTTAGTATAAGTAAATTCACATGAGCCCACTGTCCTGCTTCAATGATTATCTCACTATCAACCTTGTTTCATTTGTACTATTTTCCGCTTAACCTTTTCTTTTGTAGTATTCCGAAGCAAGAATCTGACATCAAATAATTAATTCATCTACACACATTTATAACTTCATCTTTAAAAAAATGAAAGGATTTAAAATATAACACAAAATCATCATTACACTGGAATAAATGTAACAAGTTGCCTTGTATCATCAAATATATACTCTTCAAATTTCCAGTGATCTCAAAATATTAGAAAACGTTCAAACAGTTTTCTAAGTTTGATTATGATACCATAAGTAAATACAAGCTGTTATGTCTTGTCACCCCTTTTTTCTATATGCTCCCCTTCAGATGTTTAATTTCTTATAATTATTGAATAAAGGAGGTTGAGTATCCTGTAGTTTTCTATAGTCTGGATTATTTCCCTTCATTTTTGAAAGATGGTTTACACATAGATATCTCATTATTCCAGCAACATTTGAAGTGAATTACTTTGATACTTTTGTTGGAATTCAATTGATCCTAAGTCCAAGGACTTATTTTCAGACTCTTCAGTTTGCTTATATACTTATAGTGTGCTTTAAACTCACATAGTACAAGTTCTCCTGCTTTGATTTTCTCTCCCAAAGATTTTTGACTATTATGGGCCCTTTCTCTTCCTACATAAGTTCAATGGCAGGCTTATACAATTTCAACAAAATAGCCTACAACATTTTCATGGAAATTTCCATGAATCTAAAGATCAAGGTTTTAAATTGCTATTCTAATAATGAATCTTTCAATCCACAAACATGGTTATATATGTCTCAATTTGTTTAGGTGTTCCCCAAAGTACTTTGTAGTTGTATTCCTCTGTTTAAGTTTCAGAGTTACAAAATAGTTATTTTTGACATTTGTACCCATTTTAAGCTTATTTTTTTGTGTGACTATGGATCAACCTCTTCCTGCTGCTGTAGCAATTTATCAGGCATTTTTGAAAGTTACAGATGCAGTATATGCTGTCCACTGATTCCTGCAATGTATCCTTTTTTTTTTTGATTGATTAGCACTACTTCTGGCAGCTGTATGAACTGATTTGTGGTTGGGTTTAAAATGGAGATTTGCAAGAAGATGAAAATGCAGGCTTTGCCTTACCATATTGTAGTAGTTATAAGTAATTTTGAGTAGATTTCTTAATTTGTCCTCAAGAAAAAATAATAAGCTAACCTTTATTTAGATTATCACTGAAGAAAAACAACAATTCCATAGCCAGACTATCTACCCTTGAATCCCATTCTACCACTTCTTAGTTCTGTGATTTAAGAAAGTAGCTTAACCATTCCTTCCTTCTTACTCTTCAATTATTAAATAGGAATAATAACAACATACTTCATAGAATTGCCATGAGAATTACATGTGTGGTATAAAGTAACTTATATAAGAACTACACATTGTAAATTTAACTTAAAAATTAATTTAGGATATTGGGAATAAGGAGGTTTTACTATTTGCATTTCTGAATTACCATAATTATAGGACTATACAGGTATATAAAACAAGATAACATTCTAAACAAAAAAGCAGACTGCTAAATGGAAGCATTCAAAATAAAAATAGTTGTATTGTGACATTGAGATTATAAGTAACCTTCATATTTAATATTTCCCACAATTTTTGTAAGGTAACTTTCCTATAAAACAGTAATTGAAAATATGACATACATGTCTTTTTAATATAAAAACCATTTATTTTCACTTACCAGCACACATGGATAATTTTATTTGCAATAAATTTTCTTTTAATAAGGAACAGAACTATGAAAATGCCATCCAATTTTTCTATTTTAAGTCTTCTGGTTTAAAAATGTGAATGTGTGACATCAGTTAGTTATATAACTATAACTTCAAAATTAATCTAATAATTTTTGGCTGCTACCACTAAAGTTTTTTTGAGGAGGAATCCAGATTCCCTCAAACTAGATTACCAGAAGAGTTTGGCAGCAATGGCAAATAGATTCTTCTGTTATTCCTCTTGGGGTAAATAAGGAATTCAAATCATGCCAAGAAAAGATAATAAAAATATGCAGTGAGACAGACTAAGAATTAAGCATAGAGAGCAAAACTCAAATAACAAAATATAGCAAAAACAGAGAAGTAAAAGTTTCATAGAATAAGGAAAAATAGAGTAGTGTTTCAAATTGAACCAGAGATCAGATCCTTCCATATTTCCCCAAGTACATATATTTTCTTACAGCCATTTGTCATTAAATGTTGGCCTACCATAATACTTTATAAAATATCAAGGGCTCATGAGGAAAGGAGGGTGGGGGAGGGAGGGGAAAATGAGGAGTGATACTAAGGGCTCTAGTAGAAAGAAAATGGTTTGAAAACGATGATGCAACATATGTACATAATGGATATATGTATGCATTGTGATAAGAGTTATCCAAACCCCCAATAATATTAATTTTTAAAATGTTTTCCTACTATATAAATTTGATCGCAGCTTTCTATTCATACTCTACTGCATACCTCAGTTCAATAGGAAAATGTGATGTTTTGTAACACAGGAGGCAGACTTTCATCTGCATTCTCCAGGACTCATTAAGGAATCTACACTATGCACAACAGACCTAGAAGTATCTGAGTGATGATAGTAGTAGAGGTTAACAAAAATTTTTAACCAAATGAACATTTAAAATATTTTCTGTAAATATATCTTTTTAGGAAACTCAGAAGAAACTTCGGGGTAAAAATGATATTAAACTAAAGGTTTAGTTGTCAATCTGATTATTTCACAGGGTAATTTTTAATAAGCTGTAAATCTTTTACTGGGTAATTTGCTTAGTAATTCTACCTAAAGATACTTTCTAGAATTTTATTATTATTTTTTAACTTTATGGCCAATGAAGGTACAAATATGGGTCTCTACTGATCCATAACAAAGAAGTAACAAAAAATGCCCGGAAACGATTAGCCCGAAGAAAAGCCCAAACTCACTGCCATCGAGTTGATTCCAACTCATAGCGACCCTATGGGGCCGAGTAAAACTGTCCCAGTGTGTTTCAGAGACTGCCCATTTTTATAGGAGTAGGATGTCTCATCACTCAATCCCCCTTAGAGTGATGAGTGGTTTTAAACTGCTGACCTTGCTGTTAACCTCGCTCCATGATCCTTGAACCAGAATTAGGTGGTACCTGGCTACTACTACTAACTGTTCTGAAAGGGATCACAGGAGTACTGGGATAAAAATTGTAACAAAACTCAGTCATAAAAAGACCAGGCTTAGTTGTATAAGCCCCCAATAAAATATAAACAAAAAATTATATATACACACACACACACACATACATACATCTGTAAAGGCAGTGGACTGTCCAAGACTAAAGGAGACCAAAGAGATGTGACAACTGAATGTAATATGTTCAACTAGATCTTGTATGGGAAGAGAAAAAGGTACTTCAGAACATGACTGGATCTAGTGACAAAAATTGTATGATGGAAAACACGTGAGCTAAAAAGTGTCTTTTCTAAAGAGAATGTTGACACATTGTGAAACATGTAACCAATGTCATGAATCAATTTCTGTGGGATTGACAAATGGGAATCTAGCATAGTGTGCAAACTTCTACCAAAAACACGATAAAATATTAGTTTTTCCAAACCAAAATAAAAATATCTTAGTGATACTAAAAAGATAAATAAAAAGTCCAGGCTTCCTGGTCAGAATGGTGAAACCACTGAGACTATGGCCCTTAGTTACCCTGCAGGCATGGAACGGAACTCACCCTCAGCACATAACAAACAGGACTATAAGGGGAACAATAACACGAGTGAGGGGTGCACTTACGTAGAATAGTCAGCTACTATGTGATCAAAAAAGCAGCATTTATGCAAGGACAAAATTCAGAAGGGTTAGGAACGAAAACAGGGAATACCAGGAAGAAGTGGGGTAAGTGATGTTACACTGTGCAGAGGGGAATCAGGTATGAAAATTTGATTGAACTGTTGAACGAAAAACTGATCTCTGTAAACTTTTACTCAATACACAATAAAAGGTTAAAAATAAAAACCAAAACAACTTCTGGTTAATATTAGGAGTTTTACAGCTGTATATTAAGAATTGGCAACAATGGCATTTTGAAAAATCTACCACTAAGTGGAAAGAAATACTGTATTTGAAAATTTGCTCATAAATTTGACTAATTATAAGTTTAGTCATTGGTTTTCATTTTATTCAAATTACGGTTTAAGCAGACTTGATATCTGACAAATATCAGTGGTCTCTGTCTACTATTAGCTGTTGTTCATGATAAATATGCCACTACAGTTGTCAAAATTCCACTACAGTTAGCCTTCTCTTGCCAAGCGCCAGCCACTCCAATTTCAAAGTTTTATTGAACTTAGAAAGTCATGAGAGAATACATAATGAGCGTGAATTAATAAGAAAAGATGAGAAGTAAAACATATGTTCTATAAAATAAACGGTATAAGGAGTTAAGATGCGATAAGCAAAACTCTATTTCCAAAAAAATTTAGTAAGCACTATTAAGTACAATTAATTTTAGTGCGAACTATTAAACTAAAAATGCACATTGATTATAAGAGTAGACTCACAATTCCTATAGCAGCATATGCTCAATTAATATAAAGATTGAATTACCTTATCAAGCTCACTTGTCAGCTTTTTATTTTCTTCAGTTAGTAACACTTTTTCTCGTTCATACTGTTGCTTGAACTCATTTTCAAATTCTTCCCTTTCACTTTGACTAACACAATTCAAACAGAAGGAAAATAATTAATAAAAGTTAACAGAAACTTGAAAGAAGTTATTTTTGCAATCACTACGATGCAATCAATAGGAGTCCTAATGGCACAATGGTTAAGCATTTGGCTGTTAAAAGGTTACTCTTTTGAACCCTCTCAGCGATTCTGCTGAGAAAAGATCTAGAAAGGTGTTCCCATAATGCTTGCAGTGAACACAGTACCATGGAGCAGTCCAACTTCATCCTCTGGGTTCCTGTGGGTCGGAATGGACACGAACCTCACCCAGCAACAGCAACAACTAGATATCAGACGGAGTTCCCGGGGCACCAGTCACATACAGTCAATATGACAGGTGGCTGCTTAGCATGCTGCAATGACCTGGGAAACAGGTCATCACGCTGCTGCTGCTTCATGCACGCATTCATTTAAGACATATTTATTGAAATCCTATCATATTCCAAAGAATTGTTCTAGGCACTAAGGACAGGTCCTGATCTTATAGATAACACATTCCAGTAGATGGAGGCAGATGGGAAAAGAAACACAAGTAAATGAAGTAACTTGTGTTAACAATTTTATAAAGAAAGTGAAATATGGTATTGTCTTAGACCTGATGTAGGAGAGGGTGGTTAATTTAGAAAGCATACTCAAAGAAAGCTTCCTCAAGTTAATGAAATAAGCTATTTAAATAAAAACAATAATTGCTACTTGTTTCACATTCATTGTGTTTTAGCTAAACATAAATTATTCTGAGATCAAGTTAAGTACTTTGTGTATTTGCAGCACAATATTCCCAGAAAACACAAAAAGTTGAGTCTGTTTTTAAAGATTGCACCAGTCACTTCCTACTAATATGATTAAAAAGGTTACTGTTTCAAATTTGTTCATAGTTTTAAGTTAATTTATATCTGAATTTAAATATTTAAAAATATTTTATTCTAAATCTCAATTTTATAAAGTATAAGAATAATATTCAGAATTCCTGTACATTTTTCTGCAGTTGTTAACATTTTATACATTTGCTCCATCGCCCTCTCTTTATATAAATCTGTTATCATTAGTCCTGAATGAGAGGAAGCTGTAGATATAATGCCTAACCTTGAATATTTCACTCTATATTTCTGAGCCAAGGAAACCTTCTGATACAACCAGTATACTTCCAAATTACAAAAATAATTTCTAGAATATCTAAATCCATTAACTCAATTCAAGTTGTACCAATTGGCAACATTTAATAGACATGTCTCCTCAATTTCCTTTGATCAAAATAGTTCCATAGGCAGCCCTACCTCTAATGCCTTTGACAGTTTTAAAGTGTACAGGTCTTTTAAAAAGTACAGATGACTCTCAATCTGTGTTGACCCAACTTTTACTACTAGAATTACACAATCCATTCTTGGCTGGAATATCTCTCTGTGCATTTTTAATGTAGTTTATGTGGTGAAATTAGGTGCCTTGGCTGATATTCGGGTCAGCTTATCCTCGAGTATATATGGTACATAATCTGATGTCAATTTGAAAGGATTACAATTGAAGGGGTGGAGTCTGGCTGTCAATCAAGATATAACCAATAAGGCCTCTGTGTGGGCATGGCTTTCTCTGAGAATTCTTGGAATTCCTGAATGTCCTGCTTGGAGGCTGGAGACTCTTTCTCTCTGCTCACTCCCTTGGAGACGCTCTACTGACAAGACATATGGCACTATGCTGAGAGATCCCATGCCCTGGGAGCTGGAGAAGCCACATGGAACTACCCTGATGTAACCAGCCCTCTTGAGCCGGAGAAGCCACAAAGAGATACCTGCCAGCTCTGAGATGCCTTCAACACCACTGGATTCAAAGACTTTCTACCCACTGGTCTGTTATCATCCTGGATTTGGCATCACTGTATGTGTTTCGTGAGTCTGAGGAGGACTTTATAGACTGGTATCAGACTTATGGGCTTGGACTGGACTGCGCTGGGATGCTTTCTTAATGTACAATTTCCCTTTATATAAAACTCTCTCTTATACACATGAGTTTCTATGGGTTTCTCAAGTCTACCCGGACTAACATAACACATCTATCAAAACAAATATATTACTTTGTTATTATCCAATAGTCTACATGTGAAATTTAGCTATGTTTGATAATCTTACCTCACACACAGATATAACTTAAAAAACAAATAACAATACATTAAAAAACTCAAAATATTTACAACATCTCCTTTCAGAAATTATATATGAACTCACTCTGGTGGTTTAAATTGAGTAGAATTTCTATATAAAACAATTCTTGATTTTTCCTATTAGTATTAAGTAAGCATTAAGTCACTGCCATCTTAAAACAAAATAAACTTCCCTAAACTAAAGGTTCTACTTCATTTGTCACTTTCCTTTCCCTCCTCTTCACTAACAAAAATATTGTAATTTCAATGTCTTTGCTGTCTTCATTTCCTTATTGCTACATTTCTCTCAGATTCCTACCAACAGATACATGTGGATCTCAATAGATATCATAAACAGGAAATAAACTGGCTACATCTATGGGGAGAGACAATGTAGAGAAGCTAAATATTGTCAGCTAAAGCAAGGTCAAAGGCCAGCTGTGGAGCAGATATGCAAGTTCTGGTTAAATGACCATTACAAGAATAGATTTGATGCCCCGAGCACTAATGGCCAATGACCAGATGAGTTAGGGGACAACATTCAAGAACATTCATTATACATGAAGAAAGCAAAAGGCCATTAAAAAGACAAAAAAGAAAGAAAGTCAAAATGGATGTCAGATGTTGATCTTAAGAAAAGTTCTTCAGTGAATTAATGGAGGAACCAGCTCTGAGAACACACAGAAAAGGAATTAATGGTGCGAGACACTGTTGTATAAGCATGGAACTACTAAATGCAAGAGCAGTGGTCCAGACCTATCAGTCCTGCTCTGCAGGATAAAGATGAGGATATTGCTTCAGTACACATTTACAGATCAGAAACCCCGTATGTGACTGTTATTAATCAGAGTAAACTCAATGGCAATAGATTCTTGGTTCCAAGCCATCAGCTTGGATGACAAAGAAGCAAATCATAGCATTCTGAACATACACACATAGTCTGGGACATGGAGAAAAAGCAGGTGCTATTGATTAAATAAATGAATAAATGATTGACACAATAAACAAACTTGCCTTTCAATTTTAATTTTCACTTTGTGTTTTCTGAATCTCCTTTGACAATAGAAAATTGATACATCCAGAATCAGACATCACAAGTGATTGCTAAATGACTATTATTCTTCTACTATAATTATAAGGCTTTAAAAGGATGGGATTCTTCGAATGGGTAGTTCCTGTTTGCTCTTGGATGCTGTGTTAATACTGATATAAACACAACAATCTTAGAAAAAATACACACAGTAGCTCCCAACATTTTCACTATCAATTACTACTTTCACTTTCTTTCCCTTATACAAATCTACTTTTAAAAGAAAACTTATAAATTATATTTAATAATAGAAATTAGTTTTCAAAAAATAAATAATAAAGCAAAGTGACCATCAATAGACTCCAAAACTTGCTTTTCAATGTAGCGTATCATCTAAAGCGAATGTTATAAGAAATGCTGTACTAAAAGAGCTAAGCAGAAAATTTCAAAGGGCAACTGGACAAGACAAAGTATTATAATGAAATATGCCAAGGCCCTCAGTTAGCAAGACAAAAGGGAAGAATACGCTCAGCATTCAAGCCTCAAGTTGAAATAGTGAAGGATTCTATGGGTTAAATATTGAACAACACAGGAACTATCAGAAAATGTAAAGAATACAGAGTCACTGGACCAGAGTATTGGTTGCCATTCAATCATTTCAGGAAGTAGCATATAATCAATCAAGATGGTATTGAAGAAGGAAGTACAAACTGTACTGAAAGGATTAGTGAAAAGGCTTCAGAAATTGGTAAAATACCAATTGAAAAAATTTCAACAAACTTGATACAACAATGTAAACACTCACTATTATATGCCAAGGAATTTAGAAGACAGCTACTTTGCCAATTGGATATGGATATTTGGGCACAATATGGATATATTTATGCCCAATCTAAAGAAAGGTGACTGTGGTAGTTACATAATCTGTTGTCAATTTGAGACTATTTTGAGTGAAGGGGTGGAGGTTAGCCTGTCAATCAGGTCACAATTTGATAACCCCATCTGGAAGCACTAAGGAGATAGAAAGCTTGCTTGAGGTTGGGCCACACATTCACTCCCTATGAGACATTCCTGTTGAGAAGATACATGGAACTATGCTAGAGCCCTGGAGCTGAAGGAGCCACATGGAGATCCCTGCCAGCGCTGAGATGCTTCCCCCGCCACTGGATTCCACAAGACTTTCCACCTACTGGCCTGTGATCTTCCTGTATTCAGTGTCATTGCATGTGTTGTCTGAGTCTAAAGAGGAATTTGTAGATTGGTATCGGGCATATAGGCTAATATTGGACTTATGGACTTGATCTGGACTGTGCTGGGATGTTTTCTCAATATTCAATTGCTCTAATACATAAAGCTCTTTTTTATACACACGAGTGTCCATGAATTTGTTTTTGTAGTCAACCCAGACTAACAAAGTGACTCAACAGATGCAAAAATTATCAAATAGTACCATTAATATTATTAGATACAAGTATTTTCTGAAGATAATTAAAAAATGAGAACAACAGGGCATTAACAGGGAACTACCAGAAATTTAAACCAGCTTCAGAAGAGGATATGGTATGAGCGATATCACTGGTGATGTTAAATGGATCTTGGTACGCAGAGAAAACCAGAAAGATGTTTCTTGTATTTTATTGACTATGCAAAGGCATTAAACTGTGTGGATCAAAACAAACTGTGAATGACTTTGAGAAGAAAGGGAATTCCAAGAACACGTACTCGTGCTCATTCAGAACCTGTACATGGACCAAGAGGCAGTCACTTGAGCAGAACAAGGGAATATTGCTTGGTTTAAAATCAGGCAAATGCAAGGTTGTATGCTTTCACCATACTTATTCAAGCTGTATGATGAGCAATAACTGGAGCAACTGGACTAGATGAAGAAGAGAATGGCATCAGGACTTGAGGAACGCTCATTAAACATTTTCAATATGCAGGTGACACAACCTTGCTTGCTGAAAGTAAGGAGGACTGGAGCCACTTGCTAATGATCCGAGCCTGCATTATCTACTAAGGATTTCAGATCAATGCGAAGAAAACAAAGACCTGCCAAACTAGACCAATAAAGAACATCATGAGAAATGGAGAAAAGACAGAAGTTGTCAAGGATTCATTGACTTAGCTGTACAAGCAATCCTTATGGCAACCGTAGTTAAGACTTTACTGTAAATACTCATGTAGGAGCCATTTTTCAGCATATTTTTAATGCAGCTCTGTGGTAAAATTAGGTGCCTCAGCTGATATTCAGGTTGGCTTATACTCGAGTATATACGGTAAATGGCACATTGTATTGGGCAAATTTGTCGCAAGAAACCATTTGAGGCCTAAGCTGGGCCACATGCATGTAAAAGCTGGACACCAGAGAAACACTGATGTATCTGTGCAATGTTGACTATTCCCTCCCTCTTGAAAGCAATACTGTCTTGCCTTGGCTGCAGAGACACGCTACATTCTGTTTTTCAGTCTACAACTCTGGCTAATTGTCAACTGCTTTGTGAACTCTTATCTTGCTCATAAATACCAATACTTCTCAATATTGTCTCAAGGGCTGTGTTCATCTCTTCTTTCACTACACATTTGTCCTAAAGCATTTCACTATTTGGTTTAAATTATCTTTTAGGCTGAGAACTTTTGAATCTACATTTGACATTTTGCTGGGCTTCAAACTGCTCACTTGATAACACTATCAGGAGGTCTCCAAATGAATATGCCCAACTCAAAAGGAATGCTGAACATATGAACAGAACCCCACCTTCCATCCTATCCACCTTCACCTGTAAGCTCTCCTACTCTATGTAAAAAACAAAGGATTAGGGAAGGTACTTGTGTAAATACATTTCTCCAGCAAGTCTCTCCATCTTTTCCTGAATTACTTATCAAGTGATTTCTACAAAATTACAAGCATATTGATATTTCTCCCATTAAAAACAAAAACAAGATTTTAAGAACACTTTCTCCTCCAGCTACCACTCCATTTCACTCCTCACCTTAACAACCTTACTGTTAGGGCCCCTCAAGTAGATCCCAACTCATTACCCTGTGAACAACATAACAAAATACCTCCCGGTCCTGTACTACCCCAAAAACTATTGTTACTTTTGAGCCCATTGTTGCATACACTATGTCAATCCAACTAATTGAGGGTCTTTATTTTGCCAACCCTCTACTTTATCAAGTACGATGTCTTTTTCCTAAGACTGGTCTCTTCTGATAGTATGTACAAATTACATTAAGATGAAGTTTTATGATCCTTGCTTCAACGGATAATTCTGGCTGTATTTCTTCCAAGACAAGTTTGTTCTTCGGCCAGCCACGTACTTTTGATATTCTGCCAACACCATAATTCAAATGTATCCATTCTTATTTGGTCTCTCTTCTTCTTTCAATTTCCCATATCTATGAGGTGATTAAAAACACGATGACTTGGGCCAGCCTTATCTCACGTTAGTCCTCTAAGTGACATGCTTACTCTTCAACACTGTAACGCGGTCGTATGTAGATCTGTTCAATGTAATACGTCATTTGATTTTTGACTGCAGTCTCCCGAGTGTTGACTAAATTCAAGTAAAGTAAAATCTTTGATTTTCCCTGTTTATCAGGATGTCTATTCTTCCACTTGCGAGGATTTATGTTTTCTTCACATTAGAGACAAGGTAGTGTATCCTGCATATGACCAGTTGTGAAGTCTTCCAGCAACCCTGATGCTATATTCCTCTTCAGACAGTCTAACTTCCTAGATTATGAGTGCAGCATATAGACTGAATATGGTGAAATGATTCAACTTTGATGCACACATTTCCTGATTTTAAACTATGCAGTAGTCCCTTGTCCTGTTTGAATCACTGCCTTTTACTCTATATATCAGTTTCACAATGAAGTGTTCTGGGGTTCCCGTCTTCTCACTGTTATTTATAGGTTGATAGAATCCACACAGTTGAAGGTGTTTACGTTGTTGATAAAATACAAGTAAACATCTCTCTGGTATCCTCTCTTTCCAAGATCCATCTGACAGCAGCAATGATATTGCTTGTGCAATGTCCTTCTCTGAAGTTGGTTTAAATTCCTGGCAGCTCCTTGTTGATATACTGTTGCCATGGTGATACATGATTTCAACTACATTTTACTTGAATATGCCATTGCTTATTTTATTGGATTTTTTTTCATTCTATTAGGTCACCTTTCTTTAGCATGGGCACAAATATGGGTCTTTTTCAGTCAGGTGGCCAGGTAGCTGTCTTCCAAATTTCTAGTCACAGACTAGTGAGTGTTTCCATTGCTGCATCTGATTGTCGACAATTTTCCAGTGGTGTTCTGCCAACTCCTAGAGCCATCTTTTTCACTAACGCCTGCATTATACCTGGGCTTCTTCCCTCTACAGCCCACTCCAAACAATAGTGTTTCCTATGCTTTCTCTCTGCAACTGCTCTCCTACAATTCTCTCTTCATTTTGCTTTGGGGTGTTTGATTCTACTATCTCATTCAAATTACTCTTATAAAGGTCACCAATGTTACTCATATCATGAAACTCGATGAGTATTTATCTTATTGATTCACACTCTATATTATTTATATTAGATTTGCTACACTTTCTTCACTTGGCTGTTAGACCACCAAATATGCCTGTTTCCTTCCTTATCATTCATAATGATTTTTATCCATTTGGTTAGTTCTATCACACAACTTGTAAAGATTAGATTTCCTTGTTATCTATATGCATTTATTAAGTGATCTCCAATTGTTCCACAGCTTTACATCCTTTGTGAAAGTTAAGCACTCCCAGAGTTTTACATCCAGCTCTTTAAAAATTCAAGGCTGTCTAAACAACTGTCTACTTGATATTGCCCAATTGGATGGCTCAACCAGAAATGTTTGCAGTCTTCCTTTATAACTGGTAATTGTATTCTCCCAATTGCTTAGGTCAAAATCTTTGATTCTTTTCTATCGTGTACACCCCATATCCAGTCCATCACCAAATTGCACTATCTTTACATTCAAGAAATATCAGAATTAGAACATTTCTTTCTACTACACTTTATATCAGGGGTCCTCAAACTTTTTACACAGGGGGTCAGTTCACTGACCGAGACCCGTTGGAGGGCCGGACTATAGTTATAAAAAAACCCAACTATGAACAAATCCCTACGCACACTGCACATATCTTATTTTGAAGTAAAAATCAACTGGTGCAAAAACATCTGGCGGGCCGGATAAATGTCCTCGGCGGGCTGCATGTTGCCCGCGATCCGTAGCTTGAGGACGCCTGCTTTATACAATTACCTTAAGCCCAAACTATGATTCTTATTCACCTAGATTATTTTAAAATCCTTGTAAGTGGTTTCATTGCTTTTGCTCTTATCGAAAATTAGACTCCTCTCAACCTACCATTCAGAATAATTCTGTTACAACGTAAGTCAGAACTTGTCACTTTTGTGTTCAAAATCCTTCAACATTCCTTTTCCAATGGTTTTACTCAGAATAAATGCCCACTTGTTAGCTAACTTTGAATATAAATCCTTATCTGATTTTATCTGTTATCTGAGCTTCCTACTCTGCTTTAACCAAACTGACCTATCATTTTTTGAACACTTCTTCTTCTCTAGGTTTCTTTGCATGCATCTGTATAGATATACCCCCCCCCTTTCTTTAGTGTTTACTGAGAAGTCATCTTGGTACACTCTACCTGTTTCTCCTATATACAATTTAATACTCATACCCACGCTTCATTAACTCCCACTCATCCCCTGTTTTATTGTTTGGCACTCACAATTTTCTAACATATGCTGTTCTTTACTTATTTTGTTTACTCTTTCGCCATAACCAACAGAAAGCTCCATAAAGATAGAGATTTTTCAAATAATTATTCACTGTAATATTCTCAATGTCTACAACAGTCCCTAGTATATAGGTTTAAAATTTTTTTTTCTTGAAGAATAAATAAACATGCCCAAATCAATAAACTTAGGCTTCCAATCTAAGTCAAGAATGACAATAATGTACATTCAGTTGCCTGAATTCTAGAAAGCTGAGTATCACTAATACTTTCTCCTGTTCCCACATTTCTCACATGTGACCATTATGTTCTTTGCATTCTGTCTTCTTAGTAAATTGAAACTCACTGCCATTAAGTTAATGTGACCCTGTAAGAACAAACACAACTGCCCCATTGGGTTTGGAAGGCTGTAAGTCATTATGATGCAGACTATCATGTGTTTCACCCATAGAGTGACTATTGGGTTTGAATCCCTGACCTTTCAGTTAGTAGCTGAGAGCTTTAACCATTGCATCAATACAAGGCTTATCTTCTCAGGTCTCTGGAATCTATTGACCTTTCTATCTTTACTACCACTACTGGAGGCCTATAAAACTCATATCACACAACAGAACTCCTCTCTCCTGTATGCTCCTTCTACTACATTCTCTACACAGTAATAAGAATGATCTTCTACATATAAATCATACATTTCCTTCACTCTCCTCAGAATTAAGTACAATGCCTTATATTCCATGGTGTTTCCTCTACCAGTTTAATTTCTCACCATTTCAATCTTACGTTTTATGCTGCGAGCGTAGTGAACAGATTTCACTTTCTCAATGTGCCATTTTCTTTTCCTTTCCCTTCTTTAGGCTTTAGCGCACTTTGCTATTCTGCCTCAAAGTCTTGCTTTCTCAGTTGTGTCTTACTTTATTCCTATATTTTGGCTTAGAAATAGTGTTCTTCAGGAAGCCTACAGCTACCCAATTTACCTTCTGTGTCTCATCTATATATACTCCTAAAATTATTTGCCTCCCTATCATAATAATTTGCATCCTTATCATAATTGCTTTATAATTTCCTATTTACTAATATTGACTTTGGTCTTCTTGCTGGCTGAGATGTGTTTTACTTTTAAGTATCTCCAGGACCTTACACACAACAGGTATTCAAACATAAGTACGTACTGTGTATGAAACAGCTTTATTCTTACCTCTCCCTCCTGGTCTTTTCCAATTTGTCTTTCAAAACCATAATTTCTTTGTTTAAAGCAAGTTGTTGACCTTCTGAATCATGCAGTTCTTTCTTCAGATTTTTCATTTCATTTGCATGTATTCCTTCTCTTTTAGATAATTCTTCTTCATAAAATATGCTTTTCTTTTCCAAATCAGTCTTTAGTTTGTTTATCTCTTGCTGATGTTCTATGCTACAGACTCCTGGTGAATAAGTAATTTGTTTTTGCTAAAGAAATAAAAACAAAATATTAGTTCATCTTCAAGTGTAATAGCATATTAAATAATTCCTTTCAAGACTATAAAAGGACTGTTCACATAACTTACTAATATTTTTGTGTATTATCATACACGTCTTTTTTTACAAGTCTTTCTGTATTAAAGCTATTCACCTTTAGCTGTCATAGACTACAAGTATTTTTCTTTATGATTTGTATTTTTTGCTGTGCTTTCAAAGTCCTATCATACCTGGATGATATATTTTCCTGTATTTTCTGCTGGTACTTACATGACTTCTTATTCTGTTTAAATTAATAATTTATTTGGAATACTTGTTGGTGTATAGAGTGAAGGGAAAAAATCTAATGGCATCTTCTATACGATGAGGAATCAACGAAAGTTTTTAAAGTACAATTATTTGTTTGTTTTAACTTTTTATTATGAGGTAGGTGGGAGTTTAAGAACATATGTTTTTGTAAGATTAAATGGAGGGACAGGATGTTAGAACTAGAATGTATAAAAGGAAGAATAACAAAGATCTAAAATGTGAATTCCTTCATACATATGCTAGAAAAAACCAACTGGGAAGAATGGTTGCCTTAAGGTGACTTAAGGAATGGTTGGCTTGGGGTCATGAGAGTGGGCGGGAGGAAGCGTTTAAGAACTAGAGGAAACTTCCATAACCCTGGGCCGGAAGATGCACACTGACACAGGTAGGAACTGGATATACAGGGAATCCAGGGCAGATGAGCCCTCAGCAACAGTGGTGAGAGTGGTGATACAGGGAGGGTGGAGGGAGGGTGAGGGAGAAAGGGGGAACAGATGACAAGGTCTACATATAACCTCCTCCCTGGAGGACGGACAGTGGAGAACTGGGTGAGGGAGATGTCAGATGGTGTAAGCTATGATAAAATAATAATTATCTATAAATTATCAAGGGTTCAGGGGGAGGGGGCGCGGGAGGAAGGGTAAAAATGAGGAAATGATACCAAGGACTCAAGTAGAAAGCAGGT